>NC_086177.1:61835833-62184166 GCF_023053635.1 Elgaria multicarinata webbii
CAGACTTGAATATTAGTATATATAAATTTCATTCTACTTTCTTTGTATATGAAATGGTCCCTATCATGTATATTACGGGATCAGCAACTAGGGATTCAAGGCCAAGTCTACCCACTTTGCCCAAGGAGTATGAACGGAATGAATCTGGAGATATATCCAGGTGAGCTTTGCATTGATAACAGGTACTGGAGTCCTTTTGCAACATGTAAAATGATCATATAGGTAGCCTCTGTTGCTTCTGCAGGGCAGTAAGAAACCTTAGTTAAAAACCAGAACCAGATCTCTGCACCATACCCTGAATTTGATATGTCCTCTGAGCACAAGACTTCTAATTTATTCATGGCAATCCCCAATCAATAAGGACAACCCATTCATTTCAGTGGAGACATCTGATCCACATGTGTGATTATCTGTGCAAGCAGATGGGCTTCATCTGTTGAAATGAATGGTAAACTCACATGCAAGAAAACATGAGTGCCCATCTCCTGAGGATTGCCTATTCAAAGGACACAATAAACATAACAGTTAAGTCATTTGTGTGTGTGTGTATATATATAGTAGAGTCCGTGTGGTGTAGTGAAAAGAGTATTGGGCAAGGGAGAACTGAGTTCAAACTCGTATGCCAGTCAACCATGAAACATTCTTAATGCCCTGGTATCATTTATATAGGATTGGATCCAGGATCTGCCTTCTATTGATGAAAGCAGTCCTGATTTGGGGTGATCCTCCCTTTTCCTTTGCCCCTTCCACACCACAGCTTGACCCATTCACCAAGGGCTCCAGACTCCGTTTTGCATTTTCAGGGGGCTGGAGGGACTACTGTGGGAGGAGAGGGTGGGGTTAGGCTCCTTCTTCCAGCCCAGATGCACATGCTTTCATCTAGATCCATCACATTACATTTGTTATTGTATCAATTTTGTAAAGGCCTTTGGCTAAAAGCAATAAATACTATTGACTGTTATGCTCTTGAGCTAGTCACTTTGTCTCCCTCTGTCATTTTGAACATAACATGCATGTTTGATAATGAAAACAAAAAATGAATGAGATGGAAATCATAACATGATAAATGTATTTTAATTTTTTGACAAAATAATTAAAATAAAAGGGATGTTTTAATAAGAAAGAAGACCATCAGACACATTGCTTATTTTAAGTTCTGCTCTGTTTTTAATGCACAGTTATATATCATGTAAATGCTTTACACAAGGGGAGCTCACAAAGGACTAACAGATAATTCCCATTTTCTTCCCATTTGGAATATGGATATAACTTGCTTCTTTTCAACAAGTGATATGGATTCCTGGATCTTTAGCTTTGTAGTATATTTTGCACTGATTTTATATTTGAAAAGTGGGTGGATTGTGGTATATTTTTGTAGTATTTCAAATAAAACAAATAAATACATTGTGGTATTGAGTTACTTTGACTAACTGGAAAAACATTCACCTAATAGTTCAGATCACTGTCAAAACATTGGGGATGGCTCACCAAAGGTTAGTTGCTACTAACACCCATTGAAACCTATGTAATGGGACACACAGAGATTTTTTGAATGTTTACTTCACTAGGACTCAACATACAAGTAAATAGGATTGCAGCCTTAGCAAGATTTTGTCGTTACACGTTTGCATTCTGTTATCTTTAAAAGCACACAGAGGAGAAAGAAATTTTCTAATAAGAAACAAACTAAACTGAACGTTTAGTTAATTATTGATAAAAGTGTTGAGTCATGGGTCTAGTTTTCAGCAATGTGATAAGCCTGTGACTGTAAGTTGTGTGTACTGATGGGGTGGGGTATCTCACTGGGCTATCATCTACATGTTTACTTGGGCAGAAATCTCACTTTGGTCAATGGGCCTTACTCCCAGGTTAAGGTTTCATGCCTGGGAGTAAGTCCAATAAAACTCCTTGGGGCTTACCTCTGAATAAATATGCAAAGGATTGAGATGTTAATGTGGTGCGCCCATCACTGCGAACTAAGCAGTAAAACGGGGAATTAAAATGTTGGGCTAGCAGTTGTCGGTAGACAAGCACACGCTAATTTGGTACACTTAATATTCAAAAGACCATTCTGTCTAGAAATCTTCAAAACATAGGAATCTGCCATCTGCAGAGCCAGACCATTGATCCATCTAGCCTGATATTGTCACAATGGCTCTCTGAGGTTTCGGGCAGTTAGACGCCAGAAATTGGATCTGGGACCTTTTGCATGCAAAGCATCTATTCTACCACTGAGCCATGCACCCTCCTGAGTGTGGGGCTGTAGGGGCAAAAGGGGGCAGGTGGAGCAACCTGGATAGCATGCAATCTTCAACCTTTTGCATCAGAGAAGCTATCGATCAAACTACAGAGGAGATCTGTGATTGGATCTCCTTTTCCTTCCAAAAGTAGCCACGGGGATCCCAATTTGGATCAGAGTGCAGGGAGTGGGTTAACATTTTCCCAATGTGCAGAGATTACCCAATGCAAATCACACAGATACCACAGCTGCTATTAGCCACGAAGGGCGGGGAGACATACAGGTGCAAATATGAGCACCTGTATGTTTTCTCCTGTCCAGCTAATAAGAGGCTCCTGAGTGGGAAGCAATTTGCACTGTAGCGTGAAAAGGCTAGCCTCTTCCCGCCCACCTTTATGCACCCTGATCCAGAATGGGACACACACAAACCTGGCTGCTTTGAGGAGACAAAAAGACATTGGGAGATCAAATCATGGGTTTTCCACATCCTGTGTAGTTTGGCCCTCTGTTAGCTAACCAAAAAACCCCACAGGAATTACTAAAGGTTTTCTGAACCCAGTGTAAATTAGCTCATCTGTGAGGAGCAGCAGAGTAACAGCTATGAGAGTTTGTCTAGACTGGAGTGGAAATTGCATTAGCCCAAAGTCAAGTAGAATGCTTGTTCCCACGTCCTCACTCACTTTAAATTCCTCAATCCTAGGAAGGATCTACATTACTGCTTTAAAACAGTTTACAATGGTATTTGACAACTGTTGGGGCCCAGGACACATTCCATATACAGTTTTCAAACCGCCCTCAAAGTGTTATGTCCTGCTTGGTGTAGATCTGGCTCCAGTCTCTTGTCACAACTCCATCCTTATTTCATGCCACTAGATGGCACAATCATCATACTTGCTAATGTCGCTGATGAGCTCAGAGGCAGACTAGTGCACACCTATTTCACAGAACAGCCTTCCTCAACCTGATGCCCTTCAGTTGTTTTGGACTTGGACCCCCACCAACCCCAACCAGCATGAAGATTATATCCAAAACATCTGGAAGGCAACCGGTTGGGGAAGACTAGCATAGAAGTTGGCAGGACTCAACTACATTGAAGAAAACATTTGTTTTTGAAAGGAAAAAGGAGGAAAAAACACCAACCCGAAACTGACACTGTTGGTATGTTTCGCACTAGGTTTGTTACAGCAACCTTTGGCAGTTGAGACAAAATTAAATACAAAGCGGGTGCTGCCCCACCATAAAAACAGATAACAAAAGTAAACACTTGAAAGCAAAAAATACAGTGCCTTCTAGCCCTGGGCCAGGAGTGGAAACATCTATGGTGTTGGGGTTAAAGGCCATCAGTGTAATCTCCTATGTCCCCACCACACAAACACACACACACACACCAGACTTTCTAGGTGCTGAGCTCAGATGTAGTAACACCCAGGGAGGCCTAGATTCTCAGGCAAGGGTATCCCTGTATATGAAGCACATACTGTGGACCTGTGTTTGAAGGAAAGCCTACCGAAGGCCTTTCTGTATACGCAATTCATGCACATGTGTTCCTCGTTTATTGTACACAGCTCTTATCAAGGCAGAGCTTTTATTCTGAGGTATCAGACCCTCCCCAACTCTTTAACAAGGGATAAGGAACATTTTGAGCCAAGGGGTGAATGCCCAGCTTGGAAGGGTCTCGGGGGGGCACATTCCAGAGCTGTTGGGGCCCAAATGGGCGGGGGTGTGTGTTGGGAGCAAAATTACAGCAGCTGACAGAGCAATCAAGAAGTTGAAGGTCTGGCAGGAAATGACCTGGGGTATGGGAAACTGAGAGGGTGGGTTCTGGCTTGCAAAAATTTATTTAAAAGAGGAGGGGGAGGGAAATGGGGAGGATCAATGGTTGGCAATCCTCACTGACAATCAAAGGCAAGTAGGTGGGGAGACCCAGTGGTGTTGTAAGAGGCAGGGCACCCCAGGGAAGTCCCACAGGCCAGATGGGACCCCTGCTCAGATGGTTTAGACATGCTGGATGGGGAGCTAAAGCCTAATATTTAGTGTCTCTCAAAGCAAAAATATTTTACATCTGGGAGAAGTGTTATTGCCCTCTGTTAGTGCATCTATGGCTATTGCACAAGTTATGTGGAATATGACCCCCAAAGTGAAATAATGGGCACCCATTGGATATTATCCATAGCATGTGACAAAGGGCTAGTCTGTTGCAGCAGAAACAACAAAGAAACTGGGGGCATCTTAGACACCCACACATTTATTGTGGAATAGTTTTCTTTCTTTCTTCATTTTTTTAAAGGAAAGGAACCTCTCGTGCAAGCACTTGAGTCATTGCTGACTCCTAGAGGGACGCCTGCTTTCGCTGAAGTTTTCTTGGCAGACTTTGTAGCGGGGTGGTTTGCCATTGCCTTCCCCAGTTGCGGTTACCTTTCCCCAGCTAGCTGGGTACTCATTTTACCGACCTTGGAAGAATGGAAGGCTGAGTCGACCTGAGCTGGCTGCCTGAGAACCAGCTTCCGCTGGGATCGAACTCAGACCATGGGGAGAGTTTCGGTTGCAGTAACTGCCGCTCACCACTCTGCACCACACTCTTCTGGGATATGTTTCTTAGGGTGGGAACCCTTTTTATCAGGTGCATTTTCCTCAGTTGACAGATACATCCCTGAACATACATGCACACGCATACACACAGCACTAGTCACACCACATCTGGACTACTGTGCCCAGTTCTGGGTACTGCACTTTAAGTAGGATGTTGACAAACTGAACAGGCTTGGAGGAGTGCAACAAAGATGGTCAGCAGTGTGAAAAGAAAGTCCTGGGAGGAAAGCTTAAAGGAGCTGGGTATGTTTAGCCTGAGAAGAGAAGACGGAGGGGGGCCATAAGAGGACCCTTCAAGTACCTGAAGGGTTGTTACATAGGGGGGGGCACTTTTGCTCTGCTGCCCCAGTGGGCAGGACTCGATCTAATGGGCTTAGGTTACAGGAAGGTAGATTTTAGCTATATGTTAGGAAAACCTCTTAAGAGAGCAGTTTGACGTTGTTTGCAGCATGAGTGGCTGAGTGATGCCATCTTCTTCCTTCATGCTCACACCATTCCATGAACTCTCTGTGTGTATGAAATTTAATTTAATTTTTTTTAAAAGCACCAAGTGTTGCTCTCTGTCTCACTTTACTAATGTGCATGTAGTGACATCGAGCTGGATCGAGACCTGGTCATATTTTGAGTATAACCATTCAAACCCATGGGACTTAGGTTGGTCATAACTAACTTGCCCAACTGATTTCAATGGGTTTGCTTTGAGCCAGCCTAGTGTTCTTTAAACATGTGCGGCACAGCAGCAAGATCAATTCCCTGCAGCAATGCCCAGCCATTTGTGAACTGTACACTTAGTTTGCATTAACTAAGTGCATTGTTCACAAGTGGGACCTGTGAGTTTTCAGTTGTTATTGGACTCCAACTACCATCAGCCCCAACCAGCAACATCTGGAATGACACAGGTTCACCACATGTTGTTTGAAGGTTCTGCAGTCATATCTTGGAGTACACATCCAATCAGTTTTTTATAAAAAGGGGGTGGGACTTAAACAAACTAATCTCACCACTACCACCTGTGCTCTGCTTTGACGGATCATTCAGAAAGGCAGAGAGTGTCCTTGACCAGAGACACACAAACACATGGAGCCAGGCCCACAAAACAGTGCACAAATCCACGGTTAAGAACAGGATCTCAGTGTTATACGCATTGCAGAGTTAAACAAGCTGACACCACTCATACTAACCCCGCAAGCTCCAGGCAGGTAGAGCGACACAACTGGATGTTTCTAAGTCCTGATGGTCTTAACCAAAAGAAGAAGAAGAAAAGAAACACCATTTTATGTAATAGTCTTGCAGGCAATGAATAGAGAAATCAAGCTGACTGCCAGAAAACTTAATCTACCCCAGTGGAAAAGTATGAGATTTATATTGGCGCGGGGGAAGTGCAAATAGCAAATGAAATTTATAATTACACAAACGTACTGACTGCCAGTCTAATTCAATTTATGATCGCTTAATCTTCTTTGGTTGGCACTTAGCAACAGTCTTGCAAATTGAAGCCAGCAAGCTGGAATTTATTTATTTATTTAGATTCTGCACAATCTCTGCAAAGGCACCAATTATTATGAACATTTTACCAGACCGAGAACTGGTCCACACGTTATTACTTATTTATTTATTTATTTATACGCACCAACAATGTACTGGTGCTGTACAAAATATACAAATAAAACAGCAATACCCTGCCTAGAGGCTTACAATCTAAAATCACATTAAATCATATGAAGGGGGGGAAGGAGTTCACAAAGCAGAAATAAGAGAAAAATCATAGTAATAAGAACAGTAAATCAAGCTAAAATACCAAAAGCTGTTCCCCGTTCCCCTCCCCTCCCCTCCCCTCCCAGCACTCAGGCTGTGGGGCAAAAGAGTGTTGTTCAGGCTCACACATGCACTAAATGTTGAACATCACAATTCACATGTAATCAGAGGGCAATGTCCTATACTGCTGCTGTGCTCCTGCTGTTTTTTTGTGCCAACGGGAGCAGCTTTAAACATTTATTTCTGCATTGGCACAGTTCAGCAGAGCTCCCTTCTGTGGAAACAAGCATTTCCATTCGTTTGGGGATGCTTAAGAACATAAGAACATAAGAAGAGCCCTGCTGGATCAGACCGAGAGTCCATCTAGTCCAGCGCTCTGTTCCCACAGTGGCCAACCAGCTGTCGACCAGGGACCAACAAAGCAGGACATTGTGCAACAGTACCCTCCCACCCATGTTCCCCAGCAACTGGTGCACACAGGCTTACTGCCTGGGATACTGGAGGCAGCACACAACCATCAGGGGGATCCGCACGTCGTACCCAGAGCGCTTCTATGCGACCCCAGTGCACCCCGAAAACTATCGTCTAACTTGCCTGTAAAAGAAACGAGGAAGAGGCGTCCTTGCCGGCGCTGCCGGTGCCACCCACCTCCCTCCTCGCCGGCCGGCGAGGAGAGCTCAACGGAGGGGGCACGACTCCGCTGCTGGCTCCGGCGCCCCTTTCGGAGGGGAAGGTGCCGGCTCCGGGAGACAGGAAGAAGAAATAGGAAAGGGAGAGGCGAGTGGTGTGTTGGTGTGTGGGTCTCCACCTTGAGAGTCTCTTTTCTAACCCGAGCCGCCGCCGCCATCCCTTCCCCCTCAGCCTTTGGTAGGGGCGGCGGCGGGGGTGGGGTGGGGTGGGGAAGAGAACTGGCAGCTTTTGGTCCTTTGAGGAAGGGAAACAAGCAGGAAATCAGCCACTCTTCTGTGCCCTCTTCGCTCTCTCGCCGGCACGCACTTTCCTTTTTCTTTCCTTTCCTCTCCACCCCGCCTTCTTTCGCCGAGCTCTCCTCGCCGGCAAGGACGCCTCTTTCTCGTTTCTTTTACAGGCAAGTTAGACGATCGTTTTCGGGGTGCACTGGGGTCACATAGAAGCGCTCTGGGTACGACGTGAGGATTGCTAGCCTCTGCCTCCAGGAATTAATCCAACCCCCTTTTAAAGCATCCAAATTGGTGACCATTGCTACATCTTGTGGTAGTGAATTCCATAATTTAACTATGTGCTGTGTGAAGAAGTACTTCCTTTTATTTGTCCTGAATCTCCCATCAATCCAGTTCATGAGATGACCGCATGTTCTAGTATTTTGAGAAAGGGAGAAAAATGTCTCCCTATTCACATTCTCCGCACCATGCATAAATTTGTACACCTCTATCATGTCTCCCCTTAGTCTCCTTTTTTCCAAGCTAAACAATCTCAGCTATTGTAACCTTCCCTCATAGAGAAGGTGCTCCAGCCCCTTAATTATTTTAGTTGCCCTTTTCTGCACTTTTTCCAGCTCTATAACCCTTTTTTAGGTGTAGTGACCAGAACTCTACACAGTATTCTAAGTGTGGTCACACCATTGATTTGTATAAAGGCAATATGATACTGGCAGTTTTATTCTCAATTCCTTTTCTTATAATGCCTAACACGGAGTTTGCCTTCTTTACAGCAGCTGCACACTGGGCTAACATTTTCATCGAGCTGTCCACCACAATCCCAAGATCTCTTTCTTGTTTGGTCACTGCCAGCTCAGATCAGGTTATACTTAAAGTAGTGTGTGTTTTTTGTCCCAACGTGCATCACCTTACACTTGCTTACATTGAACCGCATCTTCCTTTTGGATACCCGCTCTCCCACTTGCAGAAATCCCTTTGGAACTCTTCACAATCCCTTTAACAACATTAAATAATTTGGAGTCATCGGCAAACTTGGCCACTGTTCACTCCTAATTCCAGATCATTTATGAACAAGATGAAAAGAATTGGCCCCAATACCAATCCCTGTGGAACCCCACTATTTACTTCCCTCCATTAAGAGAATTGACCATTTATTCCTACTCTCTACTTTCTATTCTTTAACCAGTTACTGATCCATAAGAGGACCTCTCCTCTTATTCCGTGACTGCTAAGTTTGTTCAGGAGTCTTTGGTGAGGGACTTTATCAAAAGCCTTTTGGAAGTCCCTGGGCCCACACATGCAGGTTCTTGCTCTGAAGCCAGTTTTGTATGCCTGACCTGCCCAAGCAAACAGCTGTAAAGGTTTCCTTGCTTTGGTGAAGCGGCCAGTTAATGAACAGGTTGAGGAAGTCTGATCTATGGACATCCAATGTGTTCACAGCTGAGCAGAGACTCAAACCCATATCAGCTTGGGCATTCTTTGTGGATTCCACCACAAACAGTGAAGAACTCCAGGGGGAAGATGATGCTCCATCTCACACTCCTTGGGTTGGATGCAGATTTATGCTGGGTCAACTGTGCTGGTTAACATGGACTTTCCTGCCCCCTCCTTCCCACAGTGGTTCCTCAAGCTCCCTGAAAACGTTGTGCAAAGAGTCAGAAGATGCAGCTGTATGGGGTGGGCTGTGATGTGGAGGGAGGGGGGAGATTCCCCAAAACCAGGCAGAGAGACCTTCTGCAAGCAGAACTCTTCCTCTTGTGGAAGGCAAGTCATGGATCCAACCCAACATGCGTGACATCTGTGTTACAGAAATAAGTGTAGAAATAAGGCCCAAGGATGGCTCCTATGGAAATATATGAATAGCAACTGAGTAACAGGGATGGCTGTTGGGGTTTTAATGCAGTTGTTCCATATAACTCTTTCCATTCCTACTTTTTTATGCCATAAGGTTTACATCTCCCTGGGTTCTAAAACAAAAACACCAATCTCTTGCCTCCACCAATAGCTGTAATCCTTTTTTAATATCCGCAGGTTTGTTGCCTTCTGCAGCTGAGCTGGTTTGATCGCTTCTCAGAGGCTTAGTGTTTTCAAGCCAAATAAAAAGCGTTTAAGAAAAACAAGAAAGTACATGTGGAACCTGGCACAGGGGAAAAAACAGTAAGAAATGACATCCAGTCCAGGAGAGAGAGGGAAACCTGAAGTACAAAAGCAAGGAAGGGAGGATTTGAAATCCTCAAAAAAAAAAAACTTTCATGAATGAAGCATTGTTTTCCCATCTGGAAACATGGAAAGAGAAGAACATAAAAGGCAGGGTGTAGCCTCAGCAATAAATGAGCCATAGAAAGGGTAAATTAAGGCCAAACTAGGCCCTGGTCTTGACATCGCTGATGCTGTGTCGGGTGGCACAAGCTGCAGTGCAGCCGCATTGATGCTCCTTCCAACCCTCTACATCGGAAGAAGTGCAGCTGCGGGCCTTCCCACCACCGCTGCTACACCCACCCACTCGAACACTCATGCGGCTGGTCCCAGAGTGCCCGGGAGCATCGGTGGCCCCTCTTCTAAGTGTAGAGCTGTTGTTTGTTCCCTCTCTGGCGGGATTTCCAACCCTCCCTTTAAAAAATTCTTAACAAGGCTCCACAGAGGCACGGAGCCTGGCTCCAAGCTAAAAAAGTCAGGGTAAGTAACTAACTTTTTTTAGTGCGGAGCTTTGGGGCTTTGCCTCTGGATTGCTTCAGAGTGGCTGCTGCATCATGTAGATCACCTGCCGCCACTCCAAATCAATCCAGAGGCAAAGAACCCATGTAGACGAGCCCCTGATGAGATATTGGAGACCTGTAATTTGATATCCCAAGTCTTTAAAATGTGGGGAGGAATAAAGGGCCTTTTTGGTGGTGGCCCCCCCGACTGTGGAATGATCTCCCTGATGAGGCTCGCCTGGCACCAACACTGTTATCTTTCAGGTGCCAGGTCAAGACTTTTCTCTTCTCCCAGGCATTTAACAGCATTTAACAACGCTAAGTTTGCTTTTTAACAGACCCCAGAACTGTTGTTTTATAAATGGATACTGTTGTTTTCATGTTTCTGATGATTTTTAAATTTTGTATACTTTTTTTAATGTTTACCAACTTACTGCAGACGCTGACTACAGCCAGGAAATCAGAAGACGTTTACTTCTTGGGAGGAGAGCAATGACAAATCTTGATAAAATAGTTAAGAGCAGAGACACCACACTGACAACAAAGGTCCGCATAGTTAAAGCAATGGTATTCCCCGTAGTAACCTATGGCTGTGAGAGCTGGACCATGAAGAAAGTAGAGCGAAGGAAGATAGATGCTTTTGAACTGTGGTGTTGGAGGAAAATTCTGAGAATGCCTTGGACTGCAAGAAGATCAAACCAGTCCATACTCCAGGAAGTAAAGCCAGACTGCTCACTTGAGGGAATGGTATTAAAGGCAAAACTGAAGTACTTTGGCCACATAATGAGAAGACAGGATACCCTGGAGAAGAGGCTGATGCTAGGGAAAGTGGAAGGCAAAAGGAAGAGGGGCCAACCAAGGGCAAGATGGATGGATGATATTCTGGAGGTGACAGACTTGACCTTGGGGGAGCTAGGGGTGGAGACGGCCGACAGAAAGCTCTGGTGTGGGCTGGTCCATGAAGTCACGAAGAGTCGGAAACGACTGAACGAATAAACAACAACAAAACTTTTGTAAACCGCCCAGAGAGCTTCGGCTATGGGGCAGTATCTAAATGTAATAAATAAATAAACAAACAAACAAACATCAGGGAGGAGGGAGACAGATTCGGACAGACATGATGCTGGGGGTGAGGAAGGGCTGACACTTCGCCTCCAGGCCATTTTCCCAATGAAAATTATCCCCCTCTCTGCTATTTGTTCCATTACAGCATATAGCAGGGAGAGGTGATCTTCACTGGAAAATTAGCATGTGGGGAGGTTTAAGCGTCCCCTTCCTCCACACCACTCCCCCCCCCCGCCAGCAATTGCCTCCCCAATTTCTGTTTTTATTTTAAATTAAGAGATGGGAGGTGGGATGGCTCACCTCAGCTGTCTTATCTAGCTCGGTAGACTCAAATAACTAGGGGTAAACTAGGGGTAGATTCAGACCAACTCATCACATGAAAAAGAGCCACAGGCCTATTTTTGTATTTTATTGTTGTTATGTCATTAACCTTCTCTGAATGCTACACAAAGCAGGAATTTAGGAAGCTGCTTTATACTGAAGCAAACAATTGGTCCATATTGTCTACACCAGGGCAACCCAGGGGGGATCTACACTACTGCTTTAAAGCACTTTATAACAGTTTTGACAACTGTTGGGGCCCAGGACACACTGCATATACAGGTTTCAAAACGTTTTCAAAGCACTTTAAAAGCAGTAGTGTAGATCCCCCCCCCCCCCCGGAAGAGGCTCATAAACATCCTAACCTATGGGGAGGGGGGCTTCTTGTCCTCCAGATGTTATTTATTTATTTATTTATTTAACTTTTATACCGCCCAATAGCTGGAGCTCCCTGGGCGGTTCACAAAAATTAAAACCATTCAAAGTATAAAACAAACAGTATAAAAACATGATATAAAATACAATATAAAAGCACCACCAGGATAAAATCAGCAGCAGTGCAGAAATACGAATTTAAATTTAAAATACAAATTTAAAACAGAAAAGTTTAAATTAAATTAATAGACTGTTAAAATGCTGAGTGAATAAAAAGGTCTTTACCTGGTGTCTGAAAGAATATAGTGTAGATGCCAGGCGAACCTCCTTAGAGAGCTCATTTCACAGCCAGGGTGCCACAGCAGAGAAGGCCCTCCTCCTGGTAGCCACCTGCCTCACTTCCTTTGGCAAGACTCACAGAGAAGGACCAATCCTGGTCATTGGCCATGCTGGCTGGGACTGATGGGAGTTGCAGTCCAAACACCTGGAGTTTGCCTACAGCTGGTCTACACTGAATGGCAGCACCTCTCCGGGATTTCAGAGACGAGTCTCTTGTCGTCTGAATCAGCTCCTTGTGAGTCGCCACGCGTGTCAACAAAAGAAACACTCCAGAGGTGGTTTGAAAGAAACTTTACTTTAGGAATAAGTAACTTTCCATCCTAGGGTAAGCTGGCTCAGTTCAGCCATGTGGACAGCAACCCATGAGGCAGGGAACAACAAGAAGAAGGAAGTAGAGGGGAGGAGACAGGAAAGGGAAAAACAAACATCCCAGCAATCCCCTCCCACCTTGTTCAGGTACACATTAACCCTTTAGCTCCAGCTTCAGTGACCTGCAGCCTAAGTTCTGCTAACAGCCCAAGTTCTGCAAAGGTGCATTTTTGGAAAGTACTTTTCCCCTTAAACGTGTCTCCTGAATAGATCAGCTGCAGTGTGCCCCATGCCCCCGAATTAATTTCTGCATACTGGATATGCTTAGGGGCTTGTCTGTGACCTGGCCAAGGGATGAGGTTCTCCCTTTGTTTCCCCCCATTCCTCCCCCAGCCCCACCATTGGCAGTAGTGTGCTTTTTGGACACCAGGCTTCATTTTGCACTATTTCGCAGTTGCACTATTTCACAGTAGCACAATAGCCCAGCTCACCCGCCCCTTATTATTTATTTATTTATTTATTTATTTATTTATTTATTTATATAGCACCATCAATGTACATGGTGCTGTACAGAGTAAAACAGTAAATCGCAAGACCCTGCCGCATAGGCTTACAATCTAATTACACCCCTAAGGCCACCCACCCTGCACATTGAATCCAATGGAGCTGACTCCCAAATATGTGGAGATAGAATTGCAGCCTAAGCCTATTAGTCGGATTTTGCAGTACTCTTTGTGCCATCAAAAAAGACCTATATATAGAACACAGTCCTTATTGCCCATTCTAAACAAATCAAGCCAGTAGGATTTTAACAATAAGGTATGCAGGTAACAGAAATACAGGGATCTAAGATGAGGGCTGAGATAATTCGACTGACATAGCAAATTGATTTACATTTCCAGGTCATTTGTCTAGACAGAGTGAGCTAGCAGCCTGAATAATTATTAAAGTATGTTTGGCTTAATAGAATTATTGGGACTAGATAGGCAACAGGAGGAAAAGCAGTGTAACATCTCAAAAACAATCAATGATCATTTGCCACCAGTGACCTTCGAAGTGAAATTGTTCCTTTTCTTTGCATGAGAGTATGAGAGTGTAAAATCTATAGATTTGAACATCTCAGAGGCAAAACACATTCTGAAGGTCTTTTTTCTGAGCTGGAGTTCTGCTCAAGTATTCATTTACTTAAATGCATTGCCTGCTGTATCCACAGTCCCAGGGAGAGAGCAACAGCTATTGTTACTACTACAACATTGATTTATAAATATTATTTTTTTTGGATATTGTTTTTCAGTGTTTTTATCTTATGTGAACTGCCCAGAGAGCTTTGGCTATGGGGCGGTATACAAATGCAATAAATAAATTAAATAAATAGACTCATCATATACTTTCATATTGTATAAATATGAACAGAACATATTGGAGATGGTGCATTTCAATTTGCTTTCCTTCATTCTGATCCTAAACACACTTTGGCTGCAATCCTAAACCTGCTTACTAAACACACTTCCCATTGGACACAATGGGAATGACTTCTGATTAAATTTGCATAAGATTTACTCATGAGTCAATATTATGCTCAGCCGAGTCTACTTACATTACAGTGCAAACCTATGTATGTCTACTTAGAAGTACGTCCAACTGGTTTCAATGGAACTAACTCTCGATAACTGGATGTTGGATTGTTACCTTCTTCGTTTTTTGCCTTGAGGTCGAGTTAAATTGGTTTTTTAAACCACTATTTATGTGTAATAATGGAACAAAAGGTGATGATTGCTTCAGTTCCAAAAAGAGTTTCTTACAATCCAATCACATATAGGTCTATTGAAAAGTAAGTTTCACTACGTTCAGTGAACCTTGCTCCCAGGTAAATATGTATGACTGCAGTCGTAATGAAAGGAAATATTTTCTGATGTATATGTCAGATTCAAAATTGGTCATAGATACTCATCAACATACAAATTGCCTTCTTAGTAGATACACCTTATACAACTTTTAGGATATATTTGTGAATAGATCGATATCTTTCAGGATATATTTCTGTATATATATATTCATAATGTCATATAATCTGTTCCACATGTATGTGATGAGAGACCCAATCCCTGTTTATTACTGGAGCCGTACTATCGTGCATCTAGAAATTACTCAAACAAAATATCAACTTCAGAAACTAAATGCAGCAAGAAAGTAGCTGACAGGATTATATATGTTGCACTTGGAGATGAGTAAGAGAAGTGCATAGCAACTGGAAAACAACTTTGATGTTAAACCCAAAAGAATTCATTTCAAGAACAATACTGACTCCCAGGGAGGTGCTGTTATTAGAAATTGGTATTCTAACTAGCAGCGGGTGGACTTCAAATGCTTTGGAATCCAGATAATCCACTAGGTGTTTGAATATTTGTGGATTAGCCTATATTTCCATGAACATGCCTCCTGTCCTCTGTGACTCCCCACACACTAATCCTTAGCTCTCATCTGACTCCCAGCACACCACTATTTCCACCACAGTCATTAAGTGCACCAATTCTAACCACCTTTAAATCATGTGTTGCCTTAAATAATGAATGCCACCAAAGGACCATGAACTGATACTTCATTGGTGATCATCTAAGGCAGGATTGGACATAAAGTAGATCTCCAGATGTTTGGGACAGACCTAGCTTTGTATCATTGGGCTTACCTGTTGCCTTGTACTAAGTTTTGGTCTCCCTCTGCTCCCTCAGAACTGCCATCATGGTCAATTCTGGAAGCTTTGCATCTCTTCCCAAATGGATAGCACTCAGTTCTCGCCATATCAGAATAAGCAACCCCCCTCTTACAATTTTGGCTGCTAGAGAGACATGGCGTATAATATCACATCAATTACAGTTTGATCCATTCTCTCATGCAAAATTGACTATATGGGGAAACCCAGATTTAAGAACTGGAAAGAAAGCATTTTTGTGGAGGACATGGACGGATAAGATTATTTTTACTCTTGCATCAGCACCAAAGCAGCAAATAAAACCTATACATGGAAGCCCCAATCCAGATTGTGCTAATTTCATCTAGCTCCTGTTGAGATCAATGGGGTTTAAATTCATTACAACTAATTTGTTCCACTGTTTTCAACAGGATGTAGGTACAATCAACGTCCTCTGTGTCAGGTCCAATATATTATTCAGCCAGAAGTATGTTTCCAACTGAATATGTGTTACAAAAAGAGAGAGAGAAAGAGAGTTCTATTACCTGATTTTTAGAAAGGTATTTTAAAAATAAAAGAACTGAAGAATCAGTCTTAAGACATATATACATAGGGTGACCATATGAAAAGGAGGACAGGGCTCCTGTATCTTTAACAGTTGCATAGAAAAGGGAATTTCAATAGGTGTCATTTGTATATATGGAGAACCTGGTGAAATTCCCTCTTCATCACAGCAGTTAAAGCTGCAGGAGCTATACTAGAGTGACCAGATTTTATTACATGACATTGGAGAGGGATAGGAAAAGGAAAGGGAAAGGGTAAAATAATACCTTTTTCTCTATAGAGTCTTGCATCACTTCTGCAAGGGAAAGAATGTTGGTTGTCTAATGCTATAACCACAAATACATGTAGGTTATCTCTGATTCCAGTACAGGAGATTATGGGAGGATGTAGAACGAAGGCCTGTGACATAATTACGATATGCCTCCTCAGTCAGAAAGAGCAGTCTGGGGATGCTGGGAACAGTAGTCCAATATATCTGGAGGACAGGGTGAGGAAGGCTGATCTACAGATTCAACAGCTTGTGTTTTTATGGCAGGGAAATAACCATGATTACTTGCTTTAAAAAGGCACAGGAGCAAGGGGGAGTCTTAAAAGTTTCTAATTATATGGCAAGGGGGAGTCAGTTACTCATTGGGTGGAGATTCCCCTGAGCTATCACAATCAGTGGTACCACACCGAACCCCCAGTTGATAATTGCTTTTGCGGGGGTAACTCCCAGCTTCTGTAATGTAGACTATTTCCAATTATGAATTGGAAGGTACAAAACAGCCAAAATTAACCTTCCCCCAAGCACATGGTATGGATGGGCCCTGAAGAAAGTCCCAGAATGTTATTTATTTATTTATTATTACATTTCTATACCACCCAATAGCCAGAGCTCTCTGGGCTTTTATGTTTTGAAAGAATGTCAATCAAAAATCCTGATGGTCCACTGCAGTAAAGCCGGATCTGCCATGCCTGAAGTACCCATATCAGAGAATAGGGATAGAAGAATACAGGCAAGACTGATTCCAAATTGTTCGTTGCTACCCACAAGCAAGACAAGATTGTCTTTCAATATATGTCACTTCATATTCATATATATATATATATATATATATATATATATATATATATATATCAGCAAACACATTGTGGGCATTCCACGGCCAGTCAAATCGAAGCAAACAACAGTTGCTTAACATCTTCTTTTTCCACTTATGATGTCCTGACAGCCTAATCCCAATAGGCAAGGTTCATGTTTGTGTGAGTTACTGATTCTCTTACTCCCAGCACTTGTGTAGTCCTTCCTTCCACAGAGTATAATCCCATGGATTTCTGTGAGAGGCCAAGGGATGGAAGAACTGCACAGCTGGACGGCTTATTAAGTAAATAATCAGAATCAGCAGGTTTAGAGTCATATGGGCACCTGATAAGTAGCCTGTTTTGTTGAGCGATGGAGTATAAAAACCTGAACCCCACAGGCCTTTAGCTGCTGGCAGAGGCTCACCGACCACATACACAATGGCTTCCTCTTCTCTGCTTCTCATTTGCTTAGCTGCAACGGTGTATCTCACTGAAGCTGCACCACTGGTAAGTACTGCATTAGTGGTACAGTGGTTGATTAGGAGATGAAAGTGCAATATTTCCACAAATGTATTACAAAATCTGTACCATAGACAGATATGCTGATCCATAGTAAACATCCCGCCCCCCTCTTCAGATGGCTGCATTGTTAACCAAGGTCGTCTAGGTGAGGGTTCCTTTCCTGTTGCCAGTGCTTGGCTCGCTAGCAGACATGTTCCATTTGTGAAAATCACATGTATCAAACTTCCAACAACTGGTAATGAATCATGTTGGGAGAAAATTCAAAGTTTTAGTTTGAAATATTGGCATATGCCTGTCACAGTGTAACATGTTCTATCTGGTACGTAAAAGGATGCTGAGAGTTTCACCTCTCAAACAGATATCAGTTGTTTCAAAATTTTGCCCATAAATTTTAGTGTATAATGCAGAAAAATTATAATCTGAGAAATCTGACTTTTACAGATGGGCAAGTAGATACATTGCTTAAGTTTGTTTTCCGTTTTAAATTATAATAGCTCTGGTGTTTAATATATGCATATTTAAAGCACGTGTCACTGTGTACGTGTAATCATTACCCCTAAATCCTAAATCCTATTTTTTTGTAATAACTTTATTCAAAAGTTTTGAAGAAGTTAGCACTTAGGAAAATAGCTTATTTGCCTCTGATACATCAATGCAGTCTACCACAGTGCTGAATCTGTTCATTGTTTACAGATCATCTTCTAACTTGGACAATGAAAATGATTTTTTTACTTCTGCCTAAAAAGAGCAGTTTGGTTTTCTGTAATGTGTATCATTAACCAGATAATTGCAAATCTATAACACAATGCTCAAAAGTACTCTGTCGAAATCTAGAACATCGTTTGTGCCAAATGAATATTCATAGATAACTCAAGCCCCATTGAGGGACTGCCTTTAAATCAATGGACGAAGAGGAGAGGAACTGTGGAGAAGGCAGGGGGGAAGCTGGTGTTGTTTTGCGAGAAATATGAGTCAACAAAAACCTATTTATTAAGAGCAAAGCTTGAACTAACCTATCTTTTTCTTTTGTGACTGCTTTTAAATACCCTTAATAGGCAATTTCCGAGCTGCATACTGTGCCTATCTTTATCACTTGTACTAATCCCAAGCGGTAGCTAAATTCCACACCCCACATCCTCACAAATCTAGGAAGAATTCAGGCAGATGATTAATTTGCAACATGCTCCTTTGTGCCCATAAAGAAGGCTGTGGTCCACAGACACACATTGATAGATATTTTATTCTGCCTTATCATCAAGGTAACCCACGGCTCCATTGACTCCAAATGTCCTCTTATGGTGAAAGTCCTTGATGCTGTTCACGGAAGTGCAGCTACCAACCTAGTCGTAAGAGTGTCCAAACAGGCTGAAGATGGAACCTGGAAGGAGTTTGCTAATGGGTAAGTTGCACTGCATGCAAAGTGTCTTGAAGAGCAAGTTGGACATGTTGAGCCCAGTCTCTCAAATTGTACAAACTTGAACACAAGCCTGCCACCCACAAACCTTCACTTTCAAGCCTCATTATTATTTGTAAAGGCTTGCATAGATTATTGATATTTAGGGACAACTTTCCACCTTAGCACTGTGGGGACAGTGTATCAGTAAGTTGAAAATGGTAAAAATGTGATGGGGCTGTTTATCTATTGGTATGTGGCCAAGAGACTGACTTCTTAGCAATATTAAATTAAAAATAGTCACACATCTCTACTACTCGACATCTCCTAAGAATCTTGGGAACTGCATGTGGTCCAAGAAGGACTAGAAATTGCCCACATCCATTCCAGAACATACAGAGGTGTGTCAAGTTGCAGTGGGTGGGTAGGTAGTACAGTTGATTGTAAGTTATAGCTTCAGATAAGAAAGATTTTACTCAGTGTAATCTACAGAAAATATGTAAAATAGTCAAGGAATTTTAGACACAGAAGGAAAACGTTAGGGGAGGGTGTAGAGCTCATTTCCTATCCATAAATGTTATTGATGCTACATGTATTTTATTGCTCTCAGTTTAAAATCTTTCCATCACCTTTCTTTCCCTAACATACACATCTTTCCCTTATGTAAGCAATACCATACACATTTTTCACCAATTCAAACAAAACTCAGTCTTCATTATTTTAGAAGCAAATCTGCAAAAAATGCTTTGAATGCTAGTTTGAGAATGACACACAGAATTGCTTAATCCAGAAATATCTTAAAGCAGCTTTAAATGAGACATATTCTGCACATTTCTGAAAGGGAAAAATAGCTTTATTGAAAGGTAGACCCCTGGATTCATGTATAATATATATATATATATATATATATATATATATATATATATATTAATTACAGACCTTCAAACTGTGCATGCATCAATACGGGAAAACACCTGTCCTGATGAGCTATGAGGCTTTTGGTAGGCACTGAGGAATAAAGAAAGCCAAGCTCTGATGCTGTAAAACGATCTTTTTCTTTATTTTTTATTTAATGAGTTCTTCAATCTGCTCAACACGTTTTGGAAATTATCCTTCTTCAGGAGCTACATGTAAAACAAGTATATAACTACGAATTAGACAAGCAGCAATTTAAATATGAAACATTAAACAGTTTGATATTAAACGCTGAACAACACCCATATCAGATAATGACCTTTTCAAAATCCTTTGCTAACATAAAACACTATAACTAAACGTTTGCCCATTCACCTGAAAACACAACAAATGAATGCACAACAATTGGTAGGCACTACCTAATTTATCAACATCCCCTTTTCTATCAAGTCCTTTACATAACTTAGGTGAGTCACATTACTTTCAATTCAACAAATAGCCCATCTCCCAAGTCTTATCTAGCTGGGTGCCACAATTCATGGTACCAAAAGCCAACATAAGATCCCTGAGAATTAGTAGGGTTACATTTTCCAACTTCTCCCTTTCAGGCCCTCCAAGAAAGATTCTTTACTGAAACTAGAGTGAAATGGATTCAGATAATCAGTTTTGTCTTGGAGTTACATGGCAACCATCCATTCAAGCACCATGCCCAAGAAAGGGGTATTTGCCATCTGGGCGATAGTTATTTCAGGGTCCAAGGAGGGATTCCTCAGGAGTCGCCTTACAATTGCATCCTTCGGCTCTCTCTCATAGAGGCATTTATTACCTCCTGGACCCCCTTCTGTTAGATATAATAAAACAAGAAGGGAACAATCAAGTAAGCATGTGGTAGGGAGTTCTCCTCCAAACACCTTGCCCATATCCTGAGGCCTCACCTAAGTTCAGAAGCTTGTGCTCAATGCCATATATCTGGCCAATGGCAGGATCTACACTACTGCTTTAAAGCGCTTTATAACAGTTTTGACAACTGTTGGGGCCCAGGACACACTGCATATACAGGTTTCAAAACGTTTTCAAAGTGCTTTAAAGCGCTTTAAAAGCAGTAGTGTAGATCCCCTCAATGACAGCTGTTCAAACCAGCAACTAGCTCCTGCCTACTCCTGAGTGTTACAACTTAAGAAGATTTAAAAGAGCAGGCGGAATGTGATTCTGTTTACTTCCCTAAATGAAAGCAGCTAGTTCTGAAATAAATTAATTTCAGGGCAAACTTTGCATCCTCATTGAGTGCAATGGAATTTACTCCCAGGTACGAGGGTATGGATTGCAGCCTAAATCAACTTAAATCCAAGCATTGCTGCTTAATTAACATGTTGATTAAGATTTTTGATGATGATGATGATGAAAGATCAGCATTTCCCTATGTCTCTGATCCAGCACTTTATCAGCACTCCAGTAAGGACAAAGGACTAGTCCTCCATGCTTTGGTTTCACCATTCACTCCTACAGCGGGCAGCACTGCATGAAAGGATGTGCAATGAAATGCATGCAGGGAGAGAAAAAACTTCAGAGCTTCATGTATGAATCAAAAACCCCTACACATGGAATCCAAATCTAGAGTAGGCCCATTGAAATCAATGTGATTCAATCATAATTTAATTTGACTCCCTTAAGCATGACATTGGGCATGTTTAGACAGGCTTTTTTTTTCATGTGATCATCATGGTTTGGTTACTGGTTCCCACAGGCTTTACATGATGCTGTCACCATGCAGGTGTTCTCATATCTTCCCCCACTTTTCACATGTTATTTTGCTCAGGGGAAATGTATTTCTTGCAGTCATGTGATGAAACCCCATCATCTCCCCATGTAATCCTCCCATCATGCTATTTCCTGCTTTGTGTGGGCAGGTGTGGGCAGATGGACAATGAGGAGGGTGAGGGTGGTTGCAACGGCCGTGAGCACATGCAAACATTTCCATTTAATTCCCTCTCCCAGTGTATACTCAAATGAGAAAAGTATTACTGTTACTTTTACAGGGACAATACTGATTTGCATGTGGGGTTGGGGGAGGCGGACCTCTGAAGATGTGGACTTCTGAACTTGTGAGGAAGTGTTTCATTTCATGCCAAGAGAGGAGAGGGGCTACACCAGAGAGGTGGACAACCAATAAACATCCTGTCAGGCTCCATCCACCCTTGTAAATGGCTTATAGCATTATGCATTAAAAGAAAAACTGGCTGTATAAAGGCCCCATTTAAATCTCAAAGAATCTGGAATAGGAAAAAGTGGTAAATTGCAGGAGAAAGTGACCCATCTGAAGACGCCCTTACTTTGGATTCAACTGATGTATCAGAATAAATGTAAATACCATGTATTAAGAAAAGATATCATCCTTACTAATTTTATATATTTCTGTTATAGGAAAACAAATGAATTTGGGGAAATCCATGAGCTTACAACAGATGAACAATTTGTAGAAGGTCTGTACAAGGTGGAGTTTGACACCAGCACATACTGGAGGGCATTCGGTGTTTCCTCTTTTCATGAATATGCTGATGTAAGTATTTGGATATGGATGTATATAGTGTTATATAAACCAATAAAAGACGTTTTTATCCCTTATCACTAGTTCCCAAAGAAGCAGATATGACTGTGGAACAGCTTGCTATCAGCTATGCAAAAGTGTTGATGTAGGGAAAAGAGTGCAAGCTGAAGCACTCAGCATGTGTTGTGAGCATTGGCTATATTTCGGAAAGTGTCTGATCTCCTAAATAAATCTCATACTAATTTTCCCTTAAGTCTACTAGACGTTTACCATATTCAGAACCACTGAATCTATGCATCTGAATATACCCATTCAGCTGGACTACCTCTTGTAACCAAAAATGTCTTCACTAAATGAAAGGTGAAGACATGTTGTAAATTTGAAAGAAATAATGCACTTTATTTATTAAGGATGCAATCCTATGCAACTTTTGGCAGGAAAAAAGCATCCAACAACTTGCATTCCCCAGCTAGCATAACTGGCTGGTGAACGCAGGGAATTTTAAGACTTTTTTTCTGCCTAAATGTGTATATGATTGTGCCCTAAGCCAGCTTCTGTTGGTTAGTCATTACAAGCTTTCAAGTTTAACTTCTACATTTATTCAGACTTGCCAGTTCTTGGACTATGTAGGAAAAACAGGCCACGGTAGTGAATGGATTGTGCCAAAGAAATTTTGTTTTCCAAAGTGCAAAATGTTAGAAAATCCCCTGAGGCACACATTCACTTTATATTCTGCTTGATGGTTATCAAGCACTGTTATTTGTAATACCCCTTACATTTTGCATACAGCTTAAGACAGAAAGAAAAACGTTATAGTGGGACACTGCTGCATGCTTCTCAAAAATAATGTGGAGCCTTCCAATACGTTTTTATGTTGTGTAATAAGGAAAGTTGCTTTGATTTACTAACAGTGTGAAAACAAGGTATGTTTCTCACTGACCAATGACAATGGAGAGCACTACAGGACTTAATTCCTCAAAACGATATTTCTGCACTAAAAAGCCAATGGGAATTTTGCAACTGAATTTAGTTTACTTAAATAAATCCATAGTCTTCCTGTATTTTAAAGTTGTGTTAACTGAAATCTAAACATAGTTTCTCTATCAAACAATTTATTTTCCTGATAGAAATTCTGATGTGAACTCAATGTTTCCCCCACTTGCAAGAATATTTCTATTTATTGTAATGAAGAACCAATCTATATATTATTTTTGTGTATAAATAGATCTGTTTCTTCTATTGAAATTAATTTGGCAGTCCAACAATATAGACTTCCACATACAGATAGGACTAATTGGGTAATTTATAAGGCAACTGATTGTGGATCAATTTGTAATGTAAGAAAACTATCAAAATTCTTGTTTTACAATAAAAAAAGTACTGCATTCCAAAACTGTGTTTTCTTTTTACAGGTGGTTTTTACTGCTAACGATTCTGGTCATCGTCATTATACCATTGCTGCTCTTCTTAGTCCCTATTCTTATTCAACCACAGCTCTTGTCAGTGACCCAAAGGAATGAGACCATATGCTACTCCTACAAGGTTCTCTCTGCTGTTCCACTTGTGTAGAATTATTTTAAAGGAGGCAGTTAATTTGTATAACCAGTGGCTTGTTTACTATAGTAGCATCTAGCACTGACACCTTGGCTAAACTCTGTTTGAAATGCATCAATAAATATTTCTTCTCTAAACACTTTCTCTAAACACTTTTTGCATGTGCTATAAACAAGTCAATTCTATTCAAACAAACATGTGAAACACACAATACCCCTTCTCCATTATATCTCCTTCTCTAAGTTTGCTCTCATTTTCAACATTAAGAAGCCAACATACCCAATGCTAATCATTAAGATTCCATTGATCACAGGATCTCCTGTGACAGATCAAAAACAGGGTGTACTGAGGGCCTAGAGAGAAGCAATACACTGGAACAATGGGAGCCTTGCTGAAGAAAGAGGGAAAATCTATAGACACCATATGTATAGTGGAAGTTGGCAACATGTGGCTCACCAGATCTTTGGCCTGCAACTCTCAGAAGATGTAGCCAGCAAAGCTAAGGGGTGCTGGGAGTTGTAGGCCAAACCTCTGGAGGGCCACAACTCCCAGCAGCCTTCACCACTGGC
This sequence comes from Elgaria multicarinata webbii, assembly GCF_023053635.1. Taxonomy (NCBI): domain Eukaryota; kingdom Metazoa; phylum Chordata; class Lepidosauria; order Squamata; family Anguidae; genus Elgaria; species Elgaria multicarinata. The sequence goes on from NC_086177.1 coordinate 61,860,255, forward strand.
TTTGCTGACTGAGACCGCTGGGAGTTGTAGGCCAAAACATCAGGAGGGCCAGAAGTTGCCCACCCTTGTCCTACAGGGATCTCCTCCATGCTATATTTATGCAAGAGAATGTCCTTAAAATCTTTCCTAAAGACCTGGAATATTACTTTGACCTGTCCCTTGTTAAATGTAGAACAATGAAATTCTTCCAATGCTAAAAATGCTACATACATTTCCTTGGACCCTATATTTTTGCTCCATGATTCAATGGAAAATTGTGCTCACAAACACACCTCTTTTGTGACCTCAACTCTCCTGTGAGCAGATCCAAACATAGGATACAAGTCATTATCTCCATTTGGTCTATGACCAATCTATCAACAGTAGTTGCAAAAAATCTGCAAAAATCTGTAGACATTTGAAGATAGTTAGGTATGTATATACAGAGGAACTTCATGTCTGATTAGCTGGGCTGTACCTTGAGTAATGAAGGGCAGGTTTCTAATACCAGGCAGCGTTAGTTACTGAACCAGAACTAAGACAATATTTTTAAAATTCTGAGGATTAAACCCTCTTATTTAAAATTTGCAGAATAAAATAATGTAGAACTTCCCTAAAACATTTTCCCTTTTTAAATAGAGAAATATACTGTGTATCAAAGTCCAACTCATTAACAAATGGTAGCTTACATTATATCAAAATAACTTCAGAACAAAATAGGCAGCTAAAAAGAACACTACACCATAGCCTTTAGAACACTGTATTTCAAAAGACAATGAATTAAAAAAGTACAAACATTGTAATGAGCAACATGATCAGTCATACATGATTCTATACAATTCCCAATATTTGTTTCAGTGCATTTAATAAGCATCTCAAACCTGGAAAAAGTAAAATAATGTTTAAGTACACTTCTTCTGATGTGCTGTAAGTACTTTTTATTCACAGTTTGCATAAAGAGAGCAATTTATTACAGATATTTTAACAGTATCTCATTTTAGCTTGGAATATAGAGAATGGATGATTGGGGAAAATCTAAAACAAATTATTATTATTCCAAATAGACTCCTTAATTACATGATTGCTATTGCTTCAGTTTAATTATACACTCTCTTTTTAAAGTTGAAAGCCTCATTCTAAGTTAGAGGGATTTTTAATTGCAAACTACAGGAAACTGGAGAGCAAATTCAGTTTGTCAATGGTTTCACAATGAAGTCCTGAACAAAAAATGGCTCCCAGCTTCATTTGTAAGCTACTTTAAAGGCACATGGCATGTTAAGATCTGCTATATTAAGATAAATTCAAGCAGAAAGGGGGTACATTATATTTTGGGCTTTTATTTTCTGGCAGGTTAAAAATAATTTTAAGCACAAAGGAGATTTTATATATATACACACACACACACCTTTATAAAAAGTTATGCATCAAATTGGCAATGTTTATTTACTCAAATAATATGACATATTAAATCAGGACAGTCCAAACATCTGTAAATGAATTGGGGAATGAGCGGAGAAGAGCACAAATCCATATTAAATTTAAATACTTTTTGCATGCTTGTGTCATGTCCTCTTAAATTGCAAGTTTATAGGCAGGATTTGTCCATTTTTATTTCTGTAAGATAACTGCTCTGTGTGTGTGTGTGAGAGAGAGAATGAGAATTATTTGGAATGCTAGATGTAGCTTTTTAACATCTAATAATGAGCAACCTGGAATAAAATATTATACTGAGGCTCTTAAAAGAAACAAGAACAGATGTAACATAATTGCTGAGGAACACTAAAAAAAGTTAGTGTTTTTATTTGGATTCTTTTAGTTCTTGATGCAAATGCTTATTGACACACTTTCCTTATTTTAAAGAGAAAAGAAGCAATTCTTTGGTTCTCCCATTGCTGAAACTTGGCAATATTCAGCAAAATAATAACATTCAGTATCTAAATGCCCATGTTTCAATCTACAACAGGAAGTGTGATTCATTTCACATGGTATTAACTGCACAAGAATTCAAAGATATTTATGAATAATGCTGATAAAAAGTATGCTGTAGGGCAATCTTCACCCATTACACAGAAACTGATGAACATACAAACCCCAGCTATATGAAAAACAGGAGATCAGAACAACTCCATGAAATGGTGAGAATGCTTCGCCCCTTCAAGCAGTCCTGAAGAGAAGAGTCTTAGCTTGTTGCAGAAAAAGCACAGAACTTTATTTTAAAAAGAGAGAAGGGATATTTTTGCACTAATGGCAAGTAGTGTGAGAGATACCTTCTAGACATCCCTCCTTGGGTTACACAGGTTCCATTGATTTTAATGAGAATGAAGCTCCACTAATGGAAAACGTTCCGAATATTCTACTCATATGTAATCTTTCCACCAACACTCCTTTCCCATTATCACTCATTAATCTTCTAATAAATATACTTTTTTTATTCTTTTTATTCTGGAAGAAATTCTGGTGTTTTGTTTCAGGGTGTTGTTGGGTGTTGTTATTTTTTAAAAAAGGCCTACAAAACAGCAAAACAAACTCTTAATTAATGGATTGATTACACATAAATCTGACACCAACATTATTGGAAAATGGTAAGGACCATAATGAAATGCAACATCCTTGATGGATTTGTATAATATACATGCAATATGCATAAATAATATTATTTCAAGCATTGCAGCATTGCTCTTATAATAAATAGGATAAAAATTAAAAGATTATTCCTAGAAAGATTAGTGGTATAGTCACATATATATTTGGAAGGCCTGCAGCTCAAAAGTAACTGTTTACAGTCTTCACTAGCAAACACTTATAAATTGGTTCCTCATTATAACCAATCAAAGAATTTTTTTTTGTTTAGAATCAATTGCTTATGTTTTACTCCATGTGTTATCTCATAAAGAAAATCTGGAGAAACCAAACACAAAAACTCTCAAGAACATGCAGAAGCCTTGAATGCTGCCCTATTCAAAAGCACATTAGTTTATAACTGATATTTACGTGGAAAATATTAAAACCTTAATTTTAATTACAGCTTGTTGAAAACACACTTACAGGGAGAAATATTTCTTCCTGGCTTCTAAACAAGCTACATATCTGTTTTCTACAGTTGAAATGTGTGGCTTCAGTTGAGAAAATGTGATCAAACAAGGCTTGAACACTGATTAGTTTCACGATGTAAACATTTTAAGTAGCAGCCACTGGGATTTATTTTCACCAAATGACACATACATCATTTGACCTCTTTTATTTCTTATGTCATCAGAAATACCTGATTTGAGGTCTTAAAAGTATCAAATTAGTATTTTCCAGTGTTACAAATTTTTGATCCAGTGCTTTATTCTGTTGTTTAATTAGTAGTCTTGAACAGGAGCTAGTTCTGGTACAAGGTTAACAGTTATATTTGTATACAATCCGCTGACAAGAACAGTTGGTGAATATAATAGATTATTCAACCCATCAATGTATTGACGCTCTCGGGAATATCTTAACAGTTTGTATCTGTGGGGGAAAGTATAGAGCATTGATAAATCAGGTTCAATTGGTTACAGAACAAGATACATTTCTAACCTCAAAAGGCACATAAATGATTATTCTGCAACAACTGTGAACATCTTTAACAAAAACCATTAGAGAAACACAAAAGTATATTTACAGCTTATACATTATACCAGCACAAGGACTTAACATTGCAATCCTAGATGTATCTAATCAGTAGAAAATCCCACTGAGTTCAGTTAAGGAAAGGGAAGTGGGGTACAGAACTGCATCCTAAGGCTGGGAATATGCCACCACAAAATGAGTCAATCTTAAGTGTTTGCAGAATCAAATGTAACCCCAAATCTGCCATTGTACTATTAGAGAAGCTACAACTTCACACCCCAGCATAGCTATGCCTCAACGCACCATTATAGTTTATTTTTTAATTACATTTTTATTAAGTGTTTCATTTAAATTACAAGCAGTATGTGAAATGCTCTTATGCACCTAAAAATTATAGCTGTTCACAAATAGCCTCTCAAAATTCTCCACCCTATTTGTGGGACCATTTCACCAAGAGGGAAAGAAATTCTCCAACAATTTCTCGGAGGTAGGTCTCACCCCTAGCATGGCTGTTGTGCGGCTTCTTTCTAAATAAGAGAGCTTCAGCTATTGGGCGGTATAAAAATGTAATAAATAAATAAATAAATAAATAAATATTTTAATTTTACATTTTAAAGGCTTCATACATTAAATAATGCTAAGTAGTTTTTGTTTTTCTTAAATGGCTCGCTTTGATAATATCCTGCAACAGAATGACCAATGTCTACATAGTAAGTCAGACTATTTTACAGATTGTGTACTAATCCACCCCCAAGATTCAAGCAATAGTTTCCAATATGACAGGCCCCAAGGGAGTTCTAAATAATGCTTACTCGTTTGGCAGAGCCTACAATACATGTGAAGCTTAAGAACAATATTAGAGCAATATTTTAATATTAGAGCCACAAATCCACTCAAGACTGTGTCTCCTTTCCCATAAAAAGAAAAAGCTTCTTGGAGGAGAAGCAGAGAAGGAGGAAATGTTACACTGCTCGTGCAGGTGGACCACTCACGTCAGCAGTTGTTTTGTTTTGGATGTTTTGCTGTTCAAGTGAAAACTTACTAATTCAAATCCAGAACAAAGCCATGGTTGACCATGAACATCAGTCAGTTCCAACTTAAAAACAACCACTCAGACAACTGTTCTACTTGCACAAGCAATGTAATGATGGTGTAGCAAAACGATGAGAGACTACCTCTTTAATGAAAAGAAATATCCTACACCTTGTGTGGTTCTGAGATTGCAATCCTCTTGCAAGTATATCAATTGCATGGATTTTTAAAACAAAACAAAACACACAAGGTGGGTGCTGCCATTATCAGAACCAATCAATTCAAACACTTGTTCAACCATTATTCTGACAATGTGTATAGAATTCAAGACACAGATTGGTTTTGGATTACATGCCATAGTTCAACATATATTATTTAACCCATGATGAGCTGCAGCACCCGTGGGTTCCAGGGTGCATTTACAATCCCTACTCAGGGGTTGTTGTGTCATGTGAACCCAGTGAGTGTGGGTTATTCGAGGGTTAAACAACACTCATGTAATCCTAAAAAAGGGAATGGATTAGGCAAAGGTTATTTACTCCTCACATAATCAATGCTCATTTGGTACGCAGGACAGTATAAACCCTGTGCAAGGGTTACATATGAAACTAGGCACCCACAAGTAACCCACATGTGCTGCAGCCTCACCACAGGTAGGATAATCCATGGTGGGCTGTCACATCATGTAGCCAGCTCCAGAGAGAGCGCTTCATCTGAAAACTGGGAATAACGGCATGGCCCAGAGGCCAAATATTAAGAAATATTTTGAATGTGAAAATCTTGCATATGAATAGATGCATCAGTTATGCCTTATTGCCAGGGGCACAATATATTAACAATGAGATCTTCTGTTAGGATTTTGATATTTAACCATTTTTCTTACCGTCCTAAGAACTGAACTTCTCCTCTGTGGTGATGAGGAATAGACTTATACTTCCCTAGCTCTCCTTCTGGTCTTGTTACATTGTAACCTACATTGTGAACCCTATAATTCAAATAATGAACATGTGAAAGAAGAAACCTTCAATTTAAAGTTTAATCCACATATAAACCCTATGGTTGCAGTCCTATAAAGCTACATGCACAAATTAGGAAAACCATGCACATGATGCAAGGTATCTTTGAAGATTTGGCCACAGCCACTTCCATGGCTGGACAGGCAAGATGCCTCATCTCTTCAGCTATGGAGGATGTGCAAGTTCCCTCCAGCATGGGCACTCAACTTTGTAGGATTGCAGCTGTATAGGATTGGGGTTTTATCAATATACCAGATGCATATAGTTATGTCTCAAGTTAGTTTGTTTTTTAAAAAAGCATTTTGCAGGGAGGATAAACGTTGGTTCATCTTTCCATCTGATGACAACAACATTCACTCTCAGACTACACTGGAATTCACATAAATATTTGTATCATATATCGAAGAAAGCAAAACAAAAACTCTGACAAGATTCTAAAAAGCTTCCTTTCATCACAGCAGTAGAGAAAAATGGGAAAACAATTAACTGGTCAGCAAGTATACTCAGAAGAATAAAGGAATTTCCCAACATGCTGGAACTGGTTACACTAGGTCAGGGGTGGGCAACTTTGGAGGCACTGGGGCCATTAATATCCCTAGACCTTCCCCCCCATGGGCTGCAGTTTGTGGGGCACCCCAAGCTAATAAAAAAAAACTTCAAGGAAAAAAAGAAGAAAATTTAGCACTACAGAGCCCATGGCACAAAGCACCAAAAAGAGTCAAATCTAGTTAATGTGCAAGCTAAATTTGGCCCTTTGGGCACTCTATAGTGCTATAGATCCCATTTTTCTCTAACATTTTAAAGCATTTTTTTTTCAGGATGCCCTGCAAATTTGGGAGGGCTGCATGTAGCCCCAGGCTGTATATTGTCCACCCTTGCATAAGAAGCACTTTTCAAAACAGGAGTAGGCAAGGATTTCTTTACATGTGTATAATCATTTATATACTACAGTTTAATAAAGGAAAAGTAATGTTTCTTCAAAATTTTCTAAAATACAAAATGGTCAATATCATTAACAGCACCATTTGCACTGCCTACTAGAACATTTTATATGCAGAGTGTTCAGAGATGCAAATGCTGTTAAAGTAAGAGGAATTAGCATTAGGCAGTTATCTTTAAGGATTGCTGGGTTCTAATACATTTGTCTTCAATAGACCCCTGCCCATCTAAGTAACCTTTTCAGACGACACGCAAAGCCACGGTGGTTATGCATTTTGAACTGAACATTATGGCTTAGAGTGTTGTGTGAACCATGACTTGGCATGTCATGTGAACCATTCCCAACCATGGTGGCTACATAACCACAGTTTAAACATGCTCACTAACCATTTAATGCAAAAGGCTTAGTGGCCTAACCACGGTTTAGCATGTTGTCTGAACTGGCCAAGAGCCAGGAATAGGAAACTTGCATGTCACTTCCATTTAGGAACAATTTCTACATATTCTTTGAACACTCACCTATTCCAGAGATCATCGTCTTCTCCACCCCATCCCCAGAAAGCATTTGGAAATCCATTGATTTTTTTGAATTGTTCAGCTGTTAATCCACTAACACCACCAAAGAATTCATTGTATGGAAGACTGAAAATGACAAACAGGCAAACTTCCTTCAGTACATTTAGGTTAGCATAACTATCACTTCCCGCAAGAGTTTCCACAACTAACTCAGCTGACTACACCATTTAAGATCAATGGTTTCAAAATGTTAACAGGCTATACAATAAATAGATGCCTAAAAGCCAAACATACTTTTGCAAGATGAAGTGTAGCTTTTGCTACAAACAAACCATTTCATATAGAAATATAATTGGAGAAAAGTGCTTACCATATGTTTGGATTTAAAAGGCTTAGAACTGTAAAAATAATGCTTTGGAAACATGCACTAGGATCCAAACAATGTCACAACTAATTCAATGTGCCCAAGAAGGTCTTTGAGTTGCATTTCCCAAACAGCTCCCATGCCACAAACTATTTTTGAAACTAAAGAGACTTTCAAAAGAAATTTGAGACATGGCATGGGAATCTACTGTTCATGGGTGGGGGAGCAAAAATCTCATTGGGCACATGCCTAAAGTTGGCTTTTTATTTTAAAAAATATGCATCCCTGCCAAAATATTTTAACAGTGGGTTTTTTTTCATAGATAAGAACAGTATATGGCTTCAAAAGGTAAAAGAAAACAAAGAAAAACGTGAAAACAAAGGGGTATGATTTAAAGAGGTAGAACAACAAGCATAAGCAAGTAGTAAGGGGAGACAATGACCTGGTTCCCATGACACAACAGCCTATCATGGGTTAATTTATCCCCAGGGGTTGTTGTGTCATTGCCTGGTGCCTCTGGGCACTATTTTTGAATAAGTCCCACAGGTGCCCAGCTTGCTGTGGATTGTCATATCGCGCAAACCCAGGCAGCAGGGGTTGTTTGAGGGTTAAACAAATAGCCCATTACTGAGGGCAGTAGGAATGCAAGACAACCATGGAGTAAATGAGTAGCTGAATGAGAAAGATTGGGAGCTTGAGAAGCTAAAAACCAAGCCTAAAGTAGTCATTGTAAGGTTAAACTTACGGTCATCAGGCAACAAAAATTGGAGACAACCAAGCTCGTTGAGAGAGGCATAGTGTGAAATTAGAGTATAGCAAATGTCATATGAGTGAACTTCTGCTTGCACAACAGGACTTCTCCATCCTCTTCCCCTCACTTCACACACTCATTTGCTCCCCAACTCTGTACCAGAAGTTGCCTCAACTTTTCAGAACAGATTTGGGAAGTGCAAGGGGAGAAGAAATATGCTCTGATAGCAGTATCCATTCTTCTGGAGGATGGACACTGTTTGATACAGTCCTGAGGGCCAACCTACATGTTCTACTAACTGCATCAGTATCCCTGACATTGCTATGGCAATGGTGATTCAGAGGAGTGTTTAAACTTTCCTCCCGCCCATTTCCTCCATTAAATTGTTATTCTTTCTTGTTTTTAAATCCCACCCACCCACCCCATGGCAGGGGAATTTGGGAGGAAGATGGATGGGTGGGGGAAGCTTTAACCTTTCTTTCCCAAGAAACCATGTCCCAATCCAGATTGGAAACTGACGAATTTACACAAAAGTAAAAAAAATAGCAGCATCTGCTTCACTGACATGATTAGTAGAATGTGGCCTGGTTCAGACAACACGCTAAACCATGCTGCTTAACCGCAAAATGGTTAAGGGAATACATTAAGGTTAATGCATTCCCTTAACCATCTTGTGGTTAAGCAGCATGGTTTAGCGTGCTGTCTGAACCAGGCCTGTTTGGCCCTCAATCTAGTAAGTATGTATTATTTATAAGGGTGCTCTGTTTGCCAAAGAATGCTTGGCATAGAATTTCCACCTATTTGCACAACTACATAACCAGCTATACCAATACAATAATATTAATAAAGGTTAACAAGGGAACTGCTTAGAAAGCCAAATTTTACAGAAATCGAACAGTCTTAGAAAAAGACTATAATGAATCTGTACATATATTTTCAGCCTTTAAATTTACAACCTAGTACTCAATTTTTATGATAAAAAAGAGATGTACCCCCAAAGCAGTGTACTACCCAGACAAAGCAGGTTCATTGCCCCATGTATACATACAATTATCTAATCTAATGTCAAGGATTAAAAGTTTTAGTTACATGGAATATGTATGCCTTTAAATTAGTAGTTTCATTCACACATTATTCCAAGGAATATCTCATAGTACCAATGAAGGGCTGATTTAAATGTTTATTTTCTAATATTATATACCTCCTAATTGCAAAACTTTGTCTAATTGTAAAAATATTAGACAATATTCAGAAATAACTTTCTACAAGTTAATGAACTGAATTTCTTACTTACATGTACATATATTTGTCCAGCTTTGTGGCAAAGTGACGCGGCATCTCACCACATCCATAATAATTTCGATCATTTTCAGGTAAGTGATCCACATCATGAAAAATTACACAGTCCCAATCATGATCCCTAATGGCTTCTTTGAAGCCAATGTTAAACAGCATTGCTCGGTTAAAAGGCTGTGTTCCAATCTTAAGAAAAAGGCAACAAGAGAATAAACTCGTGAATAGGAAGAACTAGCAGATAAAGATTAGAAACACACTAGCACAGTGTTAAAATGTTTTCCTGACAGGTATATAAATAGGGGAGGATCCATATTTTGTCAGACAGCACAGACCCACTGAAATCATTGGGACTTTACACATGGGTCACCTAAGTTGTATGGTTTTCAATGGGTCTACTCTGTATGACTAAAGACTTCTTCAGATGGGGTGGGGGAATTGCATTTCCTTCCCGACGATTTTCCTCATATTACTGTCCCACAATAAAGCAGCTTCCTCTTTCTTCACATGCTGAAGAGGAAGTAAACAAAGACCATGTGGCCCATTCAGTGAGCGTTTTTATTACACTGCTTTCCCTGCACACAGCAGGAAATGGCAGCACATTTCACTGAAGGGGGAAAAATGGATTTTCCAAGGTCTAAAGGGAAAATGACCAGAAGGAGCAGGAGGCACGTGGAAGGCAGAAGACATCGTGAAAAGGACCCGCAAAAAGAACCCACAAAAATCCATGAGTGCCCACTAACGAGCATGCTATAAAACACTCATCTGGTGATGCTCAAAGTCTAGATTCAACTAATAGTTTATTACATTCTTGCTGACAAAAGAGAAACAGAAATCTTCTTAAGATATCTGATGCAATCCACAAGTCCAGAATGACATAAGTATTAACAGTCTTCTAAACCAAAGGAATTAATTTTTATTATATCCAATTAAGGATTCAATACAAAGAAAGAGCCTTCTTAGGGATTTTTGTCCAGCACCACAAGAACAGTGGTTCTTGGAAACCATAATTTACAGTGATACACTACACACTAGTGAACTTTAATTATATGATACTACATCTGAATTTATGCTGAAACAAATATAAAGCCGCTCACCTGTTCAACAACATAAAAAGCAAATTCCAGCCTCTGTTTTTGTAACATCGGTATCAGGTGTCGGAAAAATATTGGAAGATGTTCATGGCGATTGCGAAAAGGGATGAGGATTGCAACCTTTAAAAACAGAAAGCCAACTGAAAACTATTATGCCAGCAGTACTGAATTACAAAAAATCCGCTCAAAATTTAAATTAACTGATTGGTTACTCTTTTATTGTACTATGTTACATTGTCCAGAAATGTCATGTATTGTGTTGATTGTTTTATTTTTGTATGCATGCTATATCTGAAGTTTCAGCTTGTTTTTAAAAAGAATCTCTCTCACTACCCATTTTTATATCAAAATAAGCAATGTAATAAGTAAAGAATTTGGACACTTATTTTTAATATTAAAACACCTCCAACTGACATCTGGATACAATTTTAAGTTATTACCTTTAAAAACCAAACAGATCATGACCAGCATACCTTAGGGAACACCTACTTCTGATCATATGATCTTCCTGGATTTTGAGATCCTCCTACTCTTGAGGAGTCTAGACATGCACTTTCTTGCCTAGTGGCACCCTTCTGGTGCCAGCACATTCTAGAGATAGGGAGATGCTCAGCCACCTCCTCAGATTTTATGGGGCATATACGGTCCAGGCTTCCTCAATGTTCACCAGTCCTGGAGGATCTGGTGTAGCTTCCCTAGAGTTACTAGGAGTACAGCATCAGGATGATGCACTGGGCTGTCAGACTCCATGGTCTCAGAATCATCATCCCAGCCTGAGTCAGGCATTGCACCAAGGAACCTGACAGATGGACTGGATGTGGGCAAAACAACTGAGACTCAATCGAGACAAAACGGAGGTCCTGCTGGTCAGCAGACATGCCAAGATAGGATTGGGAGTACAACTTGTTCTGGATGGGGTAGCACTTTCTCTAAAGGATCATGTACGCAGCTTAGGGGTGGATGGTCAGGTGGCGCAGTGACCAGGAGTGCCTTTCCCCAACTTCAATTGATGCACCAGGTGTGCCCCTTCCTAGGGAAGGTGCATCTGGCCACAGCAATCCATATCTTAATCAATTCATGCTTAGGTTATTGCAATGTGCTCTATGTGGGGCTGCCTTTGAAGAGTCTCTGGAAACTTCACCTAGTGCAAAACACAGCAGCCACACTTTGGTGTGCATTTTATAGACCACATAACAGCAGCCTTGAAACAGGTGCACTGGTTTTCAATTTGTTTCTGAGATCAATTCAAAGTACTGGTTATATCTATAAAGCCCTAAATTACTTGGGGGCCAAGCCTCCGCAAAATCTGAAGTCATCATCTGAGGCCCTGCTCCATGTCCCATAGAGATGAGATTGGTTGGTACTCATGACAGGGCTTTTGGTGTAGCAGCACTTCAGTTATGGAATATCCTGTGCAGTGAGGTTAGGTTAGCCTCCTCCTTAGAGTCCTTGAGATGGCTAGCAAAGACAATATTGTTCTGCTGAGCTTTTAATAATTAATCCTGCACTCTGTTTTTATCATTAATTCCCAATTTTAAAATATGTTTTAGGCTACTGTATTTTTGTCTTTGTATTTTTATTATACACCACCTCAAGCACTCATTGAGTAGAAGAGGCAATCCAAACATATTATAAATAAATAAATATCTAATTTGATCTAAAGTTAGAATTTTATTGCTGGCTGATTAATTGAAGAGAAGTACTGAGGTTGTTACTGAATTTTTAAAAAAGTTTTGTTGTTAATGTTGCTATTATCCTGTATCCATTATATGTATGACTTTGAAACTGTACTTAATTATGGGTCTCCTGTTTGGATGGAAAAGCAGAATACAAATGATGCATACATACATTCTAGTTATGTTCTATAATCTTTTGAAGATGTGTTCCAATATTACAAAGATAACCAGTTTTACACTTTGAGAAAATCATCTAACTTTATTAAATCACATGGCACATGGATTAAAATTTCAGAGAAGGATGATCACAATTTTTAAAATTAAGAAATTGCAAGCAGGTCAGCAGAAAACAAGTTCACCTCACCTTCCACCGTGGTTTGCAGTCTTTTGGCTTCCAATGACCACCTGGCTCAATGTCTAAATCTTTTGAAAACACCTCCTGAATTTCTTCCAAACTAATTTCACTCATATTGGCATTGATAAAGCCTCCTAGGTAGTGAGATGCATAAAAAATTAACTTTGATTCTGATTTTTTCACATAGTTAAAACTAATGGATATAAAATACATAAATACTCTTATTAGAGAGAAGCAATATTCTGCTGATAACTGATGCAGGGCTGAATCTAATCCTGCCTCTCTACTAGTGGAACAAAAACCACTGAAGGAATGGTTTTCTTTTCCCAGCTGTGTGACTCCCAAATCTGCTCTGGAAGGTTGGGAGATCTTCGGGAGCAGCTCTGGAAGATATGTGGGAGGTGCAGTGGTGAGGAGAGCAAGGGGAAGTCTGCCTGCATGATGCTGGATTCAAACCATTATCTTCCAACTGCTGCTTGCTGCAATACAGATTCAGAGAAGACACTGGCCCCGTTCAGAAGACACCTTAAACCACTGTGGGCTTTAACCACAGTGAAGGCTTTTTGCTTTATGCACCATGGTCAAAACCATGGTTTAAAGTGTCTTCTGAACACAGCCCAGCTTTCTGGCTTAACCACCGTAGTTAAAGCCATGGTTTAAGGTGTCTTCTGAATGGGGCCAATCTTCCACTTGTCAGATATAGAATTTCCAGTGTCTTATTTTTCTTTGGAAAAAAATTCCGTTTCATAAGTTCATTAGTAAAAATGAATGTATGCCAATTGTAAAAGCAATATTAGGCAAATCTGGCCATTTCAGAGTTGTAATTAATGTTTTTCAGGTGACATATGTAAGAAGATATACATCTGTCATTGAAATAGATGTCTCACTGTGAAATAGAACTAAGAAGTAGTGCCCCAACAATCATAGTGGAAGAGAGATGTACTCATTGAAATAGATGTGTGGTTATCGGTATATCATGCACAGTTCACCGAGTTGCTAAAATTAAATAGTGTGTCAACAGTTTTCAGTACCTTTGTTTTTTTTCTTAAATTTAAACAATGTAAGGGAAGTACATGCTATTATTGTTAATTTTTTACAAGTATCGCAATACATTTTTCTACATAATAAAACATTTAAATCACATTAAGTGTGCTTTAATGTTCCCCCACAAACATTTTAGGTCAAATACTTGTGTACTTCTTCTTTTTTTAGCTTTGTTGCTTACTTTATCCAAGTAAAATAAAAATACTAAATTAGATCTCTCTACACATCATACTATTTTCTGACCCAAACTGAACATTTTCTGATGTGAATGACCCTATGCAAATTAACACAGCCTCACTCCCTCTTTGCTGTCCTTTTGCCAGTAGCTTTATTCAAGAAGACCTTTTGACTGTAAGTGGGTCTGGTGGGTTGTGCTGTTTTCAATTCCCCCCCACCTGTAATTGTTTTGTTTTTATTGTATTTTAATTCTAGTTATATAAGTCATTATCACTGTTCATAAAGGAACTAATTTTAATAAGTGCAATAAGTCCTTTACTGAAGAACACTTTTATGTTAAAGTGAAGATAAACTTACTCATGTAAGGCAACTTTTCTGGACAAGGTTGGCAAGGAGAATAAGTGAAATTTTCTGGAAGATACATCACAGTTTGAGCAAGGTTATCACTTGTATTGTTGCTTTCTGGGTAATCTTAATGGGGGGAAAAACAAGAAGAAACCTTCAGCTATTCGACAATGTTTGCTAGGCAGTATTCCCAAATAATTCTAACATAACTGCATAAGATTTTCATGTACATCAACTCCTGCACATTACTTACCTGCTGCTGATCTTAAAATAATTTGTTGGGATAACATTACTACTTTAAAACTGAAAATGTTATGTTCTTACCTGTGCCATTTAATGTAGCATTTTTGTTAGTGTACAACCTGATCATATGTCCTATTGTTTTTACATTTTCTTTCAGCATTATACCTCGTGCTTGTACCATAAATAAATACGTGTTTGCTGTTGAAGAAAAAAAATCAAAATTAGTTTCCATTTCAAATGTAAAATTGAATATTTTAACTGTAATAAGAATGAATAATTTTAAGATGAACCATTACAGTTAAATCAAATTAAAGTACTGATAAAAATACAAAGTTGTGAGGTTCTCAAGAATAGTTTAGATGTGAAATTTACAACGATCAGTTTACAGTATAGAGCACCAGGCTTTTTCCTCAGTGCCCACGTTCAGACGTCACAATAATTCATGATGGATTAATAAGCTATGCACAGTAGCTTATTTTTGAAATAGCCCACAATCTCCTGCCACACAAATGGGCTAATAAGCTACTGCATATAATTTGACTAAACCCCCACACCACCCCCTGTCCTGCTGTAGTTCTCCCTCTTGAGCAAGAGTGCGGTTTCACCACTAAAGTACTGGATGTTTGCAGTCAGGAAGCACCTGATCCAACATCAAAACCCCGCAAACTACTCACCAAGGAGTGAAAATCCCAAGTGCACCAAAAAGGAGGTGATGGCTATAAAACCTTGGGGCTTTGTAGGATGGGGACAACACTTCACACACAGCCTCTACTAATTGGGAAGCACCTGATCCAACAATGGAACCTTGTGCAATTACAGCTAGAGGAGAAAAAATCCTGGGTGTACCAAAAAGGGGTGGCACTAATAAACCTTTGGAAGTTTGCAGGATTGGGACTATACTTCATAGGGTAGAGGCATCCAATCCACCTTCAAAATCCTGTGCAATTTCACTTGGGGGAAAGAATCCCAGGTGCAACAAATAGGGCACAAATAAATCTTTGGAAAATAAGCAAAGATAAAGAAAATGGCCAAAAAAATGTGCATTTCCCCCATAGCATAAAGTGCACAATTGCACAGGTACAGATTCACATAAATGCAGATTTGTGCAATTATGAATTTGTGCAAATTCGCATCCACAGGAAGTCGAATCTGTGCAATTGTGCAGTTTAGGCTATGGTGGGCAATGAACATATTTGGCTATTTTCATTAGTTTGCTTATTTTCCATAGGGCAAGAGTTCAGCACAAGTAAATATTAGGATCCTTACACAAAGGTTGATTTATTTTCCTAGTAAATGCTGAAAACCACCAAATTTGCTATTTTATTAAAATCCTTATATATCCTTGCCATTTTTATTCCCCTTTTTTGAGGAATGTTCATATAAAATCTATTTACAAATTTGCCACTTAGTTGTACCAAGAAGCATACGAAGCAAAACATTCTTGTTAAAGGCAGTTGTTCCAGAGTTTGATACAGTTCTCAAATACTAGAGGCTTACTAGCACTATGATGTCACCATGATGTCACAGCTGAGGTAATAATGACCATGCTCAGCAACCTCCTTTGGCAGAAAATAGTCATCTGAGGAAGATGGGAGCCCAAGTAATTCTGAACACAAAGAGAGGACTGCAAAGCAGCTCCAGCTCATATAAGAAGTTCTCTTCAGGTCAGCATCAACGCCCCCTCTGATTCTTCTCTCCCACCCCCTCTACTTGTCTATCCTAAGCCTCCTTCTCCTTTCAGTGATCTATACCAAGAGAATTTCTCTTTCTTCCTCCCACCTCCATCATCTAAGTCAAGTCTCATTAATTGCTTCTTTGTTCTGTTATATATTTTAAACCTTTCCCTCACACACACCTATTACCTTCCTGGGGCCTGCTTTCTATTCCTGCCCTGGCTTAAATTCAGCATCCTGCAAGCAGATTTCCCCTTGCTTGCCTCCTCCCTAGAGTCCTTCCAAACCTTCTCCAGAGGTGAGGGGACTGTTCAGAGCAGAACCAGAAAGCACGCAGTGGAGAAGGCAAAACAGCTCCACCAGTGATTTCTATTTTACTGGTGGATGGTAGGCATAGAACATAACCCCTCCACTTTCAACTGTCCAACTACTGTCACATACTTTCAGCTCCTTTTATGTGAAAATGGACTGTGCACATTGGTACGAGAATGAGAGAAAATAGGGTGAGGTGAGTGCTGTGTGTGTTTCTGAATCAGGTAAGCAATGTGGAGTAAGTGAACAGGTTCAGATGCAACATGCCTAAACCGTAACTGAGTCCTATGTGAATTAGGCTGGGCAAGCCTCAGGCTCACACATCAACTTCCAGTTTAAACTAACCATGGTTTGATGTTACATTCAACATTGACAAACTGTGGTTAGATGAATGCTCACACTATACTTTTCAATCTTGACTTTTTCAATAAACCATAGTTTAAACTAACTGCAGTTCTATGTTTAGGGAGTTTTTACATGAGACATATATCATGTGCTTGTGATTGTTCACTAACGGATGTTCACAGGTTCTTTGCATGACATCATGAGCCTCTCTTGTTTTTTAGGTTTATTCCACCATTTTTTAAATTTCTGAAAATGCAGTAACATTTAAAACCCACCAAAAATCACCATCAAAGAGATGGTGTAATTCAAGAATCACACAATATTTTAATTTTTTTGCAGCGCCATCTACTGGCTGTATAAATGAAACATATGGTACATGCCGACAAAGGGACTAAGAAAAACAAGAGGTGAATGTATGTATTGTGCCCATTATAAACCCCCAAAGGCTCCAGAAGATGAAGCCCTGGTAAGGCTGTGGGATTTTTCCTTAATGTGGAGAAGGCCCAAGTCATTAATGACAAACTGCACTTATTTTAAAACATGAAGTAAATGCTTCCAACCTTCTCCTTGTGGCGACAACAGAGGTAGAGAGAGGAGAGGAAGTACATGAGCTCAAGGTTCATCCAGGCTTGTTTACATAAAACTAAACACTAAACTTCAGTGTTATGTCCAAACCCAGTCAGTGCATATATGGGAAAAGAGAACGGGAGAATTGGATTCATTACCGAACAATGGAAGGCCTATCTGAAATATTCATATATTTCCACTTGCCTAATCTAAGACAATGTTACATATGATCATCAGACTCTTAGAAAAATATTGCTACTAGCTTAAATAAAACTGCAATACTAATTGCACTTATTTGCAGCAAGAACTGAGATCAATGTGACAGTCAAATTCTGCTGTAATATCTATTCTGCCCTTATTCTGCTCAGATAGTGGTTGAAACAAGTGCTGGGTAAAAATTTAGAGTGCTGGTTTTGGCCTTAAAAGACATAATTGTTTGGGACCAGATTATCTGAAGGATTATTTGCACTCATATGTGCCTAGCTAAGGTAGGATAACCATATGAAAAGGAGTCCCTGTTGTGATGAAGAGGGAATTTCACCAGGTGCTGTATGCATACAAATGACACTTGTTGAAATTCCCTTTTGTATATAATGTTAAAGATACAGGAGCCCTATTCTCCTTTCCATTTGGTCACCCTAAACTAAGCATTGAGATCAGTATGTGGGGCCTTTTCTCTGGCCTGCTGAGAACTTTTATAGCAGCAGTTACCAGGGCCTTTTCAGTGGTAGACCCACACCTCTGAAATTCCCTCCCCAGGGAATAAGTATGGCTTTGAAACTCCTGGTTTTTAAAACTCTGAATATTTTTATTCCCATCTGTTCAATCAATTAATGAGTTATACTTGAAGAATTTTAGCTGCTGATTTTAAATTAATGTTTTTAAATTAATGGTTTAATTGTAATTTTTATTATTGTTATGCATTTCCAAATTTTATGTAAGCTGCCTGGTGAGGGCAGTATGCCATAAAAGATAGGTTAGAAATTTTGGAATAAATAAATAGGCTATATTGAATAGTTTTCCTCATTGTATTAGACCAATCTCAAAAGAGCTAAAAACACATTCTCATTCCTGTGAATGTTCCAGTACACTGGGCAAACTTTTTCCTTTGGTGTGGCACCCAGAGATGTTACTAGAAACAGGCACATTTGTGTTTGCATCAAGGAAAACAAAAATGAGTTCTAGAGAGGGATAGTGACCATACTTCAAAGAGAAAAAATGTTGATTGATATGGTAAAGTGTAGCCACATTATTTTGGCAGGAAGAATTTGTTTCTAAACAACTATAGAACACTTCTGTGGAAAAACTTAAAAGCATTCACCAGTTAAATGAATGCATTTTAAAGCTGTCCAAATCAATGTTGGGGTGAGCTGTTCTAGTCAAAAATTATGTCACAGGTATTGTATTACACACTAACTTACAGAGTCATTTCACACATTCAAGTACCACCCCGCCCCGAAAAGTGGGTGTGATGTTGTCAGCAGCAACAATTTCCAATTGAAGTGCTGTTAAAACTGGTGTTTCCTCTTCCTTGAAGCCCCACTCCTACAGTAACGTTATAGACCAGTGTGCGTTTCTCACACCACAAGGTTATAACAATCCATGTTATAACCTACATATGCCTTCTGTATTTGGCTTACTCCTGGGCAAGCAGAGGTGTGGGGGGGGAGAGAGAGAGAGACAGATTATTATTATTATTATTATTATTATTATTATTATTATTATTATTATTATTATGCTTTGGCATATTGCAATGAAACGATGGCAATTTATGGGTTTATTTATTAACTTGTGATTTATTTATATAGCTAAATATAATAAAAATCTCTTCTTATGTAAGCCACCTTGGGTTCCTTGCAAGAGGAATAAAGGTGGGATATAAATGCAATAATAAATAAATATTTGTCACTTAATAGCTGCAACACCCGGTGATGACTTCCATGTATGAAAACAGCCACCACCACAAGGATCATATGCTACTCAGACTTTCATATCAACTCCCATAATTTTAAACTCAGTGTTTTCCAGTGGAGTACACAGATGCAGCTATAAATCATCGCATGAGGAGAAATCCATGACAACGTCTGCAAGGATGTATGAATCAGCCTCTAATGAATGTAGGGCTTGGGGTAAGTTTAGAGTAACATGTCTTTTAATCCCACCCACCGACCTTGAAAAAAGCGAAGAACCCCTTCTTACCTATTCCAGGAGCCACATATATGAAATAGAGGCAGGAGGAGGAGAAGGAAAAGAAGAAGATGAAGACGAAAATGGAGCGATTGGAGACTCGCAGCGCCTTCTTGAAGAGAGACATCCTCCTCTTCCCGGGCAGGGGCAACCCCTCCCTAACCCCAGTTGCTACTAGCGGCGGCGGGCGCTTCCCAGCCAGGAGGTGGCAAAAGCCGCCCACGGACTCGTTACTAAACCAAACCAGCTGTTAAGACAGCCGGAGCAGGCAAGGAAGGGGCCTCAGGACAGCAGGAAGCCTGAGCAGCAGGGATGGACGCGTAGACATGATCAGGGTGGCGAGGCCACCACAGGAGGGGACGGGAGGGGTGGGGTGGGGAATATCCCACGCAATACGGCACAACAAGGGAACGGGGAAGGCTTTGCGTTCAGATACTGGGGAGCAGGGCGGCTGTCGGCGGAGGGCTGAGCGGAAAGGGAAGAGCGCGCGGCGACGAGCGGGCAGAGAGGAGAGCCATGCTTCGCGACGCAGGTGAGAGTAGAGGGCCTGGACGGACTACGGACGGAGTTCGGGGTTTCAACGGAGCCCCGCCTCTCTCTGGCTCGAATTTGGTCCTCCAGAGGCGGCGGCGCTGCTCAGGGCCGAAGCGTGGGGTGGGGTCTAGCAGTGCCTGTTGAGGTGAGGCAGCTGCTGCCGATTGGCTCTGGGTCTCCTCCGTCCACCGGAGACCATCTCAGCCGCCCCTGCCGCCGCCGCCGCTGCCACCACCCTCATCCTCCTGGTGGCTGATAGCGTCAGCGGCGGCCGTAGCGACATCCCCACGGCACGCCGGCTCCTGCTCTTTCCACTCCCCAGGCCCTCCCTCGCGCCCACTTCTCGCAGGAGCCGGGTAGGCTCCAGTACTGCGGTGGCTGGGAAGTGGGGCGTGCGCGCGCGAGAGAGAGGGAGCTTCCCGGCATGACCGTGGACTGCAGAACTCCGCGCCGGGAAAGTACGCGCGGGCGCGCCGCTAACACAGGCTTTGGCTGCAAGTAGGCGCGCGAGCGGGTCGGTACTTCAAGAGACGAAGCGCGCGCCGGCCCGCGGGTTCTGGCGAACCAATGAGGTGCCGGCAAGAGAGAAATGCTGCTGTCTGCTGCATCTCTGGGATTTTCGCGGGGAAATCGAGGTGTGTAGGTCCTCTGCAGATGATGATTATATTTATATCCCTCCTTTTTCCTCTTGTAAGGAACCAAAGGCAGCTCAGATCGTACTTCTTTTCCCCGCCGCCCTGAGATCCCAGTGTTATGGAGCGGGATACAAATGTTCAAAGAAATAAATTTTATCCTCAACAATCCTGTGAGGTAGGTTCTCCTGAGAGTCAGTGAGTAGCCCAAACTCGTCCAGTGACCATTTGAAAAGGAGGGCAGGGATTCTGTGACTTTAACAGTTGTATAGAAAAGGGAATTTCAGCAGGGGTCATTTGTATGCATGCAGCACCTGGTAAAATCCCCTCTTCATCACAACAGTTAAAGATGCAGGAGCCCTGCCCTCTTGACCATACGACTGTCCTCCTTTTCATATGGTCACCCTATCCAGTGAGCTGGGACCAGAATCCACATCTCCCAAGGCCCAGTCCAACACTCTAACCACTAGACTTGCTCTCCTTGGTCCAATTAGTTTGGATGAAAACGCCCGGCAGTGGAATTGGCCAGGGAGATCAATGGTTTTAACATGGGGCTGTCTAAATGCTCAGAAAGCCTTGGGGTGGGTGCGCAGTGCCATGGTGTCAATGGTGCTACGATCATGCACCCATCCCAGGGCTTTCCGCCAAAGCTGTGGCGAAAAAAAGTCGGGGACTTATCCCGACTTTTTTTCTCCAGAGCAAGGCAAGCATCAAGACAACCTGGCAAGCATCACTCTGGAGTCGCAGCAGAGGTGTGGCCAGGTGGCACCTAGTGGAAGGCCATAGCCCCCACCCACCAGTCAGCCCATCCTCCACTCCGGTTTTCTTTCTGCCTGAATGGGAGCAGTGGCAGAGACTCCTGAGGCAGGCAGCCAGCTAAGCTTTCAGGCCTTAAACACAATTTTATTCTATTTTTTAAAATGTATATATCAATCAGTTGCTGCCTGGGGTGGAGAACTTGGCCAATGAGGGCACAGGAGTGCGCCATGTGCCTCCCAAAGTCAGTGCCTGATTGGTTCAGATTACAGCACTCAAAATGAAAGTTAAAAAAAAATCTTATAAAATGGGGCACTGTGGGGCCTGCAGGGTCAGCCATGGTACTTCCTTTCACCCAGAGAGGGCGAGGAGACAGCTGCGCCAAGTTCAGGGACAGGGAAGGGCTCTTCTGACCCTCTGGGCCCCCGGCAGCTGCCCGCCCATGCTGACCCTGCAAGTCTGGCCAATCTCCTTGATAGGTTATTGCTGGCACCCCTTGCTGATATATAGTACATTTATGTATAATAAGGATAAATGGTTAGAACATGACATATGGGATTTATTGTCCTTAGTTCTGCAATAGCAGTGACACATTTTCTCGCTGGCTGAGCAACATTTGCATGAAAAGGAATTGAACCCCTGGATTTTTGGTTCGGAGTGCATACCCCTAATGTACATCAGAAAATAATAAAGAGCTTTCCAATACAAAGTTTATCTATTTGATGACTTCCTCCCAAAAGGAGGCAACTATTGGGCATTTCCAAACATATGAATAAAAGAAGCACTAACTGTATGAAACCTCCAACAACTAGATGAGTTAGACAAACCATGGTTAAAGAGGCGTTGTGGTGTCCAATAGAACTGAACAAACAAAAAATTGCTAAATAAGATATAACTGGAGGTCCATAGACATATCGGATACCACTGCCAAAACAGCGGTCCATTGATGAGACAAAATAAGAGATCTGGGTTTTATCAAATATTGCAAATCCCAACCACATGTATGCTGATGGGACATGAGCTAGCAGTGACTGACCAAGAAAGAGTTATTTATTTATTTATTTATTACATTTTTATACCGCCCAATAGCCGAAGCTCTCTGGGCAGTTCACAAAAATTAAAACCACAATAAAACACCCAACAGGTTAAAAACACAATTACGAAATACAGTATAAAAAGCGCAACCAGGATAAAACCACACAGAAAAATTGATATAAGATTAAAATACAGAGTTAAAACAGTAAAATTTAAATTTAAGTTAAAATTAAGTGTTAAAATACTGAGTGAATAAAAAGGTCTTCAGCTGGCGACGAAAGCAGTACAGTGTAGGCGCCAGGCGGACCTCTCTGGGGAGCTCGTTCCACAACCGGGGTGCCACAGCGGAGAAAGCTCTATGGTGGACAGCTCAATCAAATGCCAACTCAATGCAGCTACTGTGAAAAAGGCAAATACCATACTAGGTATAATTAGAAAAGAAATTGAAAACAAAACTGTCAATACCATACTGCCCATATATAAATCTATGGTGTGACCACACTTGGAATACTGTATACAGTTCTGTTCAGCATACCTCAAACAGGATATTATAGAATTGGAAAGAGTGCAGAAAAGGACAACTAAAATGATTAAGGGGGTTGTAGCAACTCCTCTGCAAGGAAAGGTTACAACATCTAGGGCTGTTTAGCTTAGAAAAAAGGTGAGTAAGGGGAGATATGATAGAGGTGTACAAAAGTATGCATGGTGTGGAGAAAAGTGCAATTAGAACCCGTGTTCATCCTCTGGCAGTACTGTTCCTGTGCACTGTTATCTAATGGGATCTTAACATCCAATTTTACATTTTGCTGCCACTATACAATACAATGTATGATTGGGCTGTTTAGTATCTGGGTGGCAGAACCACATTGTAATTCTATTGGCCCTATATCAGTCATATCAGTTTCCCCCTTTACTAAAATAAGGAGTAAGATGTTTTAGTCATATTCCCAAAATACTGTATTTCCAGCACTTCAGGTAGTTGAATTTAGATAGCTGAACTTAGAAAGTACCTAGCCAAATGAATTCTGCATAGTCAAAAGAATTATATAATATACAATACCTTTGTATATCTGATTAGCTTAAGAACAATTCCAAGGTTGTTTAGATAACTGGCAAATAGAGGGAGAAAACGTGGAGGCAGTGACAGACTTTGTATTTCTGGGCGCAAAGATTACTGCAGACGCTGACTGCAGCCAGGAAATCAGAAGACGTTTACTACTTGGGAGGAGAGCAATGACAAATCTTTATAAAATAGTTAAGAGCAGAGACACCACACTGACAACAAAGGTCCGCATAGTTAAAGCAATGGCATTCCCCGTAGTAACCTATGGCTGCGAGAGCTGGACCATAAGGAAAGCTGAGCGAAGGAAGATAGATGCTTTTGAACTGTGGTGTTGGAGGAAAATTCTGAGAGTGCCTTGGACTGCAAGAAGATCAAACCAGTCCATACTCCAGGAAATCAAGCCAGACTGCTCATTTGAGGGAATGGTATTAAAGGCAAAACTGAAGTACTTTGGCCACATAATGAGAAGACAGGATACCCTGGAGAAGAGGCTGATGCTAGGGAAAGTGGAAGGCAAAAGGAAGAGGGGCCGACCAAGGGCAAGATGGATGGGTGATATTCTGGAGGTGACAGACTTGACCTTGGGGGAACTAGGGGTGGCGACAGCCGACAGAAAGCTCTGGCGTGGGCTGGTCCATGAAGTCACGAAGAGTCGGAAACGACTGAACGAATAAACAACAAAAAAGTGTAACAAAATATAATTAAATCTTTGTAGACGAACAAGCAAGTTGCACTTTATCTGCCAAGGACTAATTAAAATCCATTTATTTCTTAACAGCTGTTAGGGGTATAGTGCAGTTGATTTTGCCAAAGAAAGTCTTGACATGAAATTAATATGTGCATTATTATGGATCACTCATTCAATCATTATGGATCACTCATTCAATATTTTCAGATCTGTTAGAATATTTGTTACATTTACTATAAGAAATTCTGCTGTTTTCATTGTTTCAGTGTACATGTGACCTGTCTAGCCTCAGCTGCTCTTAAAATGATGGGATGGGAAATGACAGAACAGTGCTTCAGTTGTCATTGTGATCAATCTACCTTTTCTAATTAGAACTGGAGGGACAGGGAAGAACCAAGGCTATGATACCACAAAAACTCTGCAGCTACTAGTTTTAGGAGCATTGCTGTTACTTGCTACTTCCACTAGATGCCACCATTTTAATATCCAACTTTCCTCTGCAAATAACAACAGGTTTGTATTTAACATTTGAGGATATATCAAGTTTCCATTAATCCTTCTTGTACTTATCAATGCAGCACAATTCTCAGCACATACAAAAGAAGATAAGACCTTTAATATTTGTGAAAGATTTTAGGAACATACAGTCCTCCCTAAAAACGTAAGAAAAACCCATGCTGGATCAGACCCAAGGCCTATTTAGACCAGCATTCTGTTCCAATGTCCAACCAGATTCCTATTGGAAGGCCAAAAGTGAGACATGAGAGCAACAGCACCCCTCCTTATCAAGTTCCTCAGTAACTCATATTAAGAGTTATACCTCCTCTGATACTGGAATAATATTTATCCAACATGACTAGTAGCCATTGACAGCTTTATCCTCAAAGCATTTGTCTAATCTTTTTTTTAAAGCCCTCCAATTTAGTGGCCATCACTAAAACTTGTGGTACAGAATTCCATAGTGTAGAAGGAGCTGAAAGTATCAGATAGATACAGCAGGGGTGGGGGGTGGAGCAAGTTGCCGGGTAACGGAAAAAGAATGTTGACAGTTGATTTGATGGGAGGGGGAGTGAAAGAAGAGCATAGAATAGAAGGAGTCATGGCTGACAGAGAGACATTAAAGAAAGTCTTCAGAAATCGAGAATAAGCACAGGAGGCAGCAGAAGGCCAAGAGTAGCAGATATAACAAAAGAAAGAGAGCACTTACTGTGAACAAAAGGAGCATCTTCCTGAGAGAATGAAGGATCTCTGCTGTGCCAGGCCTGATTGAAGAATTAAACACGACTTTGGGGGTTATGTTTTCTGAAGGGACCTCTGGAGTTGGGGAAAGGTCGGACAGGACTGCAACAGATTTAATGTGTTACTGTTACTGTTTGTTGAAACTATTTGTTTAAATGCTGGAAGCGTTTCTTTATTCTCACACCACTGTTATAGGGTTTTGACTCCCCTTTCTTTATTACTTGAATTCTGTATTTGCCTTTCTTTTCTTTTATAAATTTGTGTTAATCTCACTCTGTTGTGGGATCTAATTATATATCTAGGTACCTGAGGTCTGTTACACTGAGTTGCAGAGTTCTCCTATGGGACACATCTCTAGCAGGGTCAGGTTAGATCAGGTTTCTCAAGGAAGCAAGTGAGGAAGAGAACATCATGGAAAAATGCAGGTTGCTTACCTGTAACTGTAGTTCTTCGAGTGGTCATCTATGCATTCACACATATGGGCTCTGCGCCTGCGCTGAGACCTAGATCGGAACCTCCAATAGCTAAGCGACACGCTTTTGGGCGGGAACCCCTCCCCCACGCCACTGCGCATGTACCGTGGGTTCCCGCCCTTATCTCAGTTCATAGGAGTCCGACATCGTGCTCCCATAAACATGAATATAATTAATCAGTTTCAGATGTATCATAACACATGTATACAGTGCTCTAATAAAGAATAACATATGCCACCAAGCGGGGTTGGTGGGTGGGTTGTGTGAATGCATAGATGACCACTCGAAGAACTACAGTTACAGGTAAGCAACCTGCATTTCTTCATCGTGGTCTCTATGCATCACACATATGGGCGAGTAGCAAGCTGACATACCTTTGGAGGTGGGTTGGTGCATCATGTCCCAGCCTCAGAGCTCTTTAGGTTAGCTGTCATCTCAGGACTTCCGAGAGCACTGCTCTCCCGAAGGTGCAGTCCTGACGGGCTCGAGTGTCCACGTTGTAGTGCCTGACAAACGTGGATGGAGTAGACCACGTTGCAGCCTTGCAGACATCTGTCAGGGAGACTCCCCTGCTGAATGCAACTGATGTTGCTACAGCTCTAGTGGAATGAGCCTTAACTGACTGTTGCAGTTCCAATTTTGACAGAGAGTAGGCAAGATTAATTGTCTCTACAATCCACCTTGATAGTCTCTGGCAAGAGACGGCCAAGCCCTTAGATGGCTCTCCATAACAAACAAATAACTGCTTAGTTTTCCTAAAACTTTCAGTCCTAGCTTTGTAGAAGGCTAGGGCTCTCCTTACATCGAGCGTATGGAGAGAAGTCTCGATTGCCGTCGTTGGGCTCGGGAAGAACGCTGGGAGAATAATGTCCTGGGAAGCATGAAAGTTCGACACCACCTTAGGTAGAAATGAAGGGTCAGTGCGTAAAACGACCTTGTCCCTATGAAACACTGTAAAAGGTGGGTCAATTCTGAGAGCTCTAAGCTCGCTTGCACGTCTCGCAGAGGTGATGGCTATCAGGAAAACTGTCTTAAATGATAAAAGTCTGAGGTCGGCTGTAGCCATGGGCTCGAAGGGTTTAGCAGTCAGTGACTGTAAGACCACAGATAAGCTCCATGAAGGTACGACGTTCTTGATGGTCGGTATCGTATTCTTTAACCCCTTCAAGAATGTTTTCGAGAGGGGGTGTGAGAAGGGCGAATACCCTTCGACACCGTCATGGAACGCTGCTATCGAAGCTAGGTGAACCCTGATCGAGGACAGTCTTAGACCTTGTCGGTAAAGCGACAGCAAATATTCTAGTATTGTAGAAATAGGACATGAAACTGCTGGCTGATTGCTCTTTGAAGCAAAAATTAGGAATCTTTGCCACTTCTTGGCGTAAGATTTCCTCGTTGACGGTTTCCTCGATGCCATCAATATTTGATCAACTGTTAAATTTACGGTACCGAGAGAGGCGTTGGGATTATCCTCCACGCCGTCATCCTCAGTGTGGATAAATTTGGATGCCGAACCTCGCCCTGGTGTCGAGACAAGAGGTTCGGTATCGACGGGAGCCTGATGTAAATTTGTCTCGATAGACGAAGAGCATGCGGAAACCAGGCCTGTCTTGGCCACCACGGTGTTACTAGGATGCAGTCCGAATTGTCCATCCTGATCTTCGCTAGGACCCTTGTTAGGAGAGGGAACGGAGGGAAGATGTATAGGAGATTTCCTTTCCACGTTCTTGTGAATGCGTCTCCTAGTGAATTTTCTCCTTTTCCAGCTCTGCTGCAGAACCTGGAGCAGGCTGCGTTTCCCTCGGTGGCGAAGACGTCGACGGCTGGATACCCCCAGCATCGAAAGAGGTGTTCCCTGGTATCGACGTCGAGCTCCCACTCGTGGTCGGTGTGGAAGGATCTGCTGAGTGAGTCTGCGATGACATTGTCCTTCCCTGCAACATGAACCGCCACAAGGTAAGTATCCCTCTTTATACACCAATTCCATATTCTGGTTGCAGATCGAGTCAACGGGTACGACCTGGTTCCACCCTGTCTGTTGATATAACAGACTACCGTGGTGTTGTCTGTGGCTATCAGGACATTTCTGCCCTCGATGATCCGGGCAAAAGTCTTTATCGCATACTCCACTGCCAAGAGTTCTAGGTGGTTGATATGCTCTTCCTTCAAGAAGGGGGGCCATCGCCCTTGTGCAGTAAGGTTGTTGCAATGGGCTCCCCAGCCTTCCATGGAGGCATCGGTAGCGATCGTTACCGAAGGCGATGGTCGTTGAAACGGAACGCCCTCCAACAAATTCCCCATCGAGCGCCACCATTTCAGCGATGCCCGTACTTGTTTCGGGATGGAGAGAAAAGTTCTGTGAGCGTTGAGGCGAAGGTCGAACGTTCTCAGGAACCATCCTTGTAAAACTCTCATGCGAAGCCTCGCAAACGTGATGACGGCCGTAGTGGCTGCCATCAAGCCCAGTAGCCTTTGAATTGTCCAGGCTGAGTGTCTTGTTCGCTTCTCGATATCGACGATGGAGTCGTGAAGCGTCTTTGCTCTGGCCAGAGGAAGGAAAGCTTTGCCATCCAGGGATGATAAGGTCACCCCTATAAAGTCTATCTTCCTTTGAGGCGTTAGAATGGACTTCTCTTCGTTGACCCAGAGGCCTAACGAGTTCAATAAATTGAGGGTCGTAGATATATTGTCTCGTAGCGTGGATTTGTTCTCCGCTACCAGCAGCCAGTCGTCCAGGTATGGATAGATGAAAATTTGTTTTTGTCTTAGGTGGGCGCAGACGACTGCCATCGTCTTCGTGAAGACCCTGGGCGCCGTCGAAAGTCCGAAAGGAAGAACGGAAAATTGGAATTGTTGAGTTCCAATGGCGAATCGCAGGTAAGGTTGATGTGATTCCCTGATCGCTATATGGAAATAAGCATCCCTCAAATCTACCACCGCGAACCAAAGGCCTGCGTGAAGGAGTTGGAGTACCGAAGAAACCGTTGTCATACGGAACTTCTTGGGGCTGATATAGTTGTTTAGATTTCTTAGGTCCATGATAGGTCGAAGACCGCCATCCTTCTTCGGGACCGTGAAGTAGCGGGAGAAGAATCCCTGGTTGATTTGATGTGGTGGCACCGGGGAGATAGCTCCCTTCGATAGTAGGGTTTGGACTTCTAGGAGAAGAGGTGCGGACGGTGCTGTTACTTTCGGTCCCGAAGGAGGAGGAAGGACATCGAATTCGATGGCGTAGCCCTGCTTGATGATAGTGAGCACCCAGGAGTCGGTTGTTATTAACTCCCACTGATGGAAATGGGGTGCTAGGCGGTTCAAAAATGGTGGTAGATTTGGGGCACAGGAGTCAAACCCGCTGTTTTTTGCTAAAGTCAGGTTGACGTTTATCCCCCTGGAATCGACTCTGGAAGGGCCTCTTCTTCTGCAACTGCTGTTGTTGTTGCCTAGGATGGGGCTGATAAAATGGCCTGTTTTGGTATTGTTGGGCAGGTGGTTTTGTCCAACGACGCGGTTTGTATTGTTGGGATGGTGCATTGAAACCCATCCTTCTAGCTGTCGTACGGGCCTTATAGATGGTATCTAGTGCCTCGTCCGTCTTGGAGTTGAAAAGTCCTTCCCCGTCAAAGGGTAGGCTTTCAATTCTGGTTTTAGTCTCCGTTGTTAAATTAGCAGATCTGAGCCAAGCGTGTCTTCTTAAGGCTACGGCGCCCATCATAGCCTTGGAATGGCAATCCGTCTGGTGTCTCGCTGTGGACAGTTGCTGCCTGGCTATGGCAGTAGCTTCAGATTGAAATACCCTGGCTAATTCCCTCTTATCTTCTGGAAGGTGATCACACAGTGACCCTATCTTCTGCCAAAGAAATAGTTGATACCGGGCCATTGTTGCCTCATAAGTGGCTGCTCTGATGCCAAGTGATGAGGAAGAATAGATTTTCCTCCCAGTTACATCGAGCTTCCTGCCCTCTTTGTCGGTAGGTGCCGAGTGGGTTCTTTGTGATCGGCCTTGTGCCGATTCCACAACTATGGAGTTGGGTTTTGGGTGTTGTAACAGAAAACCCGCGTCCTTGTCTTGAATTCTGTACATAGATTCTAATTTCCTAGAATTAGGCTGATTAGATGTAGGAGTCTTCCATGCTAGCTGGGCAGTTTGTATTAACGTTTGAGGCAATGGGATGGCTACCGGTGTATTATCTTCGGTATGGAAGACATCATAGATCTTGTCTTGCACCTGATCTTCTGGTTTTTGAATATCTAAACCTAGGGATTGAGCCATTCTTAGAACGTGTTCAGCAAATCTTCCAGAGTCATCAGACGGCGAAGCGGGGTCAGTTGAGTAGACCGCGTCTTCTGGTGATGGGATTGATGGAGCGATAGAGAGAGCAGATTCCGAATCCGAAGGGTAGTCATTGTCTGGTGAAGAGGGCGCCTCAATTTGCTGTTGAATAGGCTGCAGCGCTTGATCTTGTTGTGGTGCTGGTCGATGCGGAGACGCATTGGCTCGACGTCGAAGGGTTGATGCTGGCGATGAATGGTGAGACAACGGAGGAGCCACCGGCATTCGACAGACCCTTGTTGGAGGCGGCGGATAAGCAAAATATGCTTCCGGAGGGTATTGTAGCCTCCTTCCCTCGGGAAGGTAGTCGTGTGGCCGATAGCCTTCCCAGTCATAGTACCTATTTTCAGGTCTATAGTAAGCAACTTGGGAAGATCGATCCCAATCCGGCCTAGGAGACTGCTGCACTTCCACTGGAGCAGGTCTAGGGGTTCCAAGTCTAGGCACTTCGGCTGCCTCATCTGCTGTTGTGAGGCGTGCCGGGTCTCGTGTTGAGGCCGCTGAGGCCGAATCTCTGATTTCCCCCTCTGAAAGGCTCGGGGGCTCATGTTGTCTTTTCCTAGCGGGTGTCGATACCATAGACGGTATCGATGGCTGGTTCGGTACCGAAGAAGTTGCCGTCGCTGTCGGTAGCGAGGTCGGCACGGTACTGCTGGATTTTGATTTTCCAGAATGCCTCGGTGAGGACTTTTCCAGCCTTTTCTTCTTTTTCTTCTTCTTCTCCATTTCGGAGGATCTAGGAGTCCGGGCTTTTATTGAAAGTTTTTTAGCCGCGGAGCTCGCTAGCGACCGTCCTGGCGTGAGGGGTATCTCAGCCCTATAGTGCGCCACGGTCTCATCTCCTACTACGAACGAGGATATTTCAAGTTCAGTATCGGAGGTTTTTGTAGGTGGTTTGTCCATTTTGGCCTTCTTTGGCTCGGTAGCTCGAAGCGCCTTCTCCCACAAGATAGAGCGAAGTCTGTCTGCTCTATTTTTGCGCGTCTGCTTTGTGAACGCCATACAGTGGTGGCACGATTGAACTTTGTGGCTCTCTCCTAAGCAGAGTACACACAAAGAATGCCCGTCCGTAGGCGGGAGTTTAGCCCCACAGGACACGCATTTACGAAATGGGGCCTTCACTGCCATTCGCCTCAGCCGAAGCGTTGAAAGTTTGTACTATATCTACTAACTAAATTTTTTTTTTTTTTTTTTTAGGAGAAAAAGATAGAAGAAGAAAAGGTAAGTATAATAAAGTAATAAAGTATTAAGTAGAAGAGGTTGAAATAGTTCTTTTCTGGAGGTATAGAAACTAGCGTCTAGCACGATGGCGGACGGAAAAAAACTGAGATAAGGGCGGGAACCCACGGTACATGCGCAGTGGCGTGGGGGAGGGGTTCCCGCCCAAAAGCGTGTCGCTTAGCTATTGGAGGTTCCGATCTAGGTCTCAGCGCAGGCGCAGAGCCCATATGTGTGATGCATAGAGACCACGATGAAGAACTTCAAATGATGCTTGGACTGGAGGCCAGTCAGGATCCTCTGTATGTTCCTCCAACAAGGAGCAGATCAAGACTGAGCCTTAAGTTGCAGCACTACATTCTGAAATTGCCTCTCCTAGAAGGGCAGGGAACGCGGTAACAGTTGCCTCCAAGTCCTGTCCGTGCTGGGCAATTCAGGAAGATACCTTGGTTCGATGTTATTGAACCATGGTTCGATGTTATTGGAACCATGGTTCGATGTTATTGGAAGCCACACAAAGGTCCAGCACCCTCCCCCATCCTGTTCCTACTACTGATAATCCACCAAGGTTATCTCTGAGAAGTTTCTGAACCATAATCAGGGCAGAAGCCAGTTTGAAATGGACCCAGATAATTTGTCTCAACTAGAAACACCCTTATGAGTGTGTTTAGGTTCAAAGGCTTAATAAGCCAGACAGTGCTCACCGTAGCATCCTGTAATTGCCTGCATGTGAGTTGCCCCTGACAGAGAAGTGAGAGGCAGGGTAAAAATAACTTTTTCTACCAGGAACGCTGATAAATTATCCATGAGGGGGAAAGTAGGTCAAGGGTGCGCCTTGACGTAACAGGCTGTGAAGTCCATTCAGCAGCCACAGTCGCCACGTGCCTGCCTGAAACGTTCCTTCAGCAGGGTGCATGTTGCAAATAAAAATAACACAAAGCTTAGAAGACAGCCTGTTTATTCATGGGGTGATGGGACCACACAACCCTCCCTATCTTGAGAGAGACAAAGCCTTTCTTTGATGCAAAATTCATTCAGCTTTTCTGTTCTTCTGTTCGGAAGCAAGCTTTTTATTAATAACATGTTGAGCTGTTCAAAACATTAAAAGGCCGTGGTCTTGTTCAAACTACGTTAAATATCCAACACAGAAATTTCACCATTCACATGCTAATACTGCAAATTATGAAATAAATACGCATGCATTAGCCACACATGACAAATCTACACATGCAATTCAGATAATTACCTATGTAGAAGTACTTAATCTAGGGAATTAATCCCGTGACATGGCACAGAACACATTATTATTATTATTATTATTATTATTATTACTACTACTAGTAGTATTTATTTATTTATATATCACCATCAATGTACATGGTGCTGTACATAGTAAAACAATAAAACAGCAACACCCTGCCACATAGGCTTACATTCTAATAAAATCATAATAAAACAGGAGGGAAGGGAAGGGAATGCACCAAACAGGCACAGGGGACAATAAAATTAACAGTATAAAAGTAAGATCAAAATCAAGTTCTAAAAGCTTTAGAAAAAAAAGTTTAATTGAACTTGTGGTCCACAAATGCTCTGGAAGAAAATTCCAGGCATAAGGGGCAGCGAGAGAAAATGGACGAAGCCAAAAATGGACTTGTAGCTACCTCTTTGTCTCAACAAACAATAAGATAATCTTGCCAGGTTTAACGCCCAAATAATTACAAGTGTTTGTTCTTTTGGTTCCTTGCATCCAAATGGCACTGACTTAGCTTGATTTCACATCCTTTCTCACTGCATGAATAGTGGAACTGAAATAAATTTACATTTGTTTGTTTGTTTTCAGTTGCCCTCAAAACATATGTATGTTTTTATCTAAAGCGTTATAAATTGTTTTCCTATTTATCAGGGTCCTCAAAGCAATATACAGATATGGAGCGTCATCACATGGGCGAAAATGCATTTCCTTACCATTGCTTCTCTGCACTTCCTCATTCTTCCTCTAGAGGAAAGAGGAAGTAAACAAAGACCACGTGGCCCATTCAGAGGCTGTGTTTCCCACTGCTTTTCCTGCACATAGCAGGAGATCATGGCACATTCTGTTTGTTTGTTTTTAAGTCAGATTAAAGGGAGTCGATTTTGCAATGGAAAAGCAAGTGGAAGGAGCAGGAGGCATGCGGGAGGTGGACGTCATCTAAAAGACGCACAAACGTAAGTGGGCAGTAGCGAGCTTGTGATAAAACACTCATCTGATGAACGTCATGATGAATAATAAACACAATAACAAAAGAAAAACAGCAATGAAACCATCTCTGGCGTTACACCCCACAAGTCAGTTCCCAAATGTATATCTGCAGTTTGTAAGTCTGTGGGTTTTAGAATGTTGTCCTGAGTGGGTGGAGTTAGAATGTCTGGGGAGGGGGAGGAGTGATATATAAGGGAATGACTGAGGGGATTGTGAAGGGACTTGTTAGGTAGAGTCTTTAGCGCTCTCTGTGTTTAGGGTAGTTAAATTCTGAGAAATTTGAGGGTTAGTGTAAAGAGTAGTGTCTAGAGTGTAGTGTGCACATAGTTGATGTATATTAATCAATACTGATAATAAAGAAAGTTCAAGATTGATTGTAGAGAAAAAGGAAAGCGTGTATGTGTGTGAGTGAAAGGATTGTATGCCAGGTTTCAAAAAGGTTTTTAAATGGTTTATTTGAAACAAAGCTTGTGTACTTTTGAAAATAAATTTTGATTGTTTTGTTTTTAAACTACCACAAAAATCCCACATGTCTGTTTGGCATTTATCATTTGAAGTTTACACATTTAGCACCCACTCTGTCAATAATTCACCTCAGCACATATAACTCACAGTGTTTTATTTTATATCTTGAAATCCTTCTCCATTTTAACCCCTTCCTCCACATAGTTTGGAGGAAGGTGTGGCGTTACACCCCACAAGTCAGTTCCCAAATGTATGTCTGCAGTTTGTAAGTCTGTGGGTTTTAGAATGTTGGCCTGAGTGGGCGGAGTTAGAATGTCTTGGGAGAGGGGAGGAGTGATATATAAGGGAATGACTGAGGGGATTGAGGGGGACTTGTTAGGTACTCTTAGAGTCTTTAGTGCTCTCTGTGTTTAGAGTACTTAAGTTCTGGGAAATTTGAGGGTCAGTGTAGAGAGTGGTGTCTTTGGAGTGTGGTGTGCACGTAATTGATGTATATTAATCAATACTGATAATAAAGAAAGTTCAAGAGTGATTGTGTGAGAAAAAGGAAAGCACGTATGTGAATGAGTGAAAGGATTGTATGAAAGGTTTCAAAAAGGTTTTTAAATGGTTTATTTGAAACAAAGCTTGTGTACTTTTGAAAATAAATTTTGATTATTTTGTTTTTAAACTACCACAAAAATCCCACAAAAATCCCACGTGTCTGTTTGGCATTTATCATCTAAAGTTTACTCATTTAACACCCACTCTGACAATCATTCGCCTCAGCACATATAACTCACAGTGTTTTATTTTATATATTAAAATCCTTCTCCATTTAAACCCCTTTCTCCACATAGTTTGGAGGAAGGTGGTTTTTATCCCTTGCCTCAGGCGTATCAAGCGATGGTGCTTGGCTTGAGCAGGGAGTAGCTGCGGCCAGGTCTGTTGTTCAGAGCCTGTGTCGTGGCATAGTAAGTGGTGGCAGCATCGGGATCCGAAGTAGACTCTGTTCATTTATAGTGACAGAAGTCAAAAAGGATTTTATTTGTGAACAGGACAGAGGGTGGTTACTGTAAAGCACCTCTGAGGTCCTTAGCTGTGAAAGTTACATATTACCTAAGTCAGAGGTTGCGCTGATACAATTCTCTGACAGGATATTTTTGTCTGTGGTGAGATACATATTATATAATATCAAGTTTACCACTCCTGACCTCAAGTGAAAACTCCCAATACCATTTTATTTATTAAGGTTAAGTATCTGTCTAATAACGATGGAGATCTTAGGGTTGAAGAAAGATGTCCTGTCAGACAGATGTAAACATTTAAATTTGCCAACTGAAGGAAAGTCAGTTGATGAAATGAAATGGGCTCTTATAGAATATTACAGAGTTCATGCTGCAGTTGAAACTGAGGTAAATCCTCTGAGGCAAGTGCCTGTAGAAATGTCGCCTCAATACATGGACCTAGAAAGAGAGAAATTAAAACAGTATAGAGAACTTGAATTAGAAAAGATTAAACAACAGGAAAAACTTGAATTAGAAAGAATAAAACAAAGAGATAGAGAATTAAAACAGCAGGAGGCTGACAGAGAGTTGAAGAGAGCTGAGTTGGAACAACAAGAAAGGCTGAGGGGAAAAGATTGTGAGGCAGAAATAAGATTAAGAGAAAAAGATCGAGAGCTAGAGCTAGAATGAATTGCTTTGGAAAAGAGAAAATTTGAGCGGGAAGATCAGAGGAGAACTGAGGAAGGGGCTAGACCTCCCAAATTATCTCCTAAAGATTTTACCCCTTATGTTGAGGGGCAAGATCCCCAAATTTTCTTCAGTACCTTTGAAAAGGCAGTCATGATGTGGGAAGTAAAGCCACAAGATTACATGAAGTTTATCCCTAACTTGATCAAGGGAGACCTGGCTGAAATTTATAACAGTTTTCCTGTGGGGGAAGCTTTAGATTTTGCCTCATTTAAAACAGCAGTTTATAAAAGATTTTGCTATGGGCCTGAGTATTTCCAGAAGAAATTTAGAAGCCTTAATGCTGTGTCATCCAAATCTTTTGTGGAGTTGGGACACAAGTTAGCAGATCATTTTGAGAAATGGATCACTTGCGCTGAGGTGAAAACCAAACAAGATTTAGTTGATCTGATGATTAAAGATCAATTAATTTTTCAAATCCCTCCGGATATAAGATTGCTGGTGAGAGGTAGAGACCCAAAGACTTATAAAGATGCAGCTTCCCTAGCTGATCAATTTTCCTTAAATAGGGGCTATCATATGACCAGCAAGTCTACTAAAGAAAATAATATTAAACCAGGGTATAAAGCTAATGGGGGTAAAAAGGCAGCTGAGGTAAATAAAAATCAGTTGCCAACAGAAAAGGCGGGAAACACCAACAAACCTCTGTTTGGAAAAACAGACCTCACATGTCATCATTGTGGGTTGGTTGGGCATATTAGACCACAATGTCCCAGGCTGAGAGAAGAGAAAGAGAAAAGTACCTCAGTAAGGAGAGTAGATATAAATAAAGATGCTGAACATCTCCAAAGTTCCCAGTGTTACACATTGGTGTGGGGAGAAATGAAAAAATCAGATCAATCTTTGTGGGAAGATGTTCTCATAAATGGAAGGAGACATAAAGCTATTCTAGATACTGGAGCTCGTTTATCTCTAATTAGAGCAGATCTAGTAATGAGTGAGGAGATTATTCCTCACAGAAAAATTAACATCAAACCTGTGACTGGGCCCATAATTGAAATTCCTGTAGCCGAGATGGAAGTTACATGGAGGGGAGTCACAGGGAAATGTATTTTGGATGTTAATTCCTGTCAGGAAGAACCTCTAATCCTAGGTACTGATATCATGGGGTTAGAAGGTAGAAAAGTTTTTATTATTACACGCTCACAAGCAGCAGTGGAGGGCTTGTCAGACAATTGTAGCAAATCTGGAGATGCTGAAGGCATGCCTCTGCAGTTGCCTAGCAACCCAGCTGAAGGAACTGCTGAGCCAGGAAACGTCGTTGCAAAAACTGATATCATGTTTGCTTTACACACAGGAAATGATCCCTGCTTGGAAGTTTTAAGATCCAAAGCTGAAGCACAAAAAACCTCTTTTAGTGACACTCAGAAAGAGCAGGTTTTCTGGGATCAGGGACTCCTATACCGAAAGTGGTTGCCCAGGAAGAAACAAGGAAGTTGGGGGGCTGAAAAGCAGCTTGTGGTACCAATACCATATAGGGACCAGCTGCTGAAATTAGTTCACGACTCCTTTTTGGCAGGCCACATGGAGATAGGTAAAAACCCAGAAAAGGTTGATGGCTAATTATTACTGGACAAATATTTCTAGGGAAGTCACAGAGTTTTATAAGTCCTGTGAGAGTTGCCAGAGGGTGGGGAAAAGTAGGGACAAGGTCAAGGCTTTCCTAAATTCCCTACCACTTACCAACCAACCCTTTTTAAAAATAGGACTGGACCTGGTAGGACCTTTCCCTAGACCTACACAGATAAGAAAAATGTTTCAATTGACCATAATAGACTTTGCCTCAAGGTTCCCGAATGCTGAAGCCCTTCAAAATGTTGATGCCTTGTCAGTAGCAGAAGCCCTATTAAAAATCTTTTGTTGCTGGGTTTTTATCCATAAAATTTTGAGTGATCAAGGCTCAGTTTTTTTCTCTGATGAAATGAGAAGTTTGTGGAGGTGTTGCAGTGTCAAACATATAACATCTACTGCTTTCCATCCCCAAACAAATGGGCTAGTTGAAAAGTATAATGACACCATTAAGCCAATGATTGAGACCTATGTGGCAGACTATTTCTTTAATTGGGACAACAAATTACCCTACTTTCTTTTTGATTGTAATGAAGTTCCCCAGGACTCCACTGGATTCTATCCTTTAAAACTAATGCTGGGGAGAAATGTATGTGGTCCCCTAAGTATAATGAGGAAAAGCTGGGAGGAACCTGACATTATTCAAAATAAGACTGATCCCACTACTTATCAACTTGACGTGCCAGGGGTAGAAAAAATGTGCGTATTAAAAGGCTGAAACCTAATTATGAGTACACCATCCCAATTCATCAAATTTCATGCACCTCCCCAGATGAAACTTTAAATGAACCAGATTTATTGATGGAGAGTAGAGAGGAAGGTGGCCTTGAAAACATTAAGTGGGACAGCGACACCTCTCCAATGGTGAGGGAAGCCATTTGGGGAGTTTTAGAGCAATATTCCCACCTGTTCAGCTCCAAACCAGGGCGAACAGACATTATAAAACAAAAGATCAAGACTGGAGCCCATCCCCCTATTAAGTTGTCTACTTATAGAGTGAATGGAAGAGTACAAGAAGCAGTAAAAGAAGAGTTTATTCTGACCTCAGACACTTCGGGGGTCAGAATTGGAGCCATGCTGATGCAGACAGTAGACAATGTGAAACATCTCGTAGTCTGTTTCAGCATAAAATGGACAGAGAGAGAGAGAAGAACTGTTCTGCTGTCCAGAAAGATTGTCTGGCCATTGTTTGGGCTATGGACAGAGTCAAGGCATGCGTGGGGAGACGGCAGTTCATCATGTGAGCATATCATCGAGCGCTGTTGTGGCTGCAATCCATGGAAAGCCACAACCAACTTTTGCAGCAGTGGTCGTGGCGGATCCAGGACTTCAACGCGGGGATCCAGCATGTGGCAAGTCAAGAGAACATCAGCGCAGATGGATTGTCTCACCAGGAATCGTCCAATTCACCAATAATGTGAGACTCTGTTGTGGACATTGTGATGCTCCTGGACTTTAAAATTGGAGCCAAAAAGTGGACTAATAAAAATGTGGTTCATTTAACTTGTTTGATTTTCCAAGAGGTTTGTATGTATATATATTGTTAGTGTTATTGTTATGTATAAATGTTTAACCATTTTATTTCCCAAACCCTATGTACAGGTCCAGGTATTAAACCAGCCCCATACTCGGGTTTTTTTAAAAAGGGGGGGAATATGTGGCGTTACACCCCACAAGTCAGTTCCCAAATGTATGTCTGCAGTTTGTAAGTCTGTGGTTTTTAGAATGTTGGCCTGAGTGGGCGGAGTTAGAATGTCTTGGGAGGGGGAGGAGTGATATATAAGGGAATGACTGAGGGGATTGAGGGGGACTTGTTAGGTACTCTTAGAGTCTTTAGTGCTCTCTTTGTTTAGAGTACTTAAGTTCTGGGAAATTTGAGGGTCAGTGTAGAGAATGGTGTCTTTGGATTGTGGTGTGCACGTAGTTGATGTATATTAATCAATACTGATAATAAAGAAAGTTCAAGAGTGATTGTGTGAGAAAAAGGAAAGCGTGTATGTGAATGAGTGAAAGCTTGTGTCGTGGCAGAAGGTGGGTTTTTTTATCCCTTGCCTCAGGCGTATCAAGCAGTGGTGCTTGGCTTGAGCAGGGAGTAGCCTTGGCCAGGTCTGTTGTTCAGAGCCTGTGTCGTGGCACCATCTCTAAAAGAAACTAGAGAATATTAATATTCATCAAAATGTCAGTGAAACAGAGTGATTTTACTGCCCATCTTAAACCTCCTTGAGAGGCAGCTTCAAGGTTAGGGTACTGCTACAGAAAAGGCCCTGCCTTCTGTACATTCAACAGGGCCCCTGATAAAGTTCACAGGCTCAAATAGGAGGAGATGGTCTTTCAGATATCCTGGCCTCAAGTTGTTTAGGAATTTATAGGTCAAAACCAGCACCTTGAATTGGGCTCAGAAACAAATGGGAAACTAGTGTAGTTGGCACAACACTGGTATGTCTATAAAACATATGCCAGGCAATAGTCAGGCCACCACATTTGGCACTAGATGTCATTTCCAAACACTTTTCAAGACCAGCCTCACACAGTTACATTCAAAGTACTTTCCCAGGGCAGTTTACAATAAAGACACGTTACAAAAAACAGCAAGTGGTACCTGCAGCAAACTATTGCAGTGTGGAGTGCTTCTGTTTAGAATCCTAGTTTCTCCATCGTGCCCGCCTCCAAATTACTCCATTCCATTCCCCTGTGGCGTTACACCCCACAAGTCAATTCCAAATGTATGTCTGCGGTTTGTAAGTCTGTGGTTTTTAGAATGTTGGCCTGAGTGGGCGGAGTTAGAATGTCTTGGGAGGGGGGAGGAATGAGATATATAAGGGAATGACTGAGGGGATTGTGAGTTCTTGTTCTTGTTCTTTTCAGGAAAGCTTTTCAGGGAGACTTGTTAGGTACTCTTAGAGTCTGTAGTGCTCTCTGTATTTATGGTACTTAAGTTCTGGGAAATTTGAGAGTCAGTGTAGTGAGTGGTGTCTTTAGAGTGTGGTGTGCACGTAGTGGATGTATATTAATCAATACAGATAATAAAGAAAGTTCAAGAGTGATTGTGTGAGAGAAAGGAAAGCGCATATGTGAATGATTGACAGGATTGTATGAAAGGTTTCAAAAAGGTTTTTAAATGTTATTTGAAACAAAGCTTATGAACTTTCAAAAATAAATTTTGATTGTTTTGTTTTTATTCTATCACAAAAATCCCACGTGTCTGTTTGGCATTTATCATCTTAAGTTTACACATTTAACACCCACTCTGACAATCATTCACCTCAGCAGATATAACTCACAGCGCATTATTATATATATATTAAACTCCATTCTCCATTTTAAACCCCTTTCTCCACATAGTTTGGAGGAAGGTGGGCTTTATCCCTTGCCTCAGACGTACCAAGTGGTGGTGCTTGGCTTGAGCAGGGAGTAGCCTCGGCCGGGTCTGGTGTTCAGAGCCTGTGTCGCCCCATAATAAGTGGTGGCAGACGGGAGGTCTGGTGTTCAGAGCCTGTGTCGTGGCATCCCCCTCCCAGCAAGTGTTCCATTCTTTTCTCTATTAGTCAGTCAGTTTCCCATGGCCACTGAGCATGTTCAGTGTCATTGGGCTGTTTGAGGGGTTCCCCTCCCCAAGTTGGTTTTGTTTTTGTTTTTAATTAGGTTTTGTCCTGATCAACACACCCTGAACAACCCAAATACAAGCCATGAGTTCTTAAGGTGTCTCGTTCAAGAAAAATAAGTCACACTGCATGGTTAGCGATCCACCCTGCAGAAAATGTCCTTGAGTTCAAACAACACATTCATGGTTCAACAACAACCCACACTCAAGCACTGAATGTGGGTTCTCATGCTGTGTGAACCCAGTCAGAGACCACTACTCTGGGATGTATCTGTAACTCATGTTACTAATGTAATAGAAACATTGTTGCAATCCCAATGAGGTACCAAATTTCCAGTCCATTATTA
This sequence comes from Elgaria multicarinata webbii, assembly GCF_023053635.1. NCBI lineage: Eukaryota > Metazoa > Chordata > Lepidosauria > Squamata > Anguidae > Elgaria > Elgaria multicarinata. The sequence goes on from NC_086177.1 coordinate 61,901,679, forward strand.
CAGCTTTGGGCTTCTTGTTATTATGGGGTTAGTGCATTCATCCATACTTCCCTGGGATTTGTATAGCTTCTTGTAATGTCATTTTACCAATATAAAGTATGGGGAAATTGCAGGTATTAAAAGTAATCACATGTTAGGAGCATATTATTTATTTATTTATTTATTTATTGCAATTTTTATACCGCCCAACAGCCAAAGCTCCCTGGGCGGTTCACATACAGTGTCCCTTTCCCACTAGGGATCTTGGGACTTGTATAAACAGTCCTCATTGGGAAAATATACTCCACCAGAGCCTTTCTCTTTGCCTGCACAAATATATGTTTCTTCACTTTCAGACAGGGGATGGCAGAGGCTTCAGTTTGCAGGATCGGGAAACATCACCATGGGATCTGGTGAAAAATCCTATTCTTTTCTGTATGAAGGGGAGGAGAAACACTAGATGCAAGACTGAGCAGCACTCACTTGAGTCCTTCATTAAATGGAATGAGACAGTGTGACAAGGACAACTTGCCAAATTTCCTTTTCATGCTATTAAAAAACTGCAAATTGACTGCTGATCTTCCCCCTTCAAACCTGCCTTCCTCAAGGAATTATGAAAATAGACAGATTCACATGGAGATGCTAGCAATTAAGGTATATATTTCAGTGATGTCCCAGAGTTTTCATGTTGTGCAGAACACCAGAGAAGTGATGTTATCATCTGGGACTGCCTTCACAGAACCAGTGGGGAAATGTCACCATATAATAGATGTACATCTCCAATATTATTCTCTGAATCAGCTCAAACACTCACATGCAAGGTGTTCAGAATGTGTAGTAACAGCCTGAACTTTGGTGAGTTACAAGCTGAAAACCTATTCTGCAAGTCATTCCAAGGCCACAGCTAGACCTAAGGTTTATCCTGGGACCATCCAGGGTTCGCCCCTGCCTGAGCACTGGATCCCCTGTGTGTCACCTAGATGAACAGGTTTGACCCCTGGACGATCCAGGGATAAACCTTAGGTCTAGCTATTGCCCAAAATTCTTCCCCCAAGTTAAAAGGCTACAAATAAACCTACAAATAAACCTATTCATCACCTGTCTTGAAGTTCTATCTTGATAGTGCTCAGACTTGGTCTTACTGTTAACTGTTTCTCTGCCAAGACTTTGAGCTTATCCTGTTTGTGACATCATACATTACATCAGAATGTCATGTTTGGATTCAATCTAAGTTGTCTCCATGCCAATGTCAGTGAACAGTAAATTACTGCAACTAAGTAATCATAAGGCTGACTGGCCAGTAATATAGATTGGGGTGGGGGGTTGTTGTCGCATAACCTCAGTCTGAAGAAGAGTTGTGTGTAGCTTGTAAGCTTACATCCAGTGTTCATTATTATTTTTAATTGAAAACACTATTTGGGCTAGTAAAACGTGACATCTATGAATTCACAACATTAAGTCTTCAAACAAAGACCTGATCTCCAAGTCAATAGGCTTTATTATGCAAAAAAGCCAGTCTATCAACAATTCAGATTCCAGTCGTAGCTTCTGCCAATCTGAATCTTTGATTAAGCTGCTACAACCCTAACTAGCCTAACTAATCTCCTTGAGAGATTTGCAGTATTAACATGTGAGTGGTGAAATAAACATATTTTCAAAAACCATATAGTTGTGGGATGAAAGGGAGTCATAACTTTTGAGAAGTTACTAAGAAGGCTACTGCGAAATTTCTAACTCACCTCCCTTAAAGCAATAAAAATGTCTTGTTATGAAATGCCAAGTGAAGAGCAACTGAAAAAGGTTTCTTAAATCATAATTAAGAATTTGGACAATAGAATAAGTAAGAAGTCCTGATTATATGAAAGGGAAGACACACAATGAAATAGGCAGGTTTACAATGAAGTCGTTCTTTAGCCCCAGTACTCAAAGGCATTGGCTCTACCAAGAGGAGGCTGTGGGACAGGCCATAGCTCAGTGATAGAGCCCCTGCTTTGCTTGCAGAAGTTCCCAGGTTCGATCCCTGACATCTCCAGGTAGGACAGGAAATAACCCTGCCTGAAACCCTGGAAAACCACTGCCAGTCAGTGTCAACAATACTGGGCTAGATGAACCCACTAAGGCCATTTCTACATCTGCCTTTTCCCCAGGATCATCCCAGGATCGTTCCTGTGCATCCAAATGACACACAGGGGATCCCGGGAGCAGGCAGGGACGATCCCTCCATTTTCCTGGGATAACCCTTAGGTGTAGAAAGGACCTAAGTTAGTTGGAGGAGGATACCAGAGAAAGAGGAAGCAGCAGCAACTACGTAAGGGGGAGAAGCTTGGAGACTAACCTGTGGATGAAAGGAGATGGAACCAACCAACCAAAGGCAGTCCCTGCCTTATATGGACAGTAGCTAGTTTTCATATAAAGAGAACAGGGAAGTAAAAAATAACTGCATTCATGAATAAGCCTTGCTTTAAGTTGACCTTTTCTTTAAATATCGGATAGGGGTATAGACAATTCTGACATACCCCTACCATCAAAGAGTGTCACACTCCTCTATACACATAGAGCTATGTGAAAGTGGCTCCACTTGCTGTGCATGTAAACGTTTTTGTTGGAACATGTCTCTACTGCATTCCTTTTATACAGCTTTTTTAAAACAACAGTGACTCTAACAACCACAAAATCAACACCATTTAAAGTAGGGTGACCATATGAAAAGGAGGACAGGGCTCCTGTATCTTTAACAGTTGTATTGAAAAGGCAATTTCTGCAGGTGTCATTTGTATATATGGAGAACCTGGTGAAATTCCCTCTTCATCACAACAGTTAAAGCTGCAGGAGCTATACTAGAGTGACTATTTTAAAAGAGGGCAGCGTACCTGCAGCTTTAACTGTTTTGATGAAGAGGAAATTTCACCAGGTTCTCCATATATACAAATGACACCTGCAGAAATTGCCTTTTCAATACAACTGTTAAAGATACAGGAGCCCTGTCCTCCTTTTCATATGGTCACCCTACTTTAAATGGTGTTGATTTTGTGGTTGTTAGAGTCACTGTTGTTTTAAAAAAGCTGATTATTTCTGTGTTTTCTGACAGCAGGATAAGGTGGGAGGAATAGCACAGGAGATGACATGGTGGTTGACAACATCATGTAATCAACCCACAAATGCCAGTCATGAGTGTGCTATAAATCGCTCGTTTAGGGAAGCTCTAAAAGATGTGCAAAATCAAACATTCACATCTGGTATAAATCAACACAACACTATAAATCTAGCAAGACTATAAAATCAACATGTAGCCAATCAGATTAGGTCCATCACAACAATCATGACTACTGGAATTTAGGAACAGGCAACTTTCCTTGCCTTTAGCACAATCTCAAGTAATTACAGCCTCTTTAACTGCCACAGTTAATTATGGCCATGTCTTTAAAGAGATAAATGCATGCCATATCTTATCTGGCTTCCATGGTCAGCTTCCCTGGCTCCTTAAATACGAATATGAATCTGCATATATAGCTTTCTGCAAACTTATCTCAGTTGACCATCTGGTTAACATTAGTAAGAAGTTCAAAATGAAGCCCGGCGAGGCCACACTTTCATACAGAGCGCATCTCTCCAAGAAAAGGAAGGCAAGAATAATAAACATCTTCTTGCTGGGAATGAATGTAGTCACGCTCCAACTGAATTCAATTTGCATGATCTCTGCTGTCCTTTACTAAAGTTAAACAAAAAATAGAGCAGCCTTGAGAACACAAGGCAGTTTTAAGCATGACAGTCATAAGACTTTTCCTGACTGAAAGGATCTCAGAAGTGTATATGATCGAAAGTTTACAGGAAACAGTGGAGCGTTTCGCATTGCCCTTTATCAAATTTGGATGATGCCCAATTTCATGTATCATCTTAGTTCTTAAGGAGCTGGGAAAGACGCCAAAGAATATTACAATATGGGGTGTTTTATTGTGGAAAGGTCTTAGAAACAGTAATTATTGTCCATCATGGATTTGTTCCAAAACCTATTTATCAAAAGTGCCCTATATAGACTTTAGACTATAAGACACATTTGTTTTTTAAAAAGGGGGGGAGCGCTAGTCTTTTTCATCCATAGGTGCCTCCAGATATCATTGTTAGGACCATTTGGAAAACTAGACTGAAGTCTAAATTTAATCAAACTAATATCCCAGTTCTCCAGTCTCATACAGTATGTACATGGAAAAGCATTTTATTGTTTTACTCTGTGCAGCACCATGTACACTGATGGTGCTAAATAAATAAATAATTGCAGGATAGCCTGACTCACGGTAGTGTCAAATGTACACCTACTTGATTAAACCAAACACTGATTCTTTAACCCAGTAGCCTCATCACTGGTACAAAGCAATGCTCTTGTATTGTCAACCCAAACCCCTCAGTATACATATAAAAACATGCTTCTGCACATCCTTGCTGGAACAAGGCAAGTGTGTGTGTGTGTGTGTGTGTGTGTGTGTGTAAGTGTAATCCCCATCAAACAACCAGGAATTGACCAGGTTCATCCTCCTAACCCCTATGATACACTTCCTGCCAGTTGTATCCTCCTGCCAGTTACCCAATTCCCTGGGCATAAGCGCCATTGAACTCAGTGGGATTTTTTTGTGAACCGCCCAGGGAGCTTCGGCTGTTGGGTGGTATAAAAATGCAAATTATTATTATTATTATTATTATTATTATTATTATTATTATTATCATCATCATCATCATCATCATCATCATCACTATTATTATTTCTCAGTGAACATAGGATTGCATATTATGTGACTGGATCCATCTTTCTACTATGATTACTAGCATAGTCCATAATTCTATCCTCTCATGCCAAATCAACAGAGATCTTATTTGGATTGCTATGAATGCAGGATATTAAGTCAAGGTGGCAATTTTGAACTTTTTAATTATAACATGCTTCTCATATCTGATAATAAGTATTCTATTATATTTTTGTTCAGGCATTTTAGAAAGATGATTGAAACCATATTGTTTCCTCATTTTCCTAAAAAAGGAAAGATATTTCCAATGTTGTAATTCAGGTTACATTTTATTAGGCATGACTAATATACATCATCATTATTTGGGATTCCAATTGCCTCATACTACCCAGCTTTTAGAACAACCATAATGAAAATTAACCAACTTTTTTGAGTTTTGTTCTGCTAAGTGTATATTTAAGGGAGAATGTGTATTTGCAAAGCTAATATCTATAACTGTGTCAGAGATCGATACATCTTGGTTTCCATTGCAATCTCTATGGTAATCAAACCAAGTAATCAAAAACAAAGGTTCTGGGGGGAGGAATCTACATAAATAGACACTTGCAGAGATTTAGTCCAATCTTGAAATCTTTGTTGGTGCCTCCCCACTACATGAGTCAAGGCCTATCAAATCCAAGGGTCAACCCATAGGTTCAAGTCTAAGTAGAGTACGTCCAAAATAAACCCACACACGCAGTGATTTTGATGACCATAGCTTCCACTTTAGTATCTATACACTACATAGGTCAAGGCATAGAAAAATCCAAGAGTCATGATTGGTTCTATCAAAGACGAAGATACACAATCCATAATAAACTAGAATTCAGGGTCTATGAAAAGTATAATAATACCTTCCAGGGCAGGGTCTTAATGACTCGCAGATCAAACAGACAATTCAGGTGAAACAGACTGAAGTCCAGGTGAGAAATGTTTCTCACAGCTCAGAGGGAGGAAAGACCCACAAGTGAAGGGTTACAGGCAGTATACAATGGACATTAAAAGATGGACATTTAAGAGGATGTTCCCACCAAAGTCTCCCATCCTGAGCATCTGTTTAAAACTAAGGGTGGGGCTACACTAACACACCGCCTAACGATCTAATTGACAGGGGGGAGCAGTTAGCCCATAAAAACAACCTATGAAAACAGGGTGTTTCTATTCTGCCCTTTGGAGTTGATGTCTCAACCTGTGTGACACCTCTAGAGAACTGCACACCTTCTGCCAGTTTCTCAGGGAATCCTGTTAGCTTTCTTAACTATAGGCATGACATTTGAGGTTGACCACTAGCAGCTGGATGGGAGAGACTCACTGCTCCTGCTTTCCTCTGAGAAAACTGGCAGAGATGAGTTTTCATAGAATCATACAATAACAGAGTTGGAAGGGGCCTACAAGGCCATCGAGTCCAACCCCCTGCTCAATGCAGGAATCCACCCTAAAGCATCCCTGACAGATGGTTGTCCAGCTGCCTCTTGAATGCCTCTAGTGTGGGAGAGCCCACAACCTCACCAGGCAACTGATTCCATTGTCGTACTGTTCTAACAGTCAGGAAGTTTTTCCTGATGTCCAGCCGGAATCTGGCTTCCTTTAACTTGAGCTCGTTATTCCGTGTCCTGCACTCTGGGAGGATCGAGAAGAGATCCTGGCCCTCCTCTGTGTGACAACCTTTTAAGTATTTGAAGAGTGCTATCATGTCTCCCCTCAATCTTCTCTTCTCCAGGCTAAACATGCCCAGTTCTTTCAGTCTCTCTTCATAGGGCTTTGTTTCTAGACCCCTGATCATCCTGGTTGCCCTCTTCTGAACACGCTCCAGCTTGTCTGCATCCTTCTTGAATTGTGGAGCCCAGAGCTGGACACAATACTCTAGATGAGGCCTAACCAGGGCCGAATAGAGAGGAACCAGTACCTCACGTGATTTGGAAGCTATACTTCTATTAATGCAGCCCAAAATAGCATTGGCCTTTCTTGCAGCCATATTGCACTGTTGGCTCATATTCAGCTTGTGATCTACAACAATTCCAAGATCTTTCTCGTTTGTAGTATTGCTGAGCCAAGTGTCCCCCATCTTGTAACTGTGCATTTGGTTTCTATTCCCTAAATGTAGGACTTGGCATTTATCCCTATTAAATTTCATTCTGTTGTTTTCAGCCCAGCACTCTAGCCTATCAAGATCACTTTGAAGTTTGTTTCTGTCTTCCAGGGTATTAGCTATCCCACCCAATTTGGTGTCATCTGCAAATTTGATCAGCGTTCCCTGCACCTCCTCGTCCAAATCATTAATAAAAATGTTGAAGAGCACTGGGCCCAGGACTGAGCCCTGCGGCACCCCACTTGTTGCCTCTCCCCAGTTTGAGAAGGTTCCATTGATAAGTACTCTTTGAGTCCGATTCTGTAGCCAACTGTGAATCCACCTAATAGTTGTTCCATCTAGCCCACTTTTAGCTAGTTTGTTAATCAGAATGTCATGTGGCACTTTGTCAAAAGCTTTGCTGAAGTCAAGATATATGACGTCCACAGCATTCCCACGGTCCACAAGGGAGGTTATCCTATCAAAAAATGAGATCAAATTAGTCTGACAGGATTTGTTCCTGACAAATCCATGTTGGCTTCTAGTAATCACTGCATTGCTTTCAAGGTGTTTACAGATTGACTTCTTTATAATCTGCTCCAGAATTTTCCCAGGGAATTTCTTTCATTTCTTGTGCCATTCCACAGGTTGATTGGCCCCAAACCAATACACACACACCCCTTCCTCTTTCCATTACTTGAATAACTGGGCCTTGCCCAACACTGTCTCTATGAATTTAAAAAATCTTCAAGATGCATTTAAAAAACCCACCTGCAATATGCCCATCCCAGTCCTTTCTGTAGAGTAGCTTTCCCCAACCTGATGCCTTCCATATATGGCAGACTGCAACTCCCATTGGCCATGCTGGCTGAGAATGATGGGAGTTGCAGTCCAAAATAACTGGAAGGCACCAGGCCGGAGGCGTCTAATACAGAGAATATATCTACAGAAAACTGTATCCCATTGATTATCTCCATTTCACCAGGTTTCTAGTATGCCTACCAGATATATGTTCTCATCTGGCACCAAGCACTCCAACTCTCCCTCACCCTTCATCTTGGCTTGAAGGTTTAAAGTATTAGTCTATAACAACTAATGGTTGTATATCTCTGCAAATGTCTCTAGCGTATGCATTTCCCCCTGTTGTTCTTTGGCCTCTTTGACCAGCTATACACTCCTTGCCAAATGCTCCCCTGCCCTATCCCAACTTGGATGATCTGGAACAATTACACCAGGGCTGGGAAACCAACTCCTTTTTTTTTTTAATGTTGAGGGGCCACTTTCCCCAGGGGAATCTTTCAGGAACCACATACAAGGGACAGCAGTGGGTGAGGTGAAGCCAAGGCTTGCAGTGGACCACCATTTTCTCTCAGCCAACCTCTCTCTCTCTCTCTCTCTCTCTCTCTCTCTCTCTCTTTCTTCCCTTCCCTTTACATGAATGGGCCTCCCTCCCCCAGCCTAATCTCAATACAGAGGAAATTGGTAGGGGCTGCACACTGCAGTTCCCCTTGAAAACCGTCCCCCACAGATATCTATTAGAAATAAAAGCTCTCATTTATAAGAATGGGAGGTATGTTTTTTATTTTATTTTTGTAAGCCTAATTGCTACACATGGGTGAGGAGGTGACCCTGCCTGCCAGATCCAAAAATCTAATGGCACCTCACCTCTGATTTGCACCTTCTTCTTTGAGGGATGAATTGCCCTGAACCAGATGCTCCACCACTCCTATCAGCTTTCCACCACAAGGTCAATTGAAAAGCTGCTGTGTGACCTAAGAGGCTAGTTTCACTGTCATTCAAATGGAGTCTACAGGTTAACCTTAAAGAATTTTTTTTTTTGCAACCCTATTTAAAGCAGCCTGAATGTCTACTGTGTGCATGTGCAGAATGGAAGTGGTGCCAGAAAAACTAGTTTGGAGAACAAAAGCAATGGCCGTTATTAAAGGAGCAAAGATTTCATGCTATATAGGGCCTTAATATACTGAGACAGAAAGCTGGGTCACAAAATGGGAGAAGCGGGAAATTTGGGAGATGGGAGGTTGAGCTCTACCCCTCACTTCCCCTAGGAGTCCTTCCTGGTGCAAAATCTCATTTTGCTTTCTGAGCCACAGAGAAGAACTTCTGGGGGAAGTGGAGCCCAGTTTATAATGCAGCTGGGCATTGTACATGTATACTGAAGGAGACTGGCATCATCTCTACTCATTCTTTGCAGAACTGTCTTTTTTGTGCCAACACTTGATCTTGGCTGATTTCACGTAACTTGAAACTGAAACAAAAGCAGAAAAGTCATCAGGTGTTCGCAACGGACAGAAAATAAAATGCTTATGTGAATCCTGTAGTGCCTTTCCAATCCTTCCTGCTTTGAGTGGACCAGAGTGTGCATTAGGCATCTGGTAGATAAATTGATTTAATTAGTTTTCCATCCAAACTACCTGCATCTCCAGGCGAGGGGCGGGGAGCATTTCCTCATGCTGGGCATTCCAAAATAATAATGAATCAATGATTAATGGTGAGGCAGCGTTCTCTAAAATATTTATATCTTCCATTACCTTTGTCATTTAAGAGATAATTTTCCATGACCTAGAAAAGGAGCGTGATCCAGACACAAAATGCAGAAGACAGGAACATGTGACTTTTAAAAGAACCCATCTCCACCAGCCTGCTGTCTGATCTTTCTTTAATGGATCATGGAATGGTGCAATGTCGGACTAACTTGTACAGCATCAATGCACAGCAACTGTTGTTGGGGCTCACTTGACGGATTGAAAGATTCAAGCGCTTCAGTGTAAGTAAGCTGGATCCCAACTGCCACGCCAGGAGTTCTGCACATGCAGTGGGCCATCTGAGGCTTACCTTTCCTATTGCAGGGCTCAACAAATGGCTCCCGACATTCAGGGAGGAGAAGTTTTAGATGCACTGTAAGCACCAAAACAAAATGATTCGTGCCAACTGTGTTTTCTTTTCGGTGCCTGATTCAAACATTTCTTTTTGCCCAAACATTTGAACACTTTAGAATTTTGCAGCTCAACATTGAATTGATTTTTGTGCTGAGTTTTTGTTTGGCTTGCTGGTTGAAATGTTGCTGTTTTAATTTGTCTTTTAATGTGTAATTGCATGATTTTGATATTGGATGTGTTTTTTTGTTTGTTTGTTTGTTTGTTTGTTTGTTTGTTTGTTTTAATGTTGTGTACAGCAGCCTGAGATTCCTTGTGGGTGAAATAAAATAAATAGATAAATAGATAAATAGATAGATAGATAAATAAATAAATAAGAGGGAACAGCTGATCTGCCTTGTGCTGTGCATGCTTGCTCAGAGGTAGGTTCCCATGAATACCGTGGCATTTGCCTCCTCGCAAGTGCATTGCAACCTAAATTTTTCTTTGTCTTCCAGCTAATGTTGGTCATTATGCTTTCACATCTTTGCAGAGAGCAAAGAATAAAAATGAGTAAATATGGGAGGTTGCAGTTGTGGAAGGCTCTGATCTGCTTATTCAATTCACATCAAATCCCCAGGTGTAACACCTTGTGCAGGAGTTCTTCAAGGTTACAGAAGCAGCAGGCTACTCCATACATTACTGTCAACTGCTATCTCAGAAAAGGCATGTTTTCAGAGCGTTTGAATGGTGATACGAGTGACTTTTCTACTCAAAGGGAGGCTACACTTTTCCAGAGGTTAATCTCTCTGATGGAAAAAGTGTGAAGTATCTCTGGAGTTGCCAAACTAACTGAAATGCTATCCATGCTGGGTCACAAGGACTGTCACAACCATCATTTCATTTATTCAGCCTTTTATCTATGTTTCGATTATCTCTTCAAGGCCACTGTCTAGTACAAAATCCACTGGCATAGCTTTGAGAAACAACATCTAGGTGACCTTGGAGTTGTAGAATGATAACCTTCTCTCTCAAAAGCGAAGGCAAGAGATTAGCAAACAAAAGAATTAACAACATTTTGCTGTTTTTTAAGGCAAGGGATGAGTGACAATAAGATCTGAGGCTATCTGGCATTCCAGATATGAAGCTTCTACCTGTCTACTCAGAAGTCAGATGGAGAAGACTCAAAAGTAAGCAGGACTGAATCACACAGCAGCTTCCTTCTGCACCTTGTCCTGCAGAGCCTTGTTCTGCTTACTTCTAAGCAGATGTGGTGGTGGTGGTTGAGGCATGCCCTGTTTACTTATGAGCCAACGTGCTGCTCATGCTTACTTATGAGTAGACATGATAATTACACACAATGTATGGGTTTCCCCCCCATTTTCATGATATATTTTCTGTTTTGTTTGTTGATATTCAAAATAAAAAAAGGTTAAAAATTAATGAGTAGATAAGCTTCCTACTGTAAATGGGTAATAATGGAATGGGGAAGTCAGACATTTCAGCCCAACCCACTTTGCCTGTAGTCCTGCCCACCATTGGAATGCAGCCCCTGAGAACTTCTCCAAAATGAAATCTAGCCTTTGGATCAAAAATGTTCCTCCTCCCTGAACTACAGACTCCACATTTGTTAGACAGGATGCTCTCACATGTAAGGTGTCCATGTGGAAAGCAGGGCAGGGCTCCTGCATCTTTAATGGTTGTATAGAAAAAGGAATTTCAGCAGGGGGCTGTCTATACTTGGGGAAAGCCCCAGGGTGGCTCCACGGTGGCGCTGTGTTGTTTATATGACACAGCAGCCATTGCAGAGCCATCCCAGGGTTTTCCCCCGAAGTTCCAAATTTTAAAAGTCAAGGACTTCCCCCAACTTTTTTTGGTGGAGAAAGGCATCGTCGGTGCATCTGCATTTGTTGCCTTGCTCCAAAGATGCAATAGAGGTGGGGCTGGGCCAATGGCAACCCTGATTGGTCGCCATTGGCCTAGGCAGGGGGGAGGGGGCGGGCCAGCAAGCTGAATAGCTGCTGGAACTCCTCCATTTCTGTTTCTTCTTCAGGCTTTAGGGCTTCTTGTGCTCTCCAGGGGTGGCCAGTGGGCAGCTGTGGCAATGCTCCCACCACCCCTGAGGGGATGCCAAAGAACAGGGGGATGGAAACGATGCCTCCTTACTCATGTCCAGCTCAGTCTACAGACTCGCTCTTGTGGTCGAAGAGGCTGCCGAGCCACTGGAAGCTGCCGTTCTCCATGGCTGAGCCACCTGCATCTTGATGGAAACGACCCTCTCCTGCCCACACTCATGAGGCAGCAGCCATGGCAGCAGCAACCACCCTCGGCGAGAGGTCCAGCTAGTACAACATTCTGTTTAAACAGTAGCCAACTAGCTACCTACAAGCATGGCATATAAGAGCAATACTACCCTCCTGCCCATGTTCCCAGGCAGCTGGTGAATATAGGGATACTGCTTCGGTAGCCATTGATAGCCTTCTCCTCCAGGAACATTTTTTGAAGGCAGCATGACCATGTAGAATGTGTTCCAGTAGTCCAAACAGGGTGTAACTAAGGCAGCATGACCATGGACAGATCAAACATGTCTAAATTTATTTATTTATTTATTTATTTATTTATTTATTTATTTATTTATTGCATTTTTTTATACCACCCAATAGCTGAAGCTCCCTAGGTGGTTCACAAAGGTTACTCATCTTTTTGTGGCAGTGCTCAGGACAGTTTCTCAAATTTCCAGTTGTGGCTACAGCCCAAAAAAGTTGCATAGCCCTAGTTTTGACCATTTTCTAAGAGTGAGAATAAACAACTTTGTAGAAATGCAACTCTGAAATTTTAAGAATGTGACTCTATTAAATAGTGACATGTATAGGCTACTATTATGACATGTGCAATAATAGTTCCACTTGCTCCTCATTTCTTAGGAAATGGAGTTCTAAACTTGCATGAACTTTCCTTATTATTTCAGTGATTGCCTAACAGAGCCATTAACAAAGACAGAAATATCTTCAGTAGCTCTTACAACAGCTTTCTCCTAGCAACCCTAGAGAATATGTCTACATTATGCTGCCCTCTGCCCCATGTTCCTTTGAAGAGCCAAACATTTTCACTTTGAGCATTGTCTTTTGAAGCAAGAGTCCTTCATCAGTTTACATACACACAAATGAATGTAATTATGCCGTTCACCTTCACCTGTGTGATCTGCAGACACATTACATGATATACCCATGATAACTACAATGGGGGGGATATTATCTACACTTTTCAAGCAATTGTCTGAAACAAAGAGTGGCAAACTGTGTTAAACCTATCACACACTTGCTATGATTTCACCTGATTGTATAAACTTGGAAAGCAAGAGTTAAATTTCACAGAGATGTGCGTAAAATGTATTTACATATGGGGAGGATGACGAAGAAAAAAACTTGTTCATTTCTAGTGCAAGCAGTTCTTATTTCTAGTGTTGTTAAACAGACTGCAGTATATATTGTAACTTCAAGATGTTGTCACAAGATCTGATATATTATAAGAAAAATAATCTCGAGGCATTAAATGGAACAAACTCAAAAGTGATAAGAACCACTATAAGAATGTACCACATCACAAATTTCTGTTGCTTTTTCCTGCACATATTAGGGTGCTTTGTTGAAAAGTGGTTCGGATATCATGCAAATTATCTAAAATGTTCGTATCTACTTTATTATACTGTAGTGGCTAACAGTATGAGCTCCAAGCCATGAAATGTCCACTGCAAATCTTCAATTTGCCTTGAAATAATTTAGTAGCCTTAGACAGCAATCCTAAACACACTTGCCTGGAAGTAAGCCCCATTGAACATAGTGTGGATTACTTCTGAGTAAGCATGCATAGGTTTGCACTGTTAAAACGTCACTCTTCTCTTAGCACCATCCTGGAGATTTGGAGATGATAATAATATAATACATGAAATAACATACCTGCTACACTTCACTTGAAAATCAATAAATAAATTTTGTTATTAATGTTGCATCTAGGGGCTCATCTACCCCAAGCAGGATATTCCACTATGAAAGCAGTATGAAAGTGGTATATAAAAGTCAGGGGCCACACTACTGCTTTATAGTGGTACTGAAGTGCACTGACAACTGTTGGAGCCCATTGACACATACCACATCCCACTTCCATAGTGCTATATCCTGCTTGGTATAGACGTGTCAAGGGTCCCAACTGTTGTCAGTGCACTTCAATACTGCTATAAAGCAGTAGTGTGACTCCTGCCTTTTATATACAGCTTTCATACCACTTTCATAGTGAAATATTCTGCTTGGTGTAGATGAGCCCTATATCTCCATGGTAACACATATGCAATGCATTCTCCAATTGCCTTTACTAAGGAGAGCTACTTGCAACACCCGAGTCTCTTCTTTGCAACTCATAGGCCTAGCGAAAAGCTTCCCGATCTGATACAAGAGGATATATTGCTTTTCATTTTTCTAAAATGCCCAAGGGTCCCAATGGTCACATTGAATTTAATGATGATGTGTTATGCATAAGAGATGAGAAACAACTGTAAATCTGCTGCTATAGTTATTTGGAGCCTTTGCTAAACTGGAGCCATGGCACAAACACACATCTTTCAGTAGAATTGGCAACCCACTGCTAAATATGTATTTATTTTAAAGCATTTATAGCCTATTTTTCACAAGTTCCCAGAGCAGTTTACATATTGATCTTCTAGACTTCTGTGTTATAAAGATTTTTCCATGTGATTGGCTCTCTGTTTTGCAGCCATGTTTATTTTTCTTTCTCTGGTCTTCAGATTTTCAAAATCACAGCTTTCGCTTGAGCAGAACCTGTGGCACCTGGTTGAAAGCTCTCTCTTGCAACTCAGAGATTTGTGTCAATCAGGGATGGGGAACATGTAGCACTCCAGATGTTGTTGGACTGCAACTCCCATGAGCCCTCACCACTGGCTATGCTGGCTGGGGCTGATGGGAGTTGGAAGGCCACATGTCTGTTCCGTCTCCCCCAATGAAAATGATGCACCATGTAATCCACTCAAGGGGGCTTATCTGTGACTCTTGCCTTTTTTACCCAAACTGTGATTATGTAGCTGGATCTCATAGTTAAAGAGAAGCAGTTTTATATGAATTGGCATTTATGTTAACTTAACCCAGATTTATTTATTTCAAACTAGTTAGGTTTTTAGCCACAATTTGGAAATGGTTTAGAAATAATACATGGAACATTGTTGGTCTCATTTAATATTTCTGCCAGAGAACAGCACAATATCTTAAGCATTATACACATATAATGGTGCTGTTTTGTGTCTTGCCAGAAGTCACATTGTGCTACACAGTCAATACTTCAGCAGAGGTTAACACAGAGTTCTGATTAAACTACTTCAGCAACATTGCCAGTTTGAACCGGGAAATTCTGGAGAGCCATTGGGTGCCATGCTTCACAACAGCATTTTTGCTGCCAGATGCTTGATGAGAATCAAAGAGTTGGTGTTTCTCACCACTGGAAAGACAACAATTTTATGTCAACTGGAGTTCATTAAGAACTTATTAAGAACTTTAAGAGACAAGATAAAATGGAATGACTGCTATTTTTACAATCAAACCATGTCCCAGCAAAGACTTATCTAGTATTTCTCACTCATAAAAGTGAGGAGGCAGATTCAGACTTTATCTTTTCCACATCAGGGAGATATGCAAATTTCTTACATATCTCTGTACCTGGATAAATGCAACATGAAAAATGGCAACACATTGATGCCATTTATGGCCAAATCAGTATATCTTAGAAGTCAATTTAGGACAGAATTAAAGAGTGAGTGAGATCCCTATGTTACCTCATTTAACATTTTCTCCTTATAGAAATGCATCCCAAATCAAGGACATTTAACTCCCATTTAAGTAATGCTCAACTCTCCCACTGAAATCAATAGTGCTTGTTGCTCAATTCTAAGTATGTTTACTCTGAATTACATCTCACTGTGTACACTGAGGTTCACTCCCAGGGATGTGCACATAGGATTGAAGCATTAGGGTGTGAAGTGCCATGCTATTCTGTTCTCTCCTGCAGCTGTCCATGCAGCCCAAAAACCTGCTGCAGAGGGTTTTCCAGGCTCCCACCGCACATTTTGAGGGTGGTGGAGGAATCATCAAGGGAGTCCCATTGCTCTAGCAGACATTTGCTAGCGTGACATTGGATTTAAGCCAAAATCTTGTTCTGTTGTATATGGTAGTAAAATGCAAAGCATTTTTATTCATCGGCATGATACTAATAAGCTGTTTGCCATTTGAAAGCACCAACCACCCCAATGAGAAATAAAGCCAGAGAAATAGTGACCAAATCCCTAAACATACAGTTCCAGAGTCTCTGCTTGTTCAAACTTTATGGATTTATTACTCTTCTTTGAATTTCTCTTCATATCAACCATGAAATACAATCATCAGCTAATTTTAAAGCACTAGCAGAAGAAAATTACAGTGGCTTAAGTTTTTTGAAAACAGGAGGAGCAATCCACAGCATTATAAAAATAGAGTTTTGTATAAAATCAAAACTTTACTAATGACTAGGAAAAAAATTAATGTTGCATTATAAGAAGTTATTTAGAATGTAATTGCAAATATTAGTCCTGCCAAAGCAAGCAGACTAGTGAATAAATGTTTCCAGGGTTTTGCAATGGCTGTTACAATAGAAATATATTTAAGCTATGGTTCAGAAACCTTTCCATGGCTGTGACTTGGGTGTCTCAACAGATTCCATCAAGTTTCAGAAGCACATCTGTTCATTCCAATACTTTGGCTAAGAGCACCCTGTGCCCATCATATCACATGTCTTTGAGGGTTCAAAATATCTTTCTGTTTTTTTGTTTGTTTTGTTAATCTTCTTTCTTCCATCTGAAGTAAAGCATGATACCACAACTGGCTGGATATAGGTTACATTACAAATACTAAGACCCACAGGAATGCAAACAAATTGGACATTCTTAGAGTTCAATGACACAAGATATAGAAGACCCACAATGGGATCTCCTTTTTAACTCCTTCCCTCCATGCCGTTTTCCCAGGCTAAACTGCTCTCCCTGAAGGTGCTGTTACCCCCACAGGAGGAAAAACGTTTTGTTACAGGGCTAACAGCAGCTTTCAGGGAGGGGGCACTTAAGGCTTTAGATTTATTTTAGACTCCCCTTTCCCCCAGCAATGCTACTATTATCAAATTCAAAGGTCCCTCATGGCTGCTTTAACAAAAAAGTGAAAATGTTAGGAGTTTTCATCACAGATCTCATGCAGTTTGAATGTCAGAATGAAAAAAGGAACCCATTGACTTGATTCACATGATACAATAGCCCACCATGGTTTTTACCCGTGGGGACTGTTGCATTATTCTGGGCATTCACCCAGCTTGCTGTGTCTTGTTCTTTTGTTCAGAGCCAGACAGCAGGGGGTTGTTTGCAGGTTGGATAACCCTCAAATAACCATGGGTTGTTTTAGGGTTGCCTAATCTTCAAACAATCCCTGCCACCCTCAAACAATGCCTGTTTGCATGACATGACAAGACACAGCATGCCAGGCGTCCACAGCTGCCATGCAAAAATGGCGCCCAGCACAATGGAACAACCCCCACAGGTAAATTAACCCATGGTGAGCTGTCATGACATGCAAACAGGCTCATTGGCTACTTCATCTGTATTTTTTGAAATGTAAAATATACTTGACATGCAAAACATTGGAACCTTTTTTTCGTTTTGACCAGTGTTTTATAGTTGTAAAATCCATGGTTAGTATCCAGTGTTAGTCCTACATAAAGTAGACCCATTGAAATGAATCATGACTAATCATCTAATCTTTTAGATTGTAAACCTGTGGGCAGGGACTGTCAAGAAATACTTTTGTAAGCCTCCGTGAGAGCCTTTTTTGGCTGGATGGTGGCATAAAAATGCATAAATAAATAAAATAATAATAATAAATAAATAAAAAAAGTCCCATTCATTTCAAAGGGTCTATTCTATGACTGGAAATCCAAAGGTGCAGTTGCACAAATGGAACCACTCATGCAAGGGGGTCTCTGAATTCCTCCTCTGCTGTAGCTTCCCATGAGGCATGCCAACCCTCACACGCTCAACCCTCAGAAGCAAATTAGGGGTGGGGGGCACAGGGGTCTCCATCAGAAACAGGGAGGCTGAAAAGTCCCAGTCTATGAACAGAAGTCTGTCTGGGGCTGTCTTCACAGTGCCAAGTTGGCGCTGCTCCACTACCAAACCCACGGTATCACTGGTGTGGGATGGCAGCAATTTGTACAGATGAAGGGAGGCAGCACAGACGTTTTAACAGCCTTTAAGCTCACAAGACTGTCCCCTACCCAGGTGGACAGCAACCAATCAGGGGTTACATTCTGCCTGGCCATGCTTCCACAGCTAGATAGTGGATACGCTATACTCACCTCACTTCCTGTTTTTTTTCCTCCCCAGCTTCGCTGGAAAGGCTCGGGGTGTGTGTGTGTGTGTGCAGTGGCTGCTGCATCATATAATTGACGCAGTGCCACCGCTCACCTACCCCAGGGCTTTCCATGCATTTAGGCAGCCCCCTAGTCATAAAACAGAAGTTAGGAAGTCACCATCATAGTTATGACTTCGATGCTACACTAGACAGTGAAACCCTTGATATTGTAGAGACTTCCAGACACTTAACCATATTCAGATATGTATCAGCACATAGGCACTTAGCAATAATATTTCTGGGAAATTTGTAAAAACCTATATTTAATCTGTTACAGTCCAATCCCAGTGGGTTCAATGGGATTTACTCCCAAATATGTGCGAATAGGATTTCAGCCTTAATTCCATTTTCCAATTGCATATTTTAAATCTACTTTTTAAGAAGGGTCTGCGGGCACCGTGTTAGGGACTCCTGTTCTAGGCCATCTCGGTCAAGCCCCTGCTCAATACAGGAAATCCAGAGCTAGAGCTTCCCCAGTAGGTGGCTGCTCAGCTTCTGCTTGAAGACCTCCAACAAGGGAGAGATCACCTTTTATTTTTAATAAAAAATAAAGTTTTTAATTATTCATTGCATTTTTATACCGCCCAATAGCCGAAGCTCTCTTCCATTGTTAAACTGCTCTTCCTGTTAAGAAGTTTCTCCTGATGTTCAACTGAGATCTACCCTTTGGTAACTTAAGGCCATTAGATCTAAACAGGCCCTCTGAGGCAGCAGACAAGGTCTTCACCTTCTGTTATGTGGTGGGCTTTCAGATATTTGAGTAAATTTGTTCATTTCTTAATTTAATCTTTGATTGATTTATATCCCACCTTTCCACCAAGAAAAATGGCATGTATCAATTCATGCCCCCCTCCCAAATCCCCCCTTTTCCAGGCTTAATGTTTCCACCTGGTATATTCTGCACCTAATCCCAAGTGCCTCTACTTGTGAGTTTTGTTGTGGGGGAAGTCAGCAGCTCATTGATGAGATAATAATGTTCTGCAAGGCTTCTTACACTGTAAACGCAGAAGTTCAGGAAGCATCTGTCCCTTCACAAGTTTGCTCTTGAAAGGACAGACTGGCCAGGTCTAATCTACACCAAGCAGGATATTGCACTATGAAAGCGGCATATAAAAGGCAGGGGCCACACTACTGCTTTATAGTGGTATTGAAGTGCACTAACAACTGTTGGGGCCCATTGACACATAACATATGCTGCTTTCATAGTGCAATATCCTGCTTGGTGTGGCTCCTGCCTTTTAGATACTGCTTTCATAGTGCAATATCTTGCTTGGTGTAGTTTAGGCCTGGGAGACTCACGCAACAGTAGAGCTGCCTGTAAGTGCGCCAAGAGCAACAAAGGGTTGCATCAGAAAAAGGAGCATTTCCCACTCCCTGTTCCAGAAAGAAATGTGCATGGGAGTTGAGATGTAAACACAGCCTAATCTATTGCACAGCTTCCTGGAGGGTTTTAACAACACATACCTCATGATGCCAGCATCAAGTCAATGGACATTATATTACCTGAACGTCTTTCCAAATGTCCAACCTAAATCAAGCTTTTGGCAGGAATATGCAGAATATAAAACACGTATACCAAGTATTCAAAGGATGTTTTATATCCAAAAAAAGAAAAAGAAAAAAAGGCCTCATCAGAGGTTTGCTTCTATGAAGTATAGTGGATAAGTTCTGAAACTCAAAACTCAGAAACAAATGAAATGCAGTAGTACACAATTTGTCCTAATTACACATAAGTATGTTACATGTGTGGTGTAAGTCAAATGCCCTTTTTAACAAATACATGCTGCATTTCTTCATTATCCCATGAACAATAAGGAAATAAAAATAACTGTATAAAATAAGATATTGGTTAGAAAATGTTTACATTCATTAAGTCTGGTGCAATCTAATTATTGCCCAGAGCATTTGATTAAGCATACCCTAAAGATTGGCAAATATAGCACCTGTGGGTATGTTTTCTAATGTAACTTCCAAGGCATCTGTTTCAGTGCTTCTTTGTCCTCGGATAACAACTGTTACATATTTTTCAGAAGCATATTTTGATTGAACTTTATTTTCTAGGGATATGCTTTCTTGAGGAGTGTGTTCCATAGTATTTAATCTCTCCTGACAGCACTTTGGATAGTTTTTAAAGCATTCGAAGGGATCATTGCACTTTTCACAAGGAAAATAAGAACAGCCTTCCACTGTCTGCACAGAGTTACTGCTGGACTCATTTCTTCCTTTACATGATTTCAAGGGGACCTCAAGAACTGACCTATACATGCAGTTCTGTACACATTTGAAGCAAAAGCAAGTTTTGATGCACAATTTTTGGAGAACTGTAAAATCTTTGGCAATGGCACTTCGAAAGTTGGGCTTCAGAACAAGGTACATAATGGGGTTATAGAGCGTTGAAGACTTAGCAAATACAGCTGGTACCGCAAAAGCTAATGGTGGAATCCTTTCAATTGATCCAAAGGCTGCCCACATGGCAATGACGGCATATGGACTCCAGGCAGCAAAAAATCCAATGCATACAGCAATGCTCAGCTGGAAATTTAAAAACAGAATTAGTGTTATTCAGAGAAAACAGAACAGAAACAATTGGTCAAATCAACTGTGGGCCACCTCCATCAGGAGCCTAGATTCGATACATCAAACGCAGGCCAGACATTTAGTTTTTCAACCAGTTTTATTTGCTTACCTATCTCCCTTTTAATAGAACAAAAACATTAAGTTTTGCAACTCTAACAATTTTGGTATCATCCATCATATAATGATTGCATTGGTTTTACTACTTTTAATGGATAATACATCCTTTTAATATTGTAAACTACTTCATAGTTAAAAAGTGGCATAAAATGTGGCAAATAAATTCAGGCTGTGTATACTTACCTAGGAGTAAGTACTATTGAAGTGAATGGGGTTAGTTCTGAGTAGATATGTACAGGATTGCATTGTCATTCATGATTTCTAATAGTCAGAGTTTTAGATCCAGCTTAAGTATATTCTTCCTGTCTTGACTAGCAATTAACCATTGATGGTGCTATATAAATAAATAATAATAATAAATAATAATAATAATTAACCAGGGCTCCATTTCCTAGAGCGGGAGTAGGGAAACTCAGGCCTGGGGGCTAAATTCCACCCCCCTGGACTCCAGATGGCCATGTCCTCTTCCCCTTGCCCCACCCTCCTTCCCCCCAACCATCCACCAGAACCACTAAGTAATGACCGATACTTCAGTTCACGAGGATTTGTGAATGACTACCAAGAGTGTATCATCTACATTAGGCATCAAAGATGGTAGACAAGCAAAAAAAGCTACAAGTGGATATGAATAGAACCAGTTACCTAGGGAGGTTGTGGGCTCTCCCACACTAGAGGCATTCAAGAGGCAGCTGGACAACCGTCTGTCAGGTGTGCTTTAATGTGGATTCCTGCATTGAGCAGGGGGTTGGACTTGATGGCCTTATAGGCCCCTTCCAACTCTAATATTCTAATAGGTAATACTCATAGAGGATTGCATTCCACCACAGACAAGGAAATCCAGTTGCATCCTCTAAGGCAAGGGCGGGCAACTTGTGGTTGTCCAGATGTTTTGGCTTACAATTCCCATCAGTTCTAGCCAGCACAACCAATGGTGAGGACTGATTGGAGTTATAGGTCAAAACATCTGGAGGGCTGTAAGTTGCCCACACTGACACAGAGATACCACTTGTGTGAATTGAGTAGCGCTGGCACCATCAGAAGAATCATGCCAGTTCATACAATGTTAGATTTACTTTCAGAAAAAGGAAAGATACAGCACCAATTCCAGAATCCATCAATTTCAAAATCCAACAAAGGTATATGAACCTTAAAAGGTGCTTTCAAAAAACCCACCAATTTAATGATATACTACAGAAGATGTTATGCTCTACCATGCACGGAATCACATAGCTGGCACTGAATCCTTGATATTTTCCATTTTTATATTTAAAGGCACATTTCTAAACCTTATGGTTTTGGAGAAACAGCTAGGAAATACCACTGTCTTGAAGAAGGAAGACCAATCAGTCAAGGCTGGATGTAGCCAGCAGGTGGGGAGGGGTGGCGGTTCAAAAGCATCATACCTCTCCATATCTTCCCAGAAGTCACTATTTCTTCTGAACTTATCTCCAGACTGCATTTTTTATTCCACCATTACTTTCTTCATAGCACTGTTACAAAGCAGTATAAAGGATTAATTTATACTTGCCAATTGTAAGAAATGTAAGAAAAGTGTGCACTTTCATGTTTGATGTGTGGCATGAGTGTTTATTTTATCATACATACATGGAATGGGTAGAAAGTTCATTGCAGCAAAATAAATGCTCACATCATACTTCACCTATGATAGATACTTTTCCTATTTGTAAATTTACCACTTGATACCTTGGCCACAGTGGTACAGGCATTAATAAGTTCAAGACATGGTTACTGCAATGTGCTCTGTGTGGGGCTACCCTTAAAGCTGGAAGCTGGAGCTATTACAGAATGCAGCACCTCAGCTGTTGTCAGGAACTGCCCCTTTTTAGCATGCAACTCCTTTGCCTAGGGAACTGCACTGGCTGACTGTTCACCACTGGGCAAGGTTTAAGGTTTTAGTACTAATGTACAAAGCCCTAAACAACTTGGAGCCAGGATACCTGAGAGAGAGCCTCCTCCCTTACCAACCTGCCCGGTCACTGAGGTCACCAGAGGGCTTGCTTCTGGTGGTTCTACATGGATCTATGGCCTGACTAGAGTCCACCCAGAGAAGAGCCTTCAGTGTGGTAGCCCCTTTTCTTTGGCAATCCCTGGCCATGGAGGTCAGGCAGGTTTCAGCACAGTGTTCCTTCCAGTGCTTACCTGACCTCCTGTGCACATTCTATATTCCTCATTCTCTATCACTTCAGTAGGGATGTGCAAATCAGCAAAGCTCACCAAGGTTCTCTGTATTCCACTTAGAGGCTTCTTTCAACTCAAGTTCATATCAGATTGTGAGCTTTGTTTTTGTTTTCTTTCCACATGAAAACCTATTTGAATTTTCATGTGTTTTTTTCTGAATGTACACACCAATCCTCCACATCTTGGAAATGTAAACATTCTTCTCTTGTTGATTAAGTGTATTTGTATGCGTGTGTTTTAGAAGTACGCATTTTTTTAATGTGCATTTTTCACCTGTACTCATGCTGTCAACACATTTCTTTTGGGTCCAAACACAATGCATGCTCGGAAATGGATGGACAGATTTCGTCCAAGTCTGCGATCGATCCAGAAAGTTTGAACTGGGTATACCCCAAACAAAAATGAACTGAAATGAATTTCTCATACATCCCTACACTTCAGTAATCTTACTTGACCCAAAGCCAGGGCTCCCTGCCTCTGAACTACATACTCTCTCCATGACAGCTTTCCCCAAACCCCTTCACAGCAACTCAGCCTTCCGTGCCAACACTGTGCCACCAATTTTCTTTGCCACCTGAAAGCTACAGCTTTCCCTCATGTGCCTTGGGGGACAAAGAGAAATAAATGTACTTGGATGAAATACAGCATGTAGAATTGCTTCGAAAGTAGGCAAATGGCTAACAAACGAGACATAAATAATTTTCAGTTATGAAAATGTCCTAGCCAGTAAATCACTACAGAGGGCCTTTTCAAGGACTTTAGAGTAAATAATGATGATGATAATATACATCAATTTGACTCTAATGCACTATGGGACGTTGTCCACAGAACTGTGTGCTGCAGACCAGTGACACAATTGCATGGAACACACCAGCAACTGCCAACATTCTGACCAGGGAACCTCCATATGTTTTTGTTTGTTTCTTTCTTTTAAATTAGTTTTACTGCGACTAGTTCCTTCCTAGTCCATAGGAGTCATATTAAAGCCCATCTTCCAGGGGACGGGGACTCCCTGAGGGCAGTTGCTGAAAGGTAGCACTGAAAGGAAACTATTTCAGTTAAACTCTGGGGTTCCAACACAGTGTTACCTCTCCTGCAATCACCCAGAATTCCCAGTTCACACACAAAGCTAAACAATCCAGGGATGGAGCATCCTTGGAGGTTTTAACCCCTCCTGATTGGAGTGGCAGTGGTTGGGCAACAGGTTGTTGCTCATTCAAAACAACCTAGGGTTTTAAAAAAAATCCCTCTGGATTTTCGTGACATGTGAACCACTGAGAACTTTTTAAAAATGTTTAACAGCCTTTTAGAGTATTGGAGTTTATAAATAACCATAGACCACAGCCAATATATGCCAAGTCAAAACAGAAAGGTCCACTCAACATAAGTAAACATCAATAGTATAGCTTACTGGACCGGTTTCAAACAACTTCGTGAGGGTCAATAAAGGTAAGAGCTAATAAAGATACAGCTATAAATGTGTTTAAAATATCTAGAAAGATGGCGTATCCACTCTGTTAATCTACTGCTGATCTCCACCATTTTAGGTAACCATTTTTCAAATGGACTATATGTTATATATATAAGCACTTACGAACATTGCTTGCAACTCTAAATTAAGGAAGGATATATAGTCATTTGTCTTGACAAGTCACAAATTGCCAATACATCTTCCTTAGGGCCAGCATCTTCTCTCTTTAGTAGAGCTGTAAACTCTCACTGATTAGTTGATTTTAAAAAAAGGTGGGGGGACTTCAATCACAGATGAGTTCCTCACAGTTAGCTGTCATGGACTAGATTGAAGAGCATGCTAGCATGCAGCCCATATCTATGGGAAGGCTCCCCCTCCCTGTGATAAAATGCATAAAGACATGTTAAAATATGACCATTCCCAGGAATGGGAATGACCACCCTAGTAATCAAAGGGAGTGGTGTATCAGCTACCATGAGACTGATGCCAGTGTAAAAGCTGATAAGCTAGTCACATGTTTTACATGTGACAGACATGACAATCAACAAGCATAGTTTCTGGTATCATGGTAAGAGTAATAGGAAGAATAGATTAGATTCTTTCTTAGGCAGAACAATAGATGCCTATGGCACTCCCAGTTCATGCTTAGAGGGCTCTTCTCATTCCTTTTTAACAACAGCTCCATTATGGGCAGCAATTCCCAGTTTAACTGTCCAGCAATGGTACAATAGAGCAGTAGACACATCCGAAAGAACTAATTAGGCTTGATCAAGGGTGACAAATCTTTTTCAGCATAAGGGCAGAGTTCCACTTCAGACAAGCTCTCAGGGCTGCATTTCAGTAGTGGATGGGGCCAAAGTCAGGGCTGAAAAAATTCACACACACTCCAAATTTCATTGTTACCAAACTATAGTATGAAGCATGTCTGCTCAGAAGTAAGCATGAGCAGGATGTCTACGCCTCAATAAGCAAAACATGACTCTGCAAGTCTATTCACAAATAAGAAGGACAAGCTTCTGCATGTCTACTCACAGGTAAGCAGGACAAGGCTCAGGAGGAAGCAGGGCTGAAAAACTCAGCTGCATTTTCAAACAGCATCTAAATATCAAACCTTGGAATATCTACTCAGAAGTAAGCTTGAGCATCATGTCTACTTAGAAATAAGCAGAATACACCTCTACAGGACAAGAATGAAAAGGATACAGGACTGAATCACTCTTACCATTGGATATAGGAGCTTTGCTCTCCATGGCAGAGAAGGAGAAGCTGCTATGCCAGATGCTACAGATTATGAGACAGCAAAAATGCTAAAAAAATCAGAGTCAGACAATAACGTTTTTAAACCAGCAACTCCAATCATAATGGGATTAAAAAGGACACAATTCACCTCATTGAAATCTATGGCAAAACATCACCTTAGTTTAATGGAGATGGATTGCAATGCTTTTTGTTGTTGTTTTTGCAATCACATTGGAGACCTCAGGCCTTTGAGGCATATCCCTACCAGCACACCACTTCAGTACCAGCTAAAAATAATCTCTGGTGCTCATCACATTTACCTGCCCATCATGGCTCATCATATTTACTTGAAGTTACTTGCTGAGTCCAGGAGAAAGTCAATGACATGGAATTTTCAGAAACATAGCCAGTATTGCTGCAACATGTGTGTATATTTGTTGTTGTTGTTGTTATTATTATTATTATTATTATTATTATTTATATAGCACCATCAATGTACATGGTGCTGTACAGAGTAAAACAGTAAATAGCAAGACCCTGCCGCATAGGCTTACATTCTAATAAAACCATAATAAAACAATAAGGAGGGGAAGAGAAAGCAAACAGGCACAGGGTAGGGTAAACAGGCACTGGGTAGGGTAAAACTAACAGTATAAAGTCAGAACAAAATCAAGTTTTAAAAGCTTTAGGAAAAAGAAAAGTTTTTAGCTGAGCTTTAAAAGCTGCAATTGAACTTGTGGATCTCAGATGTTGACTAACAAAGGCTACTTCACAATGCACACACCAAGAAAATCATTCCCATTGCCACCCTTTATGTCTGCAACAATTTACAAAAAAATAGATTCGTTGTCAGAAGTATGTGCACTCATGTAGCCCTTTAAAATAGGGAAAACTAATACAAGAGATTCTTTTAGGACTGAATACTAGACCAAAAGCTACTTGGCAATCTGGTCTAGTCAGTTTCACTATTCTGTCCCTCTATCTTGGATTGGACTAGAGGAACAGAGAGTAAATAGGCCATTCTTGGTAGCATGATTCCTTTCCTCCATCAATTAGTAGTTATCAATCTATTGATATTAAATCAGAGCTGGTACCATGATAACAGTAAGAGGGAACTTCCTTTCATAGCTCCACTGAAACAATAATCTCTAGGCAGCCTGCATTCCAATGAACAAGGTGATAGACTGCTGGCCGGAATCAATGTAGTCTCTGATTGTTTAGTCATTAATCAGAAACCCCTCAAGCATTAATAAACAGGAGAATGCATCCTGAATTTAAAACATGCTTTGATGATATATTGCACTCACACTGCTAACAAACAGGTTATGCTGCTATATACTGCAAGGAGCTACATTATCCCAAACACACAATAATTTATCAGCCATATAGACTGGAGTCATCTCAAATGAACTGCAGCTGGGCAAATGGTTTGTGAATTGTACTTAAGCAATTAGATTTACTTCCACCAAGGATTTAACTTGAGTATTTTTGCTATAAATACTGGCAGGATGGTTATCCATGTCTTTTTGTTTTCAAAAAGCAGATTTGTGCTTGCAAAATTTAGCATGAGCTGGAAGAAAGTTTAGGATAGATCTAAGCAGCAAAACATTGCCTTTTATTTGAGACAGTCCTTGCATGCCTTTAATTGACACGCTTTGGTTTTGACCCCCTGTTGAAATTCACTTGACTGTGAAGCAAAACAAGTCACAGAATTCTGGTATCTTTTTGCACTTAGCACCTACATACCACACTATTATATTACTATCCAATTACTGTGAAGGAGCCAGGGCTTGGGCAGAAGAGGGTTACGTTCCTTAATTATCAGTGACCAGGTGCACTAGCTAGATTTTTTTTTTTTACAGGTAAATGGCTTGGCTAATGGTTTGCAATAGCTAGGAAATAGCTGGAATTTCCTTAGGGGTCTGAACAGGGTCTAGACTTGAGCAGCTTCTGTACTCCAGAGAGAACTGCAGGTGTTGACTTGGACTGTGGGCTCAGATTCAGGACCATGGAGAGCAACCCCGCAACTATAGTAAACAACTACAAGTTCCCCCAGCACTGGCCTAGAGCACCTCATATAGCTTCATAGCCAGGCCTGAAGGGTCCTTCAAGGAACTCCATCTCTTCAAGTGCTGCAGCTATTTTTTAAAAGGGCCAGTGCTTTTTCCTGTAGTTGCTGGCTTCCTTCAGGTGGTGAAGGTCCAAGGATCTGATTGGGGAATGCTCCGGAGGGCCTCCCTACTCACTAGAGGAGTCAGAGGGCAATGGTGATTAGGTGAGCAGGGTGCAGGACCTGAGGTGGAAGCCCCCACTTGCAAGGTCTGGGAACTGGTTCTGACTTCTCCTCAGAGTCACTGCCACTGGAAACTTGAGTCTCTGCGGTTTCATGGACCTGAGCCATGACATTAGTGGCATACGTTCTCCCCACAGCCAATAATGTAATCTAGATCTCTGCGTGAATAGAAGCTATCATTTTGAGACAGACACAGAAGCAAAGAAAGAGTGCTAGCTTTCTGCTTTGAAAAATACCTTTTAGTTACTTGGATATCTTAGTACTTCATCTGAAGCTATAATCCACTTAGGATGCAATACTGGGAGTTGTAGGATTTTTTTCTGTCTAAACATGCATAGGATTGCACTCTTACTAGGTTAGCAGTAAGTGGATTATAGCTTCAAAAGACATACAGGCCATGACTATAGGACCCTTGCTAGTATTAGCTTGATCCTAAATTAGCATTTTAAATTGGCTCAGCCTTCCTATAAATTTGATTGGGCCAGCACGCCAAAACTCCTCCTTCCCTAGAGTGTCTTTAAAAAGGAAGTTTTTCTCCTTTGGGGAAACCCCCACACACACAGATATGTCCCATCAGGGCAATTTCTGTCCATCTGTCATCAGAAGATGAGTATATGTTAGCTTAGCTACCTTACATTTCAGAAGTTCATCAGCACAGTAACACCAACGTAGAGAAAGTTATAAAGAAAAACAGAAGGATACCACCATTTCTAATTTTTCAAAGTTTCCTGTTCAATTTGATGTTATTCTAATGCCTGTTTTCAATTAAAAAAAAACATTGCCTCCATATTCCAATGTTCTAGAGTGGTATAATACTGCAAGTTCAAACCACCTATGCCCCTAATTGTTCTGAAACACTATTGACCTTAGGAGGAGTTTGTAAATGGCAGGCTTGAAGAATCATCACCTAGAGTGTGGAGGTCCCAGGCTCTAGCTCCAAAATACCATCCTTAAACACCCCTTCAGGGCATCCTCTGCAAGAATGGGGAAAGGGAGAAGCTGAAGACCATTTATAGAAGGCAGTTGGCAGGTTATGAAATTTGCAAGTCTGATGGAATGCAAAAGACCCTGTTACTTTAATGGATCACTGTTTAGCAATATCAATTGCAGGCATGGTGGGGGGACTCAATCTAGATTGGGACCATAGTGCAGGATAAGGTTAAAATCTTACCCTCCACACTAGGATCTCACTTACTCTAGAGTAAAAAAGTTGTGACTGCTTGCTATGTCTTTAAAGTAACATCTGCTTTAGGTGCAGGTCTCAGCCCACAAGATTTCTGGTTCAAACATCAGAAAGCTTTACCATACACAGCTTTTGTTAAAAATAAATAAATATCAAACAACACACAGATTATCTACCCACTCAATGGGTTTTCAAGTGATGCCATATGGCTGCAGACAAGCCAAGTAGTTTCAGAGCCTCTCCATGGAAACAGAGAGATGGCATCCGCAATGTCTGATCTGCAATGATTTCAAGACCTCTGGGCAACAGCAATTGCATTAGTCCTTAAATAAATGTTTTGCAGTAGAAGAAAAAACAATAGGAGTAGCAGCAGAGTAACTACACTGTTATCGTGAAGCACACTGCATTCACTAAACTGAGATCTGGGTGCAGCAAAGACAGGAAATAAATTTTAGGAAAAGACATTAACAGCACAATCCTATGTGTGTCTATTCAAAAGTAAGCCCCACTGTGTTTAATAAGATTTACTACCAGGTAAGTATGCATAGGATTGCTGCTTAAGTAGGGTGACCATATGAAAATGGGGGCTGGGCTCCTGCATCTTTAACAGTTGTATAGAAAAAGGAATTTCAGCAGGTGTCATTTATATGCATGTAGCACCTGGTGAAATTCCCTCTTCATCACAACTGTTAAAGATACAGGAGCCCTCTCCTCCTTTTCATATGGTCACCCTACCTCAAGTCATGTAGAAGATAAACAGCTCAACTGAAAGATTTTCCTATACTTGTGTAACTGTGATAAATTGAATGGGAGTTTTGCAATTGACCTCTGAAACCAGATCGAAATAAAACTACAAAATATTAAAACTACAAATGAATGAGAAAGTGCTAAATAGC
Source organism: Elgaria multicarinata webbii (assembly GCF_023053635.1). NCBI lineage: Eukaryota > Metazoa > Chordata > Lepidosauria > Squamata > Anguidae > Elgaria > Elgaria multicarinata. The sequence goes on from NC_086177.1 coordinate 61,931,838, forward strand.
AAAGCCAACAACTTGAATCCAACATTAAAAAAGCAAAAACAACAATAACTAAACTTTATTTTAAAGAAATAGGGGCCAAGATGCATTGCCATTATGTTAAATTTTGAGGTAATAGGTTAAATAATGACTTTACATTCAGCATGCTTCAAAGTTGAGCAGGAACATGAAATATGTATACGCCACAAGTGACAAAACCTCCAGTTCTTTTGTTCATCATATTCAAAAAATGCAAAATGTTGTGATGCAAGTTTATAAATTTGAACCGGACGTAGAATCAACAGATGAGCATAAATTAAAATGTAGTCTCACAAAAAATATAAAACTGTTTTTGTTATATTGGATGTCACCATGTTTGCAAAATATGTAAACAGCCTGCATTGTTTCCCCTCATATTTCAATTGTAAGTCATGGGAATGTTCCCACATACCATTCCCATGACCCAAATTGCAGTGGGAGCAGGTCCTCTTGCCCGAGGGCCAATGGCAAGACACTTTCCCCTCTGGCAACCTCCCTCTCTTCAAATCATATGAGGAAAGTGTTAGGGCTTTGCTAGACGGAGGTTTCAGCCCAGGCTGACCCCAGGCTCATCTCTGTGCATCCAGATGATGCACAGGGGATCCCGGGGTCAGCCAGGGCTGAAACCTCCTTCAGCCCGGGCTAACTGGAACCTCTTTTGGCCTGGTATTACCTGCGGCCTCGGGCTGAGCCTGAGACTGCGGGTGTCTAGCTCGTTCCACTGCTTTTCCCGGCTACCGCGCTTACTCGCGAGTAGCCGGGACAAGCAGCGGAGCCCGGGGGAGGTGGGGGGGAAACGAAGCCTGAGGGAGAGGGGGGAGTTTGGAGCCCACGGGAGGTGAGGGGAAGATCGGAGGTAGGGGGGAAGGGGGCGGGCGGGCGGGCAACGGAGCTGGTGGGGATGGGGGGGAAACGAAGCCAGTGGGAGAGGGGGGGGAAGATCGGAGGCAGAGGGAGCTGGGGGGGAGATCGGAGGCAGGGGGGAAACGAAGCCAGTGGGAGAGGGGGGACTCATGGCCAAGAGGGGGGAGTGGGGAGAAGGTTTTGTTTTTTTAAAGGGCCTTACCTAAGCCCAAGACCGTTCCTGCATCCGGCACCTTAAAAAAAAAAATGGCGGACTCAACGGGGCTTTGCTTTCACCCATCACATCCACGTCTAGCAAGGTGCAACAGCCTGTGCTACTTGTAGCACGGGTTCGCCGCTCCTCCCGTCCGGATTAGGCAGTAGGTCTAGCAAAGCCCTAAGTCTCTCTTCATGACAGGAGAAAGACTTAGGGTGGAAAGGGGTGCAAAAATCTGTAATGTAATAATGGCTGCTATTCTGGACTCTTAAGTTGTGATGCAAGATGTACTACTAGAGAATAAGCCCCATTAAACTCAATGGGACTTGCTTTTGAGTAAACATACATCATTCAAGATGTTAGTAGGCAGACAGATGTGTGGGTGAGCAGAAAGTTCTGCTGGAAACATTAAACAAAGGCATGAGTTTAAATATTTCTGCCATCACATGCTTTGTTCCATTTCCCTGTAAAGCTCGACAGAATCTTAATAGCCATGTTTGCACATCACAACAACACTTAGGTTACAACTCTGGCTTGTTGAGGTAGACAAGCCAGAGTTCCTTATCCTGCTATCACAGTAACCAAACCAAGGATGGAGAGTCCCTAGCTTGTTTGGCAATTCCCGCTAGCAGGAAGAAACAAGCAGGAGCAATCAAGCCATGTGCACTAGTACACTGCTTGCTCACGGGAACCCAAGATTTAAAAATCTCTTGGATGTTGTGGACATGCAAACTGGGCCAGTGAATTATTTCCACAGCCAAGATCCCAACACTACATTCCTGGCTTTATAAACATCCTTACTCAAAACTAAATCCCAACAAAAGTTTTACAGGAACTTTGCAGCTGACAAGTGAATTCAGCCACACTCTGTGGACCTCTGAGTAGGAGTTAACAAACATATCTGGTTGGCAGGATGTAGTAAGATATGCTGAAGACTGGGAACCCCTTAGCATATAGCAAATGTGTATAACTCTTTCCACAGTATAACTGACCAAGTAAGGTGATTTAGTTTAACTTGTTTAGTTGACCTTCTTTATTTGCAGTGTGATGCAAACATTCTAATTCCAGGAGACTCTTCTCTATGTCATTCCATGAAAATTTAAATTTTCACTTTGGTTCACTTTCTTCCCCCACCCATCCAATCATGTGAACCAGGCTTATATCTTAAGAAACACATTGGCCATATCATTTTAAACTTTTTCTTTACTCCATAGCTGTGAGATTATTATTTTTTAAAAAAGGTTTTTTAAAAAATTAACTTTTAATTTTAAAAAAGTTTAAAAGTGGTTTTTTAAAAAAAGAAAAAAGGACACAAACTTTCAATTACCTTGGCTGTAATAGCCTGCACACTGCTCATCCTGGACCGTCCCAAGACATGTTGTTCCACCGCTCTTCTGGATTCTTTCACAGTCATCAGAATAAGAGTATAGGAGATAACAATTATTCCACAGGGGATAATGAAACAGAAGACGAAGAGGACAACCGTGTAAGACATGGCTGTCTTGTTTCTATTTGATAAGTGCCAGTCGATGCAACATGCTGTCCCATAAGGTTCGGCTCCATATTCACCCCAGTGAACAAGTGGGGAAAAGGCAAAAATGGCTGCATAGACCCAAGTGCAGGCGATCAAGATCCAACAATGTTCTCGCCTAAATCTATTCCCTGAAATACAAAATGTCCACATTTAAAAACATTAGGAAATTGCTGCTTGTACTGACTGATGAAATTGGTTTTAAATATACAAATCAAAAACACCGGTCTCTTTCTTAATTGCTTGCAGGACAAATTTTGTAATGAGCATATGGAAACAATTTACACTGTCTTCAGAAAGGGGTATACATCAAACTTTGATTTGCCCCTTAGGTGATTTGCACCTAGAGTTCGGCTGAACAGAGGTGCAAATCTGCCTCCAGAGCACCCTGCAGTCCTTGAACAATATGTTTTATATCTGGTTCTTCACTCCCTCATAAGTAGCTGAAAACAAATACATTATCTGCAGGTAATAATGAAGTGTGCAAAAGAGACAATATTGCCCAGTTTATCAGTGGAAATCTTCATGCCAGAGCCACACATTTTTCTATTTTTGAACAGAATACTTGTACTGGGATTGGTGGTGGTAAAAATAGTAGTAGTATTTTTATTCCAGTCACAAGACCAGCACAGGTGGTGGAGATAAATTTCATCTTTAAGCTGCTCCTACACCCCATCCTTTTTCTCTCATAGCAGCATCCTAAACCATTCCACCTCAAGAACGTTCCTTGGGGGAGCATGGCAACTTATCTCTGTCTGGTTTCAGGGCAGGACACAGCACTGAAACAGCCTTGGTGGCTCTGACTGACGACCTACTCCGGGTGAAAGACAGGGCGAGTGGTACCCTGTTGATCTTCCTGGATCTCTCAGTGGCTTTTGATACCATTGATCATGGTATCTTACTGGGTCAGCTCTGTGAGATGGCAGTAGGAGGCACTGTGTTACAGTGGTTCCGCTCCTACTTGCGGGACTGATCCCAGAGAGTGGTATTGGGGGATTCCTGTTCCACCCCATGGCAATTAAGCTGTGGGGTGCCACAGGGTTCTATTCTATCCCCCATGCTGTTCAACATCTATATGAAACCGTTGGGTGAGGTCATTAGGGGTTTGGGGGTTGGTTGCCATCAGTATGTTGATGATACTCAGCTCTACTTTTCCTTGTCATCAGAGTCAGCTGGGGCTGTGAATATGCTGGACCAGTGCCTGGAGGCTGTAATGGGCTGGATGAGGGCCAATAAACTGAATCCTGATAAGACGGAAGCTCTGTGGATTGGTGGTTCCTAAGTCTGGGAACTGGGTAAGCAACCTGTTCTGGATGAGGTGGCGCTCCCTCTGAAGGAGCAGGTATGTAGCTTGGGAGTACTCCTAGACCCATCATTGTCACTGGATGCCCAGGTAGACTCTGTGGCACAGAGTACTTGGGGTCAGCTTCAGCTGATAGGCCAGCTACAGCCTTTCCTGGACAGGGACAACCTAGCCACAGTAGTGCATGCACTGGTAACTTCCCGATTAGACTACTGCAATGCACTCTACGTTGGGCTGCCCTTGGAGACGATGAGGAAGTTGCAGATAGTGTAAAATACAGACTGCTGGTGGGTACATCTTATAGAGACCACATAACACTGGTCTTAAAGGAACTGCACTGGCTGCCTATATGCTTTTGGTCAGAATTCAAGGCGTTGGTAATGACGTTTAAAGCCCTAAATGGCTTGGGACCTCGATACTTGAGAGAGCGCCTCTCCTTATATATGCCTGCCCGAGACCTCAGATCTGTTGGAGGAGCCCTTCTCCACATCCCACTAATGCAACATATATGCTATGATGGGACAAGGGAGAGGGCTTTCTCTGTTGTGGCACCCCGACTGTGGAATGCCCTCCCCTTGGAGGCCTGATTGGCGCCAACATTGATTTCATTTCAACACCAAGTAAAAACATGGCTTTTTAACAAAGCCTTTGATGGTTAAACTCACTGGCACATTGTTTTAACTGTTTTAATGGCTTTTATTGCTTTTAAATTATATATTGTTTTAATTTGGATCATGGTTTAATTTGTTTTTAACTGTGTATATTTATTGTTTTATACTGTATGTTTTTATCTGTACGCCGCTCTGAGCTCTTAATATATAGGGCAGGATATAAACGTTTAAAATAAATAAATAAATAAATCTCCTCAGTCAGCAGTGACCCAAAATAAATCTGCTATTCCTCATATCCAACTTAACATAAAGGAATGTAGCGCTCTCTCTCTCTCTCTCTCTCTCTCTCTCGCTCTCTCTCACTCATACACACACACACACACACACACACACACTTTTCTGTAGTTTTCCAAAAAAATCCTTATCCTTTTTCACTTCACTTCCTCAACAGTGCTTCAAGAAAGAAGCACCAACAATGTATGTAGATAAACTAAGAGGAAAAGATGTTCTCCCCACTGCTGATATTACGATGCTGCTGCCCCTCTCAGTCTGGACTCTGTCTTCTGACTAAAGTCACATCTGCAAAGGCTAGATAGGATTTTTGTTGCTGAAGGCTTATGTGGTGGTAGAGTTGGGCCAAGCAAGGCAGAGGAGGTAGCTAAGACAGAAAGACAATAAAGAAGGAGGGATAAAAATTGATGATTTAAAACATCCCCCCAAAATCTATTTTTAAAATATTTAAATTGGATTTTTTCCCTGTCTAGTAACTATCAAACCTTGTTTTGACTTATCAGCCATGGGCATTTCATTTTTGTTTGCTGTTTTGTGAGGGCAAAGATGGCTCATGACAGACTGAAGCTGAAAGGAGCAACACTGGAAAGAAAAAGAGAATACAACATTGTCCAGTGTGCATCTTCTCTGTGTGCATTCACACAGAGAAGATGAAAGTAATCCCCACTGAACATAATGCAATTTATTTATGAGGAGAGAGGTATAGGTTTGTGCTGTTAACCTCAAACTGTCATAGATGCTGGTCATAAAGAAGCCTCTATATATATTTATATATTATTTAAAAAGCATTCCTTCGATAGGTAGAAAAGGAAAGCATGCAATATGTATTCAATGCAACAAAGAGATGCAAAGCCTGCTTGTAAGATTGAAGAAGTATAAATAATAGTCTATTTAGATGCAAATTAACATCTTACTGGTTAAATTTGCACCATTGTTTAGGAAACATATGAAAATGTTTCAAGGAGAAACTTGATTCAAATCCATGATTTATACTGCTTTGTTTTAAATCAATCCACTCTGCTTTCAAATGTTTAAAGCACTTCATATGCAGTATCTCGTTGTAATCCTCATAACTCTTGAAGGCAAGTCAGAAATATTATATCAGTATTACTCACTAGAAAGGAAAAATCACCTCCACTCTGTTCCAGTCATGCAGTACTCTTTTACACACACACACACACACACACACACACACACACGAACTTCTACTGCAGAAACAGTACCAGTACTACACTAAGAAAGTCTGAACAACACTCTCTGGGGTAAGTCTTTTCATTGTGTTCTCTGCTCATTATTTTTATCAGATGGAGTGGTGAAGTATATTTACCATAAGCTGGGAAACAAATTTTTAGGCAACACACAGTACTCAGTAATGTCAGCGTAGACAGACTGCAGATTCCAAAAAATACCCCGCAAAATGCATAGAACAAGCAAATGTGTTGACCAAATAACCACCTGTGGGGGGGGGGGAATAAAGAAACAGCAATTAGCATCCAAATACTATTTTCTCCACTTTTCAGTCATATATTGAAAAGCAACTTACAGCAGTCCCAATGAAATAGCAATACTGATTGTATTTCCTTATTTGTCTGACAAGATTTAAAGCAAATAAATGTTCATATCATGAAAGAAGTTATGTTGCGTCAAAATCAAGTGAGACAAATGCAGACATAACAGCCCTAAACTAATATATCTGGAAGAATTCTGGCTAAGATACTTGGCAAACTCTTAATGTAACAGGAACATGCTGAAAATAGTATAGCCATTACAGAAGTGATGTATCAACCTGTTAAAGATTTTAGTATCTTGAATACATTCTCTGGCAAGCAATATCTGCTTGGTACCATTCCACTTGAAAATTACCACTTGAAGGTGGGTGGAGAAAAAGTACATTTGGAAATCCAAGCCAAGCAGTCTGACAATGCAATCCTATATGTCTACTCAGAAGTAAGGCCCATTGAGTTCAATGAGGTTCACTGCTAGGTAAGCAGCTATATGATCGCTGCCTTAGTATTCTCTTGAATTAAGCTAGAAAAAAGGTCTACAGAACAAGGAAGAGAAATTAGCTCCAATCCAACACTGTCATATGATTTACAAATGCTACATATTGGCCTCATTATACATATATTCCCTATATCGCATACAGGCATTGAATTTACTCTAGCACAACTGAATATAGTTACCAGCATAATTTAGTATCTAAAGTTTTCCCTAAAAATGTTTTGAATTGATAGGGTTCATTAGATAGCTGTGATAGATGAAATAAGCACAATAACGTTCAACTACATCAGCTGTAATGGCCACTTAACAAACTAGAGAGTTGGTAAGATTACCTCCTTTCTTATTGGCATAAGTCAGCAAGAATTTTCCTCCTGCATCTGAAATAGTTTTAGATTTCATGAGACACTAATGTTAGTGTTATCTCCTTGGAGGTATTTCCCCAGTTCAATTCTCTCATATGACAGGTGATGACCTCAAGAATGGAGCTGGGATAGCAAAAACAATTTCATTTTGATTTCAGCTCTGTGACTGACATGAAGCCAGGATACATTGGTGCTGCAGATCCACCTGGCTTCCTGGCATCCTGCCATCAAAAGCTTTACTGCGCTCCTTCCCATTTTGTCAGCAGTGAGCAGAAGGACCACTTCTATTAATGAAAACACCTTTGTCACAGCCATGTAGCTACTTTGCACAAGCCCTTCAAACCCTGGGTCTCCAGGATAAGCCCTTAACTCCTGTTTACAAATATGATCAGGAAAACACAAAAGGGGGCGGGATTAAATTGCATCACAAGTCAGCAAACATTTACAGCAGTTTAAATCTAATTGACAATCTAATCCCTTATCAAAGTTGAATAAGCTCTCAACTATATAAGCCCAATTGAGCACCTTTGAGGCTAAAATGAAGTAAATGAAAATTAGATGAGGTTAAGAAGATAGCTCTTAAAACACAGTAATAATTTCCCTAGAGTAACTGTAGACATTGGCACTTGAGGAATCGTGTGGAGCCGGGTCATCCCTCCCTGATCCCAGGATCCCCTGTGCGTCATGTGGACACACAGGGACAATCCCAGGGTAAGGCCTTCTTCACAAGTAGCAGTTTGTATTGCTCCTGATAGATTTTTTTTTTTTTTTTGCATTAATGTCCAGCATGCCACAATAGTATTGAGCTATATTGATCCATTGCAACTTTACTGCCTTATTTTGCTGATCATTAGGGGTGGGGGAGGAATATTTACCCCCCAAATCCATTAATAGTACCTGTTCACTGCCATTACTCTCCAATCTGCTGTTGCTTGGCATCATTTTCCCCCTTAGGGCTTTTTCTCCTTCACAGAAAGTCAAGGATCAGTGAATCAAGGGCCCATAGAAAATCAAATCAGCCAGTCAAGGATCACATAGTGAATGTAGTAATATCATGGCATTATAGCCAATCAGATTAGGTGATGTGTTGACTTAGAAAGCTGTTTGGAGCGAGAGAAATGCTTCCAGGACTGCTCACATGGGTGATCCTTGCAAGTCAGCAATGCAAAGGCAAACAAAACCTATTCAAGACAACGATTCCTGAGGACATGACACTTTTGTTACTTTTACAGCAATTCCAGAAAATTTGCACAACACAGGCAATAGTTTGCTGCATTTGACACTGCTGAAACAGTTTGTGCAATTCACATTCCTTTGGGCTTAGTTCCAAGATATAATAATTAAATAACCCATTCAGGTTGTGCATGGTTGTGGCAGAGAAAAAAAGAGGTCTAACTGTATAGTGACAAACTCTGAGGATCTGGATAGGAATGAGCAGATTAGTAGAAACAGAACTGAGCAGTGGAGGCTGATGGCTCCTATTTAGGTGGGGCTACAAATCCACTCTGTGTTTCAGTCAGAACCAGTCAGAACTCTAAAAAGAGCTATCCAAGGTGCTGAATTCATTTTGGGGGTTGAGTTCAGCACTTTGGATAGCTCTTTTAGAGTTCTGACTGAAACACAGAGTGGATTCATGAGTGATCTAACTCATTTCGAATTACTGGAATGAAGCAGGATGAGCAATTGCACTAAGATTCCCATTCAATTACTTCCATGGTAATTCAATAAAAAAGCATGTTTAACTACTCAACAACAGTGGGATGTATAACTTTAAAAAGAAGTAGTTTCTTTGTCATTCATCACACAGAAGATTAGGATCAGTAGTTAGAGTAATTGTATTGAATAAACATTCCCTTTCCTAATAGGACATTCTTCTAACTTTAATAGTGTTGTTTAGATTAGAATGCTAATTACTGGTGTTACATAACATACTTTTCTCAATCCCTCTAATTAATTGTCAATGCCTTAAAATCAAGTATGGAAGAAGAGTGATTCATTTAGTGCTTCCTACTAGCAATGTGCTCCAGTGAGTGCAGCGGGTGTATATTGAACAAACCTGTGTGAAAGGCTGGATGTAACAGCTAGAGGGTACAAGGTCAGAGTCATACCAAGGTCACTGATGGCCAGGTTGATCATGAAGTATTCCGCTGGTTTCAATATGTTCTTTTTCTTGTAGGAAATATAGAGAAGAATACTGTTCCCACAAAAGGAGCATATGCCTATAGGACAAAATAACATAAGGATATTACTATTCTCAGTCTCATTATCATTTTTATTTTGCATATAAGTAGCATATTCCCATTGGCTCACATGACCTTCATGGGGAAAAACAATTTGGGGCTAAGCAAAATACTCATCCATTATTATTATCATCATCATTATCATCATCACAACAAAGATGTTTGATGTTAAGTCCTTGCAGAGTGATTTCCAATTTGTTCTCTGTCCTCCAGCCCAATAGCCAAAGCTCTCTGGGCAGTTCACAAAAATTAAAACCACAATAAAACAACCAACAGGTTAAAAGCACAATTACAAAATACAGTATAAAAAGCACAACCAGGATAAAACCACGCAGCAAAATTGATATAAGATTAAAATACAGAGTTAAAACAGTAAAATATAAATTTAAGTTAAAATTAAGTGTTAAAATACTGAGAGAATAAAAAGGTCTTCAGCTGGCAACGAAAGGAGTACAGTGTAGGCGCCAGGCGGAGAACTAAAGGTGCTAACATGCACCCAATTTAGATCAAGTTAAGCTGACCCAGACTGCAGACTGCTGCACAAAATGCCCACTCCATACTAGCCTCTTTATACACGTGAGCCAGCTTTTCATGATGACCAAGCTGACTGCATTGCTAAACTGAGTAATGCTGAATTTGTTCAAGGCACCAAGTGATCATACAGCAAAGACCAAAAATCCCACATCCATGACCAACCTCTACACCATAATGACCTTATTCTGCATACAGATCACCAATATCACTAAGGGCCAAACCACACGATGTTGTTGCTGCCTTACCCCCACCCACCTGAAAGGGTAATTCCAGCTTTAGTTTGAATGTCTTTTTATGAAAGTGAGTGTTTATTCAATTCAATTTATATTTGTGGTATTGCGGAATTACACAATTATATGAGGGGTCTATAATGTATTTCAGAAAAAATATCACACTTTCCTCCTTAGGAAAAAAACACATGATAATAGTTGCAAAGCATAGCAAAGGCCCCGGAGGATGATAGTATAAAAGGCCTGAAAGCATCGTGTAGAAAGGATCTAAAAGGGGTTGCTGATTTGCCCATGACCATTCCAGGCTTTCATGAACAGAATAATAAGAGAACTTCTTATCTAATTTGGCCCATAAGTTTTATTTCAGTTGAGAATGAGGTTTAAATGGTTAAAGCTTCTCTTCTCTAGAATGTGAAATATAATCAACTGCATATGTAGAGAATCTCCAACCGTCACACTTACCAAATATGATATAGAAGATGCCAACAATAATATCAGCTGCTTCTGTTATTTTGGAATGAAATGTTGCATTCACAAAGTAAGAGCTCATCTGGAAAAAGACTAAATGTTAGTGAGATTTAGGACTTTCAGTTTTCTTTTACAGTGTTTTCAGACACTTTGCTTACCATTAATACAACACTCCAGTGTAGAAGATTTTTTTTTCACCGTCACATTAATTTATAAAACAGTTTTATGTGATTTAGAGTAGTCCATGTGTTAGCCAATCTCTTCATTGGCTTCCAATTCACTCCAGAATCCAATATAAACTTCTCCTGCTGACCTTCAAAGCTCTTCACGGTCTACCTCCTGCCTATCTCTCCTCTCTCATCTCACACTATTGCCCCGCTCGTGCTCTCCGCTCCTCTGATGCCATGCTTCTCGCCTGCCCCAGAACCTCCACTTCCCTTACTCGGCTTCGTCCTTTTTCTTCTGCTGCCCCTTACGCCTGGAATGCTCTTCCAGAACACTTGAGAACTACAAACTCAATCACAGCTTTTAAAACTCAGCTAAAAACTTTTCTTTTCCCTATAGCTTTTAAATATTGAGTTTGTTCTAACTCTATACTGTTAGCTTCACCCTACCCAGTGCCTGGTTACACTTCCCTGTGCCTGTTTGCATTCTCCTTCCCTCTTTATTGTTTACTACAACTTTATTAGATTGTAAGCCTATGCGGCAGGGTCTTGCTATTTACTGTGTTATCTGTACAGCACCATGTACATTGATGGTGCTATATAAATAAATAAATTAATAATAATAATAATAATAATAATAATAATAATAATAATAATAATAGACATAAAATCTGCATCAAGACCCAAACTGCACTATCATTATCGGTTAACTAGACCCTGTGCAAATGTTGTGCCTCAGATCTTCCTAAGAAAGATACCCTGAGTAAGCCTGGCAAGCATGAGCCTACTCAACCACAGTGTGCAACTACTTTAGAGCTTTTTGCGAACCAACCTAAGATGGGTGGCAAAGCCATAATTCAGGACTGGACTTATGTGCAAAGCTTAGCTCCTTTGTGGCACTGCAAACATTTCTCTCAATTTTTCAACCATCAGCTATATAAATAGCAAAGTTTTCAAGCATTATCAAAAACGTCTCCTTCACACCTCATCACTCTAATATTATACACCAAAAGCTAAAAAGAAAGAGCTTATTTTTCAAGGCACAGGGAAAGTACAAATAGCAAAAAAGTTTTCTGCGTAACAACCTTTTACAATGTTCATAATTCAGATTTCACTGGGCTTCATTGTAACATTTGTATTATGTTACTATGGGAAAACAAACCAAATAAAAGTCAGTCTCAGGGAACCTTTTACAAGTTTTTTAAACATGGGTGAATAATATTTGACTGTTGAGAACAATTTCACAAAAACAGAGATCGTCATCATATATTTTAGGTCAGTGATTCTGAATAGTGGGTTGAGAACAATACAGGGCATCAAAGACCTTGGGCATGGCTAGACGAGTGTGGTTAAACCATGATTATGTAGCCACTATGGTTAGGAATTGTTCTCAAGACACACACAGTCCATGGCTAGACAAGGGGGTAGTAGGGTGACAATCTTGCGATTTTATGATTGTGAGATCGTCGCCCTGGTCTACACGTGGCGCCCGACATCGCAGCCGCCATTTTGGTTTGTTTTTTTAAAGGGAAATGAGCGCAGTAGCGCTCGAACGAGAGGTAAGTGTTTTTTTAAAAAATAACTCACCCTACCCCCAATGGGCACAGAGTGCCCCGTGCCTGGCTCCTGGCGGTTACTCGCGAGGAGCCAGGACAACCTGCGATGCCTGGCTACACATTCCGCGGTCTTGGGATCATCCCGAGACCACGGATTTGGGCGGGATTAAAGGGGAGGGTGAAATCCCGGACCAAGGGAGGGATCATCCCTCCCTGCTCCTGGAATCCCCTGTGCATCATGTGGACACACAGGGATGATCCCAGGATATAGGCCTGGTCTAGCCATGGCCTAAGTCATGGTTCACACAACATGCTAAGTCATAATGTTTAGATCAAAATCCTTAACCACCATGGCCTAGTGTGTCATCTGAAAATGATCATTGTGACCCTCCAGTTTTGCTTCTGTTTGAAAACAGCACTTTCAGCTAATTTATTTAGAGCAGGAATAATGCAGTTTTTCTAAAAGCACTATAAAATGCTTTTTCTAGTTGTGGACAGTATTGTTAGTGTTTACCAGGTTTAACATTTATTAAAGTTTTTAAAGATTAGATATCCTCAAAAATGACAAAATACATACTTTATCATAATGAACTCAGGTGACCTAAAAATGTTACCCTATTAGCTATATTATTTGGACACTGAGTTGTCAATTATTTTAATGGAAACAGAAGGTCAAACTAAGCCAAAAGAATCAGAACAGTGCTGCATTTTTTCATTGGAGAGACCTCATATGATGCAGTACTGAACAATTTTATTAATCCCTTATTGTTTTATATCTGGCTAGCACTAGCTACATCATTTTTGGCTTCCAGTCAAGAGTTATTTATAGCAAGACACAGACAGGATATGCCAAAAATATACCATTTTAAAATAAAAAGATGGTATCTTCACATTGATTAGGATAATGGGTGCCAGCTCAAGGTTATTAATAAGATATCAACCCTCCTCTCTATGATTCTATGTTCATAGCTTAACTATAGCATTGAGTGTATGCCTGTTTATCACTACCTCATAGAGGTAGCCACCCTTGTCATTATTTCAAGGAAACATTCATTTAGTCATACTAAATTCTAATATTAAATAAGGTACAGGATGCAAGCCTACTACCTTAGCACATCACATTTTCTTGTAACTCTCCACCCTGCAACCATTAGAAATTGTCCTTGTGGCTCTTTGTACAATTAATCCAAGGAAATATTAAGATGAGCTCCATTTCTCCAGTCACACCTATCCCATTTATTTGAAATATTTATATCCCATATTTCCAAAAGTTTCAAGTGGCTAACAAAGAAAAAACCCAAATGTGTATAGATAAAATACAACAACACACTTCGTGTGAAATCCAACATGCAGTCACACAATGGGGCTTCCTCTACCCAGTGTAGTCTCTTGCACTCCCCCAAAATCTGCTGCAGACAGTCCATCAACTCTCCAGAGCAAATTCTGAGGGCACAGAGGAGGACTAATCACCTGCTTCCTCATTCCATTGACAGAAGTCATTCCATTGGTGGAAAAGGTGGCTGCAGGGCCAAAGACTATCAAAGGGGTCCTCAAACATTTTGGCCAACTGATGCATGGCTTCAATTCATATACTCACCAGGTCCTGCTAACTTTAGAAGGTATTGGTAGCCCTCTGTTATTGTAGTCTCCAATTACCTAGCTCCAGCTAGAAACCTCAGGTTTTGTTTCTGTGCTTCTCCATCTCTCTCATTTTAGAACATGCAAGACTGCCCATTTCTCCCAAACCCATCTTATAGAGCACTCAGCACATTCAGGAAACATCCACAACCATTAAAGGAACATTAAAATTCTTTTATCAAACCTCACCAGGTGACATTTTAGGCAAAACCACACAATCATAAACTCATTCCTGAGAAAATGAACACCCAAACTCACAACGCTATATTGTTATATTTCTTAGGGTGCGATCCTATGCAAGTTTGAACAGAAAAAAAAGTCCTGCAGTTATCAGCATTCTTCAGCCAGCAATGATGGCTGGGAATGCTGTGAGTAATAGGACTTCTTTCTGTCTAAACATGCATAATGATTGTGCCATTAACCATTTAAGCTTGTTGAAGTCTTCTAGCTCAGAGTGTTTGTAGAAGCTCTTGACAGTTCAGGAGGCATAGCTTTTGTAACTGTGTACAAGTATTATTTTTAAAATATATAAATGGATGATCTCCTGCAATGGTTTTAATGAACATTTTACTTTTTAAAGTTATGCTACTGAAAAAGGGTTTGTATGATTACAAGCATTGGCACTGTAGATATTTTTGTAATTTAGGCTAGAATCCCATAATGTACTTACCTGGAAGTAAGTCCCATTGAACTCAATGGAACATATTTCTGTGTAGACACATATAGGATTACACTGTTAGTAAGTCTTCTGTGAACTTCCAATAGTCTGTATTTTTCAAAGGAGAAAAGAACTGCATTAAAAGAATTTCCAGAGGAACAGCTGTGCTGGTCCATTGCAGTAAAAAGAAAAGTTAAAAGAGCCTAGTGGCAGCTTCAAGACTAACAAATGGCAGAAGCTTTCATGGACTTGGGTCCACTAAGCACTCAGAAGGAAAGCAGGAAGGGAAGGCAAAAATATAGACTGTGGCAATTATGTAGGGTGACCATATGGAAAGGAGGACAGGGCTCCTGTATCTGTAACAGTTGTACGGAAAAGGGAATTTCAGCAGGAGTTATTTGTCTGCATGCAGCACCTGGTGAAATTCCCTCTTCATCACAACAGTTAAAGATGCAGGAGCCCTGCCATCTTTTGTATCTGGTCACTCTAGTATAGCTCCTGCAGCTTTAACTGTTGTGATGAAGAGGGAATTACACCAGGTGCTGCATGCATACAAGTAACTCCTGCTGAAATTCCCTTTTCTATACAACTGTTAAAGATACAGGAGCCCTGTCCTCCTTTATGGTCACATTACAATTATGCTTAAGATATAAATGTATGTAAAATAAGCACAGTACCAATGCATGTGACAGTCTGCTGAGAAATGCAAAAAGGGCTGCAGCTGTTCTCACAAGCAGCCAACTTTCACTGTCCACTGTTGTGCTATATTCAGAGTCTCCTTCCCCGTTCTCCCAGGAGCTTTGGCTTCAAGCTGTTGCCAAGGCAAGTCTGACCCTCCTGGCCAACAAAAATATGTTATACTGGGGCTAAACATTGTAATAGCCTAACAGCAGATCACCACTTTCCTGCAAAGTTAATGTTTATATTTGTGCTTTAAATGAACTAACCATCTGAAGGGCAGCCTATAAGGCTATTAACGCCCACTCTTTGTTTAATGTTAGAGATAATTGGATACCTAACTAATGGGATTTTGTCTTAAGCGGAGACCAAAAAGGGAGCTCATTTCTAATATGAGAATGAAATGGTTCTAAGCTTTTAGAGTATCAAAATCCTTCCAATGTTACTGTTATGTTGGGCAAATGCTTCAACTTAATGTTCAGCCTTTCTCAGAACACACATTTCAGTCACTACAAGACACTCATATGCATCTCTTCATCCAATTAAAGATCCTGATTTGCATTTCCATGCGCAGTATACTTGAGTATGTGGCAGTATGAATGCAGCACATGACTCCAGGGAGTCTCATTTTTCTTTCCACAGGACATCTTACTTCTAATTTCCTCTTTCTTCCACTGGGAAACAGGGATATCAAAAGGTTGGCAGACCACTTAGCAAAATCAGTTTGGCATGCCAAAAGGCATAAGCTTTCATGAACATTTGTGCATTATATAATATTTACCTAAGAAGTGTAAGAGCAGGAACAAATAAGTAACTTTAGCCAGATCTACACCAAGCAGGATATGACACTTTGAAAATACTTTGAAAACTGTATATGGAGTGTGTCCTGGGCCCCACTGTTGTCACTGTTATAAACCATTTAAAGTAGTAGTGTAGATACTGTGTCAGTTTTGGTAGCAAATATATTTTATAGCCTGGGTTTTCACTGACAGAAACTTTAGGAAGTTTTATTTTGATGTTATTGCTAGATCTGTAGCACATTGCGTACATGTGATTGTTACCCTACGCTATCTGAAAGTGCACAAACTGGGCAAATTTCCCCCTCTGCTGAGAAACCATGAGACAAGAGAAATGTTTGTTAAATGCAGCATCTGCCTATAATTTGTCTACAACTGTCATGTAAGAAGAAAGAATGCGGTCACATTTAACCACCAATAATAAAACCCGAACATTCCTGCATTCCTGTCTCACACACACCAATATCTATTGCTTGGGATTTATTCTGGATAAACCAATTCTTCTCTCCTAACACAAAGATAACAGTCCACCTGGTTTTACTCTACAAAAGTCCAAAGTGCAGTTTTATCTTTAACATGGGGAAAGGAAAGACTTGATTTCATTGCATGACCTAGGTTGGCACTGGAAATTTAAAAAAAAGATACAGTTTATATTTTTGTCAGTGCTAAAAGGGAGGGTCTAGCAGGTTTGAGTTGGATAATATAAATAATAATAAAAGCACCTGTAGCTGAGACACCACCACTCTCTTAAACACAGTGCAGAAATAGTTTAGTTAATAAATAACTAATACATTTTTAAAAAATATACATATAACATTTTTAAGCTGTAGGCTCTGTTTGCACATAATGTGACATTATGTCTCTAGATTAACTTTTGGATTGTTTAACCACAAACAGCCCAAAGTGTCTGGGTTCACATAGAATCATAGAGTTGGAAAGGGCCTTCAAGGCCATTGAGTCCAACCCCATGTTATGCAACAACCTCTGACCAGGCTGATCACAGGTTGATTATGCAAAATGGAAGCAGCTGTTAAAAGACACAGGAGGAGCCTTGGCAGAAAGCAAGTTATCAGAAAACTGTCATTGAATACTACCAGCGGACCTGGTAGTTTTCAATGCCAGTCAAGTTACTTGGCACCTGAAGCAGAATTTTCCACAAGCATCTCTCTCCTCTTCCTTGGAAGAAAAATACCCCACCATCATGATATGATAACACTCTTCAAATACTTAAAAGGTTGTCACACAGAGGAGGGCCAGGATCTCTTCTCGATCCTCCCAGAGTGCAGGACACGGAATAACGGGCTCAAGTTAAAGGAAGCCAGATTCCGGCTGGACATCAGGAAAAACTTCCTGACTGTTAGAGCAGTGCGACAATGGAATCAGCTACCTAGGGAGGTTGTGGGCTCTCCCACACTAGAGGCATTCAAGAGGCAGCTGGACAACCATCTGTCAGGGATGCTTTAGGGTGGATTCCTGCATTGAGCAGGGGGTTGGACTCGATGGCCTTGTAGGCCCCTTCCAACTCTGCTATTCTATGATTCTATGATCACAAATTAAAGAAGTAAGCATGTGTCACCCTTTCATTGTGACACCAAAAAGCAGCTGCTGGTGGCTGCTCCCTCACTCTCCCTAATGGTAGGGCCAGCATAGTGAGCAACGGATGCTGGTGGCTCCAATTTCGGTGGGGCTGTGAATCTCTTTTGGGTTTCAACCAGAACCAGCCAGAACTCTAAAGAAGCCATCCAAGGTGCTGAACCCTATCCCCAGAATGGTTTCAGCATCTTGGATAGTTCCTTTAGAGCTCTGGCTGGTTCTGATTGAAACCCATATTCACAGCCCCACTGAAATTGGAGCCACCAGCATCCGTTGCTCACTATGCTGGCCCTACCATTAGGGAGAGTGAGGTTCTGATTGAAACCCATATTCACAGCCCCACTGAAATGGGAGTCACCAGCCTCCACCACTACTTATGAGGCGTAAACGTCAGGGCCGGGGTAATCGGACTGGAAAGCGCTGCGAGGCTAGCCTCTGGGGGTCTCCCCTCCGCAACCGAATGCCCTCGTTGAACAGCAACACTGTCCCAACACACCTGGAGGCACCAGGTGGCGGAAGGCTGCACGTGGCGCTAATTTCCCGCTGTGTCGGCAGGCAGTTCCCACACGGGGTTTTGGGGCGGGCGCGCGGGCGCGAGCCACGCAGGCTTCCTTACCTCGACTAGAGCCCGCCGCGCGGGAAATTTGATGCGCCGGCTCTGACGCGCATTCTCCCCGGTGTGCGCCGCAGAAGTCTCGCGCCGAGCTCCAACAAGCTCTGGCGCAGGTCCCTAAGGAGGCGGCGGCCGAGCAAATGCTGTCGGCGGGTCGACTAGGCGAAGGAGCGGATTCGGGCGGGCTTCAGCCAGCGCTAAAGTGAAGGAAGCAATGCTGCTGGTGGTGACGGTGGTGACGGTCGCTGCCGCATCGGCATCTTTCTTCCTACACGCGCTAACGCCCCGGGCGCCTCATCTACTGAGGGAAGCCAGTAGCCCAGAACCTTTCCGGCTTTATCTCGCCGCCTTCCACCGCTTGCCCTGGCCATGACAAGGGTGTGATGGGGGAAGAGCCGCTCTCTGGGGCGTCTCTCGTCTTATAGCAGAGGGCGGGAGCTCGAGGGAGTTTCTCTTTGGTCTCTCCTCCCCCTGACTGCGACAGCCGCGAACGCGACAGGGGATTCCCTCCTTTTGAAAGACAGAAAGTTTGGGCTGGATGTGGACGCAAAACCCGCCCGAAGCATCTCTTCCAATGAGGAGAGGGGAAGGCTGCTCTCCGTTTCCTTTCATGCACAGATAAGGCCTCGCTGCAAAACTCTGCGCAGGTGAGTGACAGGTGATGTTATTCGTTGACCTGTTCGCGACTCTGGAGGACAAGGTCGAGCTGATACCGGGGCGCTCCTTGGGGAGACATCCCCGGAAGCCAGTACAGCTCCTCACCATCTGAATTGGAACCTAGTAAAACTATTTCTGTTTTGTCGTACTCTCTTAACGGTGTAACCCCTTCCCAAAGTGGTGCCTCCCCGTCCCCAGATGTGTCAAACTTCAACTCCCATAATTCCCAGGGCACCAGGTTGGAGAAGGGTGGCTGTGCATCCCTATATACAGGTTAGCTGGAAATAAAGCCCATTGTTCGGTGGATGAAGTAAGTGCAACCCAAAGCTGAAGTCCCTGGGATCCACTAAGAATATAAAAGCCATGCTGGATCATGCCAAGGGTCCATCTAGTCCAGCATTCTGTTCACACAATGGCCAAATCAGCTGCCCACCAGAAACCCACAAGCAGGACATGAGTGCAACAGAACTCTCCCCCCCCCATGTTCCCCAACAACAACGTATTGCCTCTGATACTGGAAGTAACATAAAACCATCAGGACTAGTAACCATTGATAGCCTTATCCTCCACAAATTTGTCTAACCCCCTTTTAAAGCTATCCAAATTGGTGGCCATCACTACATCTTGTGGCAATGAATTGCATAGTTTAACTATAGTCTATGTGAAGTACTTCCTTTTATCTGTCCTGAATCTCCTACCAATCAGCTTCAAAGTAAAAGTTGCAACTCTGAATAAAATTTGCAATTCTGTACACATTTGGGAATATGGGTCATTGAACTCAGCAGGAACTCAACACTAATCTGGATGGCTTCAAAAGGGGGTTGGATAAATTCCTCGAGGCAAAGGCTACTAGCCCTCATGGTTGTGTGCTATCTCCAGTATTCGAGGCAATAAGCCTGTGTGCACCAGTTGCTGGGGTACATGGGTGGGAGGGTACTGCTGCACCATGTCCTGCTTGTTCATCCCTGGCCGATGGCTGTTGGCCACTGTGTGAACAGAGTGCAGGTCTAGATGGACCTTTGGTCTGATCCAGCATGGCAGTTCTTATGTTCTTACCTTGGGGTAAGCATGCTTACGAAGTAAATTCGTTGGAAATCAATAGCTGCTGTTTCCCCAAAGAGCACATGATCTGCCCATTGAGCTTCGTAGGTGAGAAGCGGTTTGAATTAGGTCTCTTCAACACTCTCCACTAACTCCCCGGTCTTTCTTATGACGAGGATAGGATGCTAGAGATTTCCACACAACAAAAGGCATTTCTGCTCACAGAAAATGGCTTGCTACAGGAGCAAAGTACGTGCTATGGTTGGGGAAAGGGACTCATTCTCCTAACGACCTAAGAGTTCTGACTCCGATGCACAAGGACTCTTTCCGCCTCATCCAGAAAGTTGGCAAATAGCCGTCTTACTGCTGATGCTCTTTCCACTGCCCTAATTCTAGATGTTTTAGGCTAGTTATCATTTTTAGGGAAGGGAAAGGCACTGGTTTCTAAAACAAGTGTTCGTTTGTTTTTATGGCAATGTATATCCCGTCCTTCTAACGCATCAGTGAGGACGGCTAACAATTAAAGCCAACCCTAAAATACAACAACCTTCCTTCCCGCGCCCAAAAAGAATATAATAAAAAAGAGGCATGGGATAAAAACTTATCAATCGCATTAAACAAACGCCTGCTCAAAGGAAACGGGAGAAACGCCGCAAAAGAGCGGTGACTGTGTGGTTTGGCGCTTATTTACGCACCTCGGCTCAAATGAATGAAACCCTCCCAAGTCGGGCAGAGAGAGTGGAGCAGGGCCACAGCACCGTCCAGACGCCCAGCGCAGGGTGATCTGTGCATTGGAGAAGACTCTGTTGCAAACGTTCATTGATACTAGGGATGTGCTCCGCTTCTAATCGGACCGGAAAAGCAGGAGCAGAGTGGGGGGCTTCGCCTGCCCTTAAGGTGGAGGCGAAGAGGATTGGGGGGCCGGCGGAGCGTGGCGAAGAGGATCGAGGTGAAGGCGTATCCTTTGTCTCGATCCGGAGCTCCGCCGGAAAGGTAAGTGGGGTTTACCGGGCCCTGCCGCTGTCGCTGTCACCCATGCAGCGACGGCGGCAGGGCCTGGTAACCCCCCTCCCTGCCTTCCTCTCCCTTACCTGCCTCCGTCCGCGGTCCGTCAGCGTCTTCAATTGAGCCCGCGGTTCCACCAGGAAGCCTGGGCCGCTTGCGGCCCAGACTTCCTGGTGGAACCGCGGGCTCAATTGAAGATGGCGACGGACCACGGACGGAGGCAGGTAAGGCCCCCCTCTCCCTTGGTCCCTTACCGGGCTCTGACGCCATCGCCGCATGGGCGGCGACGGCGGCAGGGCCCTGTAACCCACCCACCCGCCCTCCTCTCCCTTACCTGCCTCCGTCCGCGGTCCGTCAGCGTC
The DNA here is from genome assembly GCF_023053635.1 of Elgaria multicarinata webbii. NCBI lineage: Eukaryota > Metazoa > Chordata > Lepidosauria > Squamata > Anguidae > Elgaria > Elgaria multicarinata. The sequence continues at coordinate 61,953,246 of NC_086177.1, forward strand.
TTCAATTGAGCCCGCGGTTCCACTAGGAAGCCTGGGCCACAGGCTCAATTGAAGACGGCGACGGACCACGGACGGAGGCAGGTAAGGTCCCCCTCTCCCTTGGTCCTTTACCGGGCTCTGCCGCTGGGACTGCCTTGAGTCTTGGCATGCATATGTATCCCTGGACAAGCTATCATGGTGGCGAGTTTGAGGTTTCTAAAGTGCAAATTGACGGAGCTATGGAAAGGGGTGTGAATGGGGTGCCCGGTTTTCATAAATTCCCCAAAACTCAGGGGATGATGGGACTGCCTTGAGTCTCGGCGTGTGTGTGCACCACTGGATAAGCTTTCATGGTGGCGAGTTTGAGATTTTTACGTGCAAATTGACGGAGCTATGGAAAGGGCTGTGAATGGGGTGCCCGGTTTTCATAAATTCCCCAAAAATCAGGGGATGATGGGACTGCCTTGAATCTCGGCGTGCGTGTGCATGCCTGGATAAGCTATCATGGTGGTGAGTTTGAGATTTTTAACGTGCAAATTGACGGAGCTATGGAAAGGGGTGTGAATGGGGTGCCCGGTTTTCATAAATTCCCCAAAAATCAGGGGATGATGGGACTGCCTTGAATCTCGGCGTGCGTGTGCATGCCTGGATAAGCTATCATGGTGGTGAGTTTGAGATTTTTAACGTGCAAATTGACGGAGCTATGGAAAGGGGTGTGTATGGGGTGCCCGGTTTTCATAAATTCCCCAAAAATCAGGGGATGATGGGACTGCCTTGAGCGGGGGCGGGGCGGAGCGGCCCGATCCGCAAATCGCTGATCTGGAAGTGAAGCAGAGCGGGGGGTCTGTGCACACCCCTAATTGATACAAGGGAAAAAATCTTATGAGCTCGCTCGACCTGTCACAGACTACTTATGTCGACGTCGCCCTCTAGCGGATTATGTACAGACCGCACCTGACGAGCGCGTCGCCAAGCTAGGCCTTCTCCACGTGTGAGTGCAGCTCCCAAAGGCGTTTCCTGTTTGCTTTGGCCAGCAGCCGTTTCGTTGGGGGTGACAGGGTAGTTCATAATTCATCAAATTTAATCTCTATAGAAACCATGCTGGGTCGGGGAGTGAGGCTTACTGAGCTACTCTAACAAAGTCACAGGGAAGTACATAAAATTTGAACGCTTGGCCTAAAAGACGCATTTTTAGCATTTCCTAGCGTGGTTAGATTCTCCCCTCCTTCCCCCCCCCCCAAAAAATCCCTTGTCACATTACACTCCCCCAGTGCTTGTCTTTAAAAAGAATATAAAATAAAATTCATCACAGCCAACCACCCAAGGGTGATTTTTTTTCTTGCCTCTTCACCCTCCCCATATGCCCATATTCATAAGATGAACATAGTCACATACTTCTGTGAGATTTATTTGAGGGAAACTAATTTCTGTAATGTTCACCAGTGAGATAAGCATAAAATAATGGGAGGTGCGGAAAGAGGGGATTCTCCACCAGCTGGTGAATAATATAAACCTAAGGCTGACTTGTTTAATGATTATCTGAACAAACACAAATAATGGATGATAAAATAAAGTGGGTTGAGAAGTAGAAATGGCTATTAATATAAAACACTTCCCAGTGATTTTGGATGTGTCAAGGCAATTATAACAGAAGTATGACTTGTTTCAGTTATAAGCTGAAATGTAGCCTGTACATTACCAAGTAGGCAAACAGCATTCAGGTGCTGTTGAACTGTGAGGCTAGCAATTCTGTGAAAATGTAGTTTGACAGATAATTCTTGAATTAGGAAAACCTCTAATCTGGGGAACATTCTGATTCTGACTCATCAAGGTGCGATGTTGATAGCCCTGCCATTTGTTAAGAATGACACAAGTGTTGGAAAAGTGCCCTCTCTGAAGCAGAGTTGCTACGGTAGTTGCTAACGAATTGTTGCAAAATGTCTATGAGAAACCATTCCAAGGATAAGCAAAATCAAGTATTGTTTTCTTGAAGAACATTCAACACCTATCTCTTTGTATTGAGACTTGCCAAAAGAAAATGCAATGTATTCTCTTTTTCAGCTAGAAATTTCCTGTTTGGTGTCTACATATGTGACACCAGAGAAGATAGTATATAAAACCTAGCTGCGTCCCTAATTTAATTTATATACCACCCCAGAGCCAAAACTCTTTGGGCAGTTTACAAAAGTACACGTTCACAACTGCATAATAAAACATGGCTGAGAGTATTCTAGGATAGGGGTGCAAAACTATAATTGTGGGGAATTGCTCTCTTCTCCAAAATGAAGCAAACCTAGAATAGTAGAGTTGAAAGGGGCCTATAAGGTCATCGAGTCCAACCCCACCCACCCCGCTCGATGCAGGAATCCACCCTAAAGCATATCTAACAGATGGTTGTCCAGCTGCCTCTTGAATGCCTCTAGTGTGGGAGAGCCCACAACCTCCTTGGTAATTGGTTCCATTGTTGTACTGCTCTAACGGCCAGGAAGTTTTTTCTGATGTCCAGCCGGAATCTGGCTTCCTGTAACCTAGGTGGTTCTGCCCCTGGAACTCTCCAGGCAGGGAGGTGGAGAGCACATAAAAGAGTTATAATTTACATTACTGACTGCAAGTATGGAGCTGGTAGGGGAATTTATTCTAGGTTATGAGATATATGGGACACCTAATATTTCCTTGGCACTATATTAAGATTGAAAACCAAAACAGTCCCTGACTGGAGCATTTCAATCTAATAAACTACAAAAAGAAAACGGGGGTAGGTAGAGAACAAGAAAACAAGAAAATTCAGGGAGACTGTAGAGCAGCTAAATGGAGATGTACTCTGATCCAGGCTGATGGTATTGTGGGCTCTGCTGTCCCACCTCACCTTCAGCCAAGCGGAATGGCAATAAATAGATAACACAACAGTTTGGGGAGGCAGGGGGAGAAGGAGTAAGTGTGTGTGTTTGTGTATGGATAGGGTACCAGTATAAGTGTTTCCTTGCTAAAAGAATCTTATCCATCATCAGTTATACAAGAATGAGACAGCACAGGAGGCACACTGGGCATCATGGGGCAGATCTTTCAGTACCCCTCCCCCTTCTAACAGTCAACTGTCTCTCAGAACTCGCTGTCAGAACAGCAGTTAGAATCTAGAACAAAACAAAACTTTAAACGCAATACAGCTAACAAGGTTCACACAAGGCACATTTATCCACAAATGACGTTACCATTGGCTAAAGAGCATGATTCAAAAACCAGTTTTGTGGAAGTCACACATTTGTGTAGTTCATTTAGCGAAGGTTTTGCTGTTCCTGGCCAGGGTGAATGGTGCTTCCTGGCCATGTAGCGATGAGCGTCTGGCTTTTTCAAGCAATTCCTTTCATTTAAAAGTGGTTCGACATGGCACTGAACTTTCTTACAAAAATGTTGACCCTATTCTAATATATCACCCATGTGATACATATTATTTTGGGCAGAGGCCTCCAGCTGTATGTCTTGGAGAAAAGGTTTTCCTCAGCTTAGATGGATTTGAGAGTAGCCTTTTGCCGTTGACCATCCCTACTAGCATGGTGATGCCACCTGCTGTAGTCAGTAGTGCTGTCTTTGTGAAAAACTCTCGATTGCTTCTAGTAATAAATGAAAAAGTTTATATTTATTTCTATATAACATGGAACAGCTGGAAAAGGTCACATGGAATTGATAGTCCTGTTACTGACATCACCAACATAGACTGCTGCTTCTCTAAAACAGACACCATCTGTACAGAAATTGGTCATACTGTTATAGCTTATAAGCCAGGGGGCCCAGCTTCTTACAGCAACGTTTTCTTCTCAAAAGATGGAGGCTACTCATTTAGCAAAATATTTACTAATCAAGGCTACAACAGTGTGATTGGTGTCTACAACTTTATATCCTTGTCACAAATGGCAGTACTCCTCAACACGACAACAGATTATAAGGAATCTGCTTATTTCTCATATGGTGGTGCACGGTATATGCAGAACCGCAAGGGTTCATTATTTTGCCTAGAATCCTGTGGAAATGAGACTGTTGTAAGCTTAATTCCCCCTGGCTTGAGAGGTTTTATAATCCTTTGGACAAAAGATTCATTCATGTTCTCCTTCAACAATGGCCTGACTGTAGATCCCATCAAAGTGCATCCCACTGATAAATATGGTAATGAGTCACTCCCTTTGCATGGCAATGGCCTTTGTAATGTGGCTGTCAACAAAAACGAGATTGTAGCCATTACCAGCAACCTGAACCTTTTCTATGGAAGCCTGGACATAGTATCCACAAAGATGGTATACATTGGGGAGAAAAACAGCAACAAGACTGGTAACAAATGTGAGATGCTAATGTTTTTGAACAGAGGGGTGTTTATAATCTTCCATCCTGTTCGCAGCAATGTATCTGAATATTATAATTTTCAGAAATGCACCATCAATGTACAGGACACACTCATGACTTTGCAACCACCACTGGAGCCCTGTCCTGTAGAGCTCCTTAGTGGCAGTTTCCATAACAATATGTATTATATTGATATGAAGCAGGAGCTTCATTTTAATGTCACATTTGTGCCCAAACCTGGCACTGGGACCCAGCCATATGTAAGTGTGAGCAATCCTCATGTGCTGGCATTTCAGGCACACCTTTTAGAGGATGGCTACTCTAATGAAAACCCAAAATACAGATTGCAAATCAGGCTGCTACAACAGCAATTCTCAGGTATGGCTCATCATAACTTCTACAATGATATTTACCAAGGTAGTCTTTCTACTGTCACTGTGGACATCTACAATAAAGGCATATTCTGTATTGACATGCATCCATTGACAGCTCTTATTGCAGTAGACTGTCCACCTAAGAAACATATCAGAATTGTTAAGACTACAACAGCATGCAGCAAAGGCCTTTTTAAGAAAACCATTCTACAGAATAATTTCACGTATTTAATTGATCGGAATGTATATGACCCAATGTTCCATGGCAGAAAACATTTAGCACAGGAAGACCTTCATGTTACCTATAAATACGATGTTTGGGGATGTCCTCTTCTCATATATTATGACAGTCAGTGGCTTCCACTTCTTGAATTGTGGGACAATGATAAATTTGTGGAATATGTTTCTGCCGATTTTGTACTGTTTGAAATACATGGAATGCATAATTATGATTACCTTTTGAGTGAAGTAGAGGCTAACTGTATGTCACAGGCTCAGAACTGGACCACACAATTAAATGTTTCTAAACCAGAACTAGATAGTGCATGGAACAGATATAATTACAAAAGTTGCAAGGGTTCAAGAGGAAATAACTCTTTACCATCAGCTTCCTCAAAGTATCAAGTTCTGAACAAGAATGAAAAGAACAGAATATTATTTTCACAGTACAATGGCATTTATGTCTTCAAAGTCATTGTTGTAGATACATTATATAGCTACTGTGAACTAACAACAGTTTTCAGTGTATATGTGCATGGTGCCCTCCCAAAGTCTGATATCAATGCTGGTAAAACATTGGTTAGTTTTCTGGTACTCATATTTGGCTCAATTTTGATGGTATACTACTTTCCTAAATTGCTGAAGGAAAATGCAAGAATGAAATCAGTTTGGTCCTAATATTTAATCCTATGGTGCCACATTCAAAGAAATTGATATGGGAATCAGTTTAAAAGATTCATCTTAATGCAACAGTACTGAGAACAAATACGATTGTAAACTAATCTTTTTAGGATTAGGCTTGTTTTAATAAATATGAGTTTATTAGAGGCAAGTTATCAACCAGAACTGTTCTTATGCTAGTTATCTGGCATTTCACATATGAGCACATTTAACTATAACTTATTTTATAAAATCTTTGTCATATATATTATTGTTTTATATTGTTTAAATTCTTTTTTAATTCTGTAATGAATGAGTAAATCAAACTTTTTTATTATACTTTCTGTTATAAGACTTTTTTGACATTGTTTTCTGTTTCTATTCTCTAAACCTAGAACTTTAATTAATTTTATGAATTCTCATATTCTGATAATTACAGCTGTTTTTTCTGCTTATTCAGAATTCTATAAGTATATTTCTGGATTTTTCTCCTCCATTTCCAAGAGCAGAGGAATGAGTTACATCTTATTTTTCCTTTTTTAAATAAAAGCTTTTTAATGTAGTGTTTTTCCCATGTGACAGAAAACTAGTCACAGTCCTGAATCTTACCGTCTGGATATTTAGCACACACCACCTGTTTTACATGACAGCATGGAATACGTGATAGCCTATGTAAATGCTGTGGCCTGCCTCTCTATAATTCTGCACTCTTTTATTCTGTGATCCAAAAATGAAAAATATAAGTAATGTGTTGTATGATTAGTATTTATTGTGTTCCAACACTCCAATATGGAAACATGACTCACGATCTTGATCAGAATTGGAATCAGATGCCAAGTACAACCAGCCATAACACTACTACATTAGTACAACATTCTCAGATCCTTTTTGAACATTTTTTAGTAAAAAGAAGGCATGAACATAAACCTCTCACTACCTTTACTTAGACTGCTAGCTGCTACATGCATCATGGCACCTAATTGTCTAACAATTAGACAATTGCTCAAGTTTTAATAATTAAGTTAGGTACACCAATCATCTTTCTATACTTAAGGTTATATATAAAAACATAATTGTAAGAATTTTGTTTTAAAAAATATAGGGGAAAAACAACAGGTTCTTTAACCCACCACTTTGTAGAGCACCAGAAAAATTTGTAACTAACTAGAAATTAAAATTCTACCTCACTATTGTATAATAGTTGTTCAGTTATTTTTATATATTGTTGTCCCCTTATTTTGGCACATATAATCACCTCTTAGCTGCAGTTCTACATCTTTTGTAAGCACAATTCAAACATATTGAATATTGCAAAGGGTAGTATCCAATGGTACTCCTATACAGAGTAGACCCATTGAAGTGACCCATACCCAATGATACAAAACGTATATGTTGTTAGCTGAAAACCAATTGCATTCACTTTTTCTGTATCAGTAAAGATACTCAGTTTACAAAGAGGGGTTTTTTTCCACTTAAAATGCTTTTGTTCTATACACACCAGCCTCTTTAACTTATGTTTCTGGGTTGTTGGGTTTTATTTTGTTTTCTGCTTCTGGCATATTGGAAACTAGATACTATGAGATAATGGTAGGAGTTCCGATGAAGGAACTCTCTTCTGTTCTTGGAATAGTCTATAAGGATACAGTCCTATGCATGTTTAGACAGAAAAAAGTCCTACAATTCCCTGCATTCCACAGCCACCCATGGGAATTGTAGGACTTTTTTCTGCCTAATGATCCATCAGAGTACACCCAAAATCTCTTTAGCCATGAGCATTTGCATTTGCACTTCATGCATGAAACATGCCAAGAGTGAAAATGTTTAATGTAAAAATATATTATTATTTCATATTTGGAAGATACCTAATCAAAATTAGGAGGAATTTGAAGACATAGCGGGGCAAATACATGCTATCACTAGGTTGAATCCATTCTTAGAATAGAGCCATTAAAAGCCATGGGGCATTAGCTATTAATGACTAATAGATTTACTCTAAGTTAGGGTGACCATATTTTGGAAACCAAAAAGGAGGACAACATGGTCGCCCCCAAGGGGGCGTGTCCAGTACCAAGGGGGCATGCCCACCCGAACATAGCCTTGGTCACATGTCTGATTTTACAGCACACATTTAATAGGGTGACCATATTTGGGAAACCAAAAAAGAGGACACCGTGTGGGGGGGGGGGAAGCAGCTTTCTGAGTCCTGCAGAAAGTACGTTATTCCCCCGCCACCTTAAAAAACCCGATTGGAGTGGAGGAGCGGAAAGGATTTCGTTCTGCACCACCACCATCCACTCCAATTGGGGCCTTTTCTATAATGTCCACGAATGACCCACTTTTCCCTTTAAGACCTCAATTGGAGCTCAGGGTGGGGGAATGATGTGCCTCAAGAAAGCATGTCATTCCCTCCTGCCATGCTAATGGCAGCCTTAAAGGGGAAGGTGTGTCATTCCAGGACATTATTGAAAATTATAGAAAATCCCCCCTGACACCATGGAAAGAACAAAAACCAGGACAAATCCGGGGAAATCCTGACAGTTGGTCACCCTACTCTAAGTTTAAGTCTGGATCCAACCCAGTGTATTTGCCTAATATTGTCCTATAATTTTATTTACTACAGCACAAGTGTGGAAAATACTGTCCACGATGGATTACATCAGAGTTGTATAGAGCAGAACTTTAGAAGCTCGATGCTCCCCTAGGCAGAAGCACAAAAAGTGAATTTTGTTGTTTCCCCCTCCTCCCTGAAGGCCCACACACACACAAATTTCTTTCCTCCTGTGGGGGACCTCCAGAACAGGGTGTTGGATTTGCTGAGAGAATCAACAACTGGGTGGGATGAGCTTAACTCTATCCCCTGTTTTCCCTGCTCAAGATTGTTTTCACTCCCCTCTCCTCACTTTGGCTCCAAGACTAGTTGGGCCTTATGTTCGCTAGGGTAATGTGTAGTTCTGCTCCTAGAGATCATTTATCTTGTCCTTCCTCTAGGGGGCTGAGGGCAGTGTTTTATTTATTTATTTATTTATTTATTACATTTTTATACCGCCCAATAGCCGAAGCTCTCTGGGCGGTTCACAAAAATAATTCTTGAATACAGGATACAGGAGAATTGGTGGGGGCATAAGCACCCATTGGCCTAATTCTTGTTTTGTTCAGTCAAATGGTAACTTCCATTTTTGATATCAATGATCTAGCCAGCAAATCAGAAAATTGCTTAGTTGCTGGACCCACTTTCCTAATGACTGTAAACTTACATTTACAGTCCAGGTGGTTTGAGTCAGTCACCCCATTGTAAAAGAAAAGAAAAAGAGCTTTACATTTTGGATGCATTTTGGACTCTCTCTCTTAAACTCAGAAATCAAGCGCAGTAATTCACCAGCAGGGGATTTGGATGATGGCTCTGTGAATGACCATGGCAAAGAAATAGCTGTTGAGGTATCTGTCCACCTTCAATCAGAAGCACAAAGCATTGACACTCTTTCTCATGACATATCTTCTCTTCCACACCTTCTGAAGATGCTACATGTGCTGAATCTAAATAGAGCAGCAAAAGCATATAAGTTCCCTCAAAAGAAAGAGAAAAGCAAAAATGCAGCCATAGTCACAAATGCACAAAACCCAGTTGGTTTGCTGTTGTTTTAAACTTCTCTGGTGGCTTTAAGATGCCAAAAGAGCTGGCAAAGATATGGATTTTTGTTCTGTTCTGTAATATATATATCCGTGTTCACAAATCCATTTGGAAATCAGTTCGAAGCTGTTTTAAAATTCTCTTTAGCAGGAATTTTATTGCACATAAAATAGGTGTATTTTGCAGATAGGATACTTCATTTCAGTTTTTGGTGCTCTCCAGTCACAGTAGCAAAACACGAAGGAAAATACACTGACATGAGCTGTTTTTGTCATGTCCATTGGGAGGCATAAATTCCTGAATGTGCCCAGCACTAATTTAAACAGATATTGTCTGTTTTTGTTTGTATTTTATGCTTTTTATGGTTTTATATTTTGTATATTTGTTTTTTAATGTTCAATGTTCTGTAAAGTGCCCAGAGAGCTTTGGATATGGGGAGGTACATAAATAATAATAATAATAATAATAATAATAATAATAAAACAAAAAAGGAAGATAAGCCTGTGCAGGCACCCTGATAGGATGCCAACTGACCAGATGTTCTAGGGGGTAGTAATGACCAGCTTAGAAATAGGATGTTACTTAGCACAATAGCACTTGTTGCAATTGACCTTACTGCAAAATTGTTGATGTTTGCACCTGGCAGAAAACAGTTGCACATAGAGTAAGGTTAGCAAGGAAAGCTCTCTCACTCACTTTGATGCTGCACCTGGGGCTGCTATACTGAAGGCTGCAATCCTAAGCACACAACTCATTACACTCTCTTCTTCCCACATTTCTTTTAAATAGGGTGACCATATGAAAAGGAGGACAGGGCTCCTGTATATTTAATAGTTGTATTGAAAAGGAAATTTCAGCAGGTGTCATTTGTATGCATGCAGAACCTGGTGGAATTTCCTCCATCACAACTGTTAAAGCTGCAGGTGCCCTGCCCTCATTTAAATCTGGTCACTCTAGTATAGCTCCTGCACCTTTAACTGTTGTGAGGAAGAGGGAATTTCACCAGGTTCTCCATATATACAAATGACACCTGCTGAAATTCCCTTTTCTGTGCAACTGTTAAAGATACAGGAGTCTTGTCCTCCTTTTCATATGGTCACCCTGTTTTAAACAGCACAAGACTATCAATAATTTGAACATATGTGAAGAGAATAACACAAAGAGATAGAAAAGCACTCTCTGCCTGCCACCTCATGCGGGGTGGGGGGTTCCTCTTGGTTAAGAAGGGAAGCAGCCAGCCCGTTATTTTTCAACTTGCTGCTCCAATTGTTTTACTCGTTGTAGATATTCAGAGGAGCTGTTTGGGAGAGAGAAAGGAGGACTAGATGCAGCCTTCCCCCACCCCTGTTCCCCACCCACCACTCTACTCAGTGAATATGTGTGGTTCCAAGTTCGAGACAACCTGTTTGGGATTTCTAAAAAGTGTTTGATGTTTTGTTAGTAAGAGTTATTTCTTTGATGTATGGTGTTGCTTACAATTAAGGAGAATATGTAGTAACAAAATGTATATACCGAAGGGGTTTTTTTTGTTACCACTGAAAGAATAGGAGAATCATGAACTGAGAACCTTAATCAGAGCCAAACAAGATGAAAAAAAAAATTCCACCCCCCACCCCACCCCAAAACATTGGGTTTCTTCATATAGTGACTTGACTCAGCATAGTTGAAATAGAATTTTACTGGTACTCCATAGTTGTGTTTGGAGTCTAAGATGTCTTCTATTGTGCATTCTCAGCTATGCATTGATGAAATTGTATATGCACATGTGTACACACACACAACTTTTGTATTCATGTATGTTTTTATATCTTGAGTAAAGTTAACATATTGTATATGTATAATGGGTCTTCATTTTGGATGGATTCGTTTTGAAAAGACCCATATTGTATTTTGGAATGGGTTGCAGGCGACACACACAGAGGGAGGATGCAGGACCGAGAGAAAAGTGGTTCGATAATAAGCAAGCACATATAAAGGGAAGAGATGGAGAAAAGGACATGGACACACAAATGTGCATAAAGCCACACAAACTGAAATCTGATGTCAATTGGAGCATCTCACCTGAGAAGCAACTGGTACATTTGTGTAATCCAGTGATTAATCCAGTGATTAAGAGCCTGACTATTCATTTGGAAGTGATTCAATCACTTCCAAATTTAAAATTAGAGTGATTCCTTAGGGATGCATAAAATAGAGGTTTGTAAATTAAAATAAAATAAAATGTATGTGTGTTTTAAATGAAGCAAGCAGAGCCAGCCTTAGGGGTCAACAGGCTCGGTGCTTACTGGAGCACCCAGTTTTGCTGAGGAGGGCGCCAAGCTGAGCTCAGTGGCTGTGTTCTTTGAATGTCCCATCTGCAGTGAGCTAGGGTGGCCAAAAGCAAGGGTCTGTAACCTTTCTTTCAAGGTTCTACAGGTTGTTTGGGTGCTAACTACAAAAATGTCCATTCTTCAGCTTTAAAGTATGTTTCTTTTTCAATTTCCACTTTGATATCACTTGTGCTAGGTAAAAATCAGTGGAGCACAACTTTATGTTGAGGCACTGCTACTGAGCACTTAACACTTCAAATACTATAAACATAATAATAATAATAATAATAATAATAATAATAATAATAATACATAAGCTGTAAGAAGTCAATTGGATACCCGTTTTTATTTATAACTTTTCTTTATTATTTTTAAAGATAAAAATAATGGATATTCAGAAAAAGAGTAAGCTTACCAAAAAAACCTAGGAACTGCTAGAACCTGTATTATATTGTGACAGAGGGCTTGGCTTTGGCTGCTAGATCATCCTCCATCATCATCAAAGCGTGTGTGTGTGTGGACAGGGGGAAAGTGGTAATTCCTCCTTCAATTTTGTTTTGTTTTGTTGGAAAGCAATATCAGCTTGCACTGCTTCTCAACACCATATACCAAAGCCCCACTGAGTTCAATAGCATAACTCCAGGGTCTCTAAAGCTGCAGTATCTCAAAGCAAGCATTATTTTTAAAAGGTTGGGATTGTATTTCACACATCATCTGGTAAAACAGGAAAAGCATATTTGTTCCTTGAGCAAATGCACGAAGGGGAGGGACAAATGTGCCTTAGCACGTCCACCCAGCTGTTACATCCACTAGTATGAACAGAATATAGTAGGATGTACATATACATAAAAGGCTGTATCTGCGGTATAGAAAATCAGTTGCAATTTGATGTGTGGCTTTGGGTAAAAGAGCAATGACTGGGTAGAACTTAGACTACTAAGTACGTGGATGAGCACAGGATAAGGGTCTCTGACCATTTAAGGATGATGAGTATATTTGGAATCTTGGAAGAGTGTCGTGTGTGCTTTCACAAAATGGGGTGCCATCAGGCAATTGTACATATATAAAATGGCTACCAGGGTGGACATGGCCAGTGACAAAACACTCATTTCCCAGAAGGCAAACTGGAAGTCTAAAAGAAAACAAACTTGTCCAAAAACCTAGGTACCAGGCATAGGTTGGGTAGGATGACCATATGAAAAGGAGGACAGGGCTCCTGTATCTTTAACAGTTGCATAGAAAAGGGAATTTCAGCAGGTGTCATTTGTATATATGGAGAACCTGGTGAAATTCCCTCTTTATCACAGCAGTTAAAGCTGCAGGAGCTATACTAGAGTGACCAGATTTAAAAGAGGGCAGGGCACCTGCAACTTTAACTGTTGTGATGAAGAGGAAATTTCACCAGGTTCTCCATATATACAAATGACACCTGCAGAAATTCCCTTTTCAATACAGCTGTTAAAGATACAGGAGCCCTGTCCTCCTTTTCATATGGTCACCCAAAGATAGGGTCTGAATTCCAAAACCCAAAAGCACTCCTTTGAATTCAGATAAAGATGGCACTGGAGGGCAGGACTTCACTCTGCAGCATGCCAGCCTACCATTTTAAATAAGTAATCTTAAGACATAAAATAAAATTTAGAAGGGCTAGGAAGCTTGGCAGGCACCAGGAGAGCTGTCGGTGGGCACATTGATGCCCTGAGGCAGCACAGTGCATCCCCTTCCCCCACCCCGGAATAGGAATATAAATTCCCTGCTAGTTCAGACCAAAGGACAATCTAGTCTCAGTGGCCAGCCAGATGCTTCTTGGGAAGCTCACAAGTAGAATATGAGAGCAATCTCTCTCTTCCATTGATATCCCCCAGCAATTGGTATTCAGAGGCATACTGTCTCTTAGACTGGAGACAATATATACCCTTCATGATGAGAAGGCTTTGGTAGCCATAGCCTCAATAAATTCGTCTAACTTGAAATTTGCATTTACAAGTTACATTTTGAGGAATATAATATTTCCTTGTCAGAAGAACTTCAGCTGTCATCAGTTATATAGGAAACAAATGACACAAACTGGAGGATGTGTTCAAACCTACAAGTTCAAATAGAAGCACTTTGGTTCAACAATAACAGACTACATCTGTACTGTCTGCATTTTGACTTCTGGAGTAAACCAGTTCTGTTCCTCTCTGTTATCCATAGGCTGAGGGGGGAAATCTAATACCCAGCTACTGCTTGTCAGAATATCATATGACCGCATCCTTGGTACTCCTCCCTTTCATACTCTTAATGCAGCCAACTGCCTCTCGGAATCAGCTGCCACAACAGTTGGGAAGAGAACTCTGAGAGAACCATAGATAACACGCTGCAGTTATTCAGCCCCCATGCATTAGGTTACAATTGACCAAAGGGAATCAGATCATGTTATTGGCGAAGTCTGGTACCTTTCTGGCCCTATTACTGAATTTCTGGCTGTGCTCAGTTAAGGTGAAAGTTGGCTCCTGGCCATGCAGCCACGAGCAACTAGTTTTTTCAACCATATCTTTCTTTTCAGATGCAGTACCGACAGGTCTTTTAATAACTTTCATTAATACTGACCCTATCCTACTAAAGCACCCATGTCCAAATGTATTTGATGGAGGAATTTCACCAGCGATTTACCTTGGGAAGAACGTGTTTGTCAGTTTTGATAGATTTGAGAGTAGCCTTCTGCCAGTTTCCATCCCAAGTCACTTTACAACTTCACCTGCCAGGGCCAGCGCTGCCATCTTTGTGCAGACCAAGCGGATGGTGCTAGTGATAAATGGAGAAGTCTTTATTTATTACTATAGGAGATGGGACACATGGGCAAAAGCAATCGGGATTAATAATCCAGTTACTGAGCTTTCAAACTCTCATTGCTGCTATGCACCACAAGATCCTGTCTGCAATGAAATCAGTAATCTTGTTCTGGCATATGACACAGGCAGTTTGGCGAGTGAGAGTCAGATCTTTTACTCAAAAGATGGAGGATACACATTTCAGTCTTTTCTGAGCAGGCCATACAGGGATGGCCAACTGCTTGGTGTCTACAATTTTGCTTCCTCATCAGAAATTGGAATGTTCCTCAATCAGAGTGAAAATAGTTCTGTAACTTATTATTTCACGTATGGCAACTTAGAATATATGAGAGATGAAACAGGCACACCGTTTGAGATAGACATACATGAAAATGAAGAACTGCTAATGATACATCCCCCTGGCCTGAGAGGTTTTATCATGTTATCGACTGAGGACGTATTTGTGAGCTCCTCCAACAATGGACTAACAACAGAAGAGATCAAGGTACTTCCCAGAGACAGCTATCGGAACACGTCCCTCCCTGAACATGATGTTGGTGTTTGCTTTGTGGCTGCAACCAGTACTGAAGTTGCAGTCCTCACTAAAAATCAACTTTTTTATGGAAGTCTGCATATGACATTCAGCCAGCTGGTGCATCTTGGGGAAAATAATACCACAAGCCCTTGTGACGTGCTGATGTTTGAGAACACTGGAACAGTTAGCATAATCCGCCCTGTTCAAAGCAACACAACTGCATATTTTCGTTTTCAGAAATGCACCATCAACATACAGGCTAGGCTCATGACATTGCAACCACCACTGGAGCCCTGTCCTGTAGAGATACTTAGTGGCAATTTTCATAACAAAATGTATTATATTGATATGAAGCAGGAGCTTTATTTTAATGTCACATTTGTGCCCAAACCTGGCACTGGGGCCCATCCATATGTAACTGTGAGCAATCCTCATGTACTGGCATTCCAAGCACAAGTTGTCCAGGATGGCTATTCTAATGATGGAAACCCAAAATACAGTTTGCAAATTAAATTGATAGAGCAGCAGTTCTCAGGCATGTCTCATCAGGATTTTCAAAATAACTCTCGATACAGAAAGCTGTCTTCCATCACTGTGGACATCTACAATAAAGGCATATTCTGTATTGATATGCATCCATTGACAGCTCTTATTGCAATGGACTGTCCACCTAAGAAACATATCAGAATTGTTAGGACTACAACAGTATGCAGCAAAGGCCTCTTTGAGAAACGCTTACTGCAGAATTTCACATATTCAATTGATCGGAATGTATATGACCCTATGTTCCGTGGCAGAAAACGTTTAGCACAGGAAGACCTTCATGTTACCTATGAATACGATGTCTGGGGATGTCCCCTTCTCATATATTATGACAGTCCATGGCTTCCACTTCTTGAACTGTGGGACAATGATAAATTTGTGGAATACATTCCTGCTGATTTTGTATTGCTTGAAATAAATGGAATGCATAATTATGATTATCTCCTGACCGAAGTAGAAGCTAATTGTATGTCTCAGGCTCAGAACTGGATCACACAAATGAACAGTGATCGTGAACTGGACCTAAATACTACATGGACCAGAATTAATTATGAGAGTTGCAAGGTGCCGAGAGGAAATGACTCTTTACCATCAGCTTCCACAAAGTATCAAGTTCTAAACAAGAATGAAAAGAATAGAATTTTATTTCCCCAGTACAATGGTATTTATGTCTTTAAAGTCATTGTTGTAGACACATTATATAGCTATTGTGAACTAACAACAGTTTTCAGTGTATATGTGCATGGTGCCCTCCCAAAGTCTCACATCAATGCTGGTAAAACTCTGGTTAGTTTTCTGGTACTCATATTTGGCTCAATGTTGATGGTGTACTACTTCCCTAAATTGCTGAAGGAAAATGCAAGAATGAAATCAGTTTGGTCCTAATATTTTATCCTATAGTGCTACGTTCAATAGAGATTAATAGAGGTATAGATTTAGACATGTAACAATAAAAAATGATTTGGTTTCCTAACCTATTTCCTAACCTTTTTAGGGATAGTTTTAATAAATATGGGTTTTATTACAGTAAATGCCTACAGTAACCATTTTATTTGTTTTGAAGTACATTCAGTTGTATGTGTGCATATATTTAATGGCACCATTTCATCGTCTTATTTTCAACCCTTGCATTTACTGGCAATATGGACATCCAGCACCCTATTTTGTTATGCTAGCTTTTATTGTTTATATTTTTACATGCCAATTGTAGCTAGTTTTAAAATGTCCCCAAGCAAATTCACACTTTTTTCCAGACATTACAAACAGCACAAACATGTAACATGCTGCAGCACATTTACATATCCAGGCACATTCCTGGCAGTTGTCATTATGGTATTATATGTCACAAAGAAAAGAAACACATTCTCAGGATGCAAAATAGGTTTATTGACAAGAAGCCTGACGCGTTTCAGCCTGCTCTTCATTTTAAGGCCTTCTTCAGGGGGTAGAAGGAAGCGACTGCAGAATTTCTTCCAACAAATGGAAGAAATTCTGCAGGTACTTCCTTCTACCTGCTGAAGAAGGCCTTAAAATAAAAAAACAGGCCAAAACATGTCAGGCTTGTCAATAAATCTGTTTTGCATCCTTGAGAACATGTTTCTCTTCTTTGTGACCTGCTCTGGATGATCATCTTCTTCTGGTTTTTCATATGGTTTTATAGGCACATGCTTACTCTTCAAAATATTCCTAACAGACATTACTGCCCTAGTCCAACTAGCTTGTACAGAGAGAAGCAAACTTGTAAATATGCATCTGTAGCTAAGTGAGGGTCTCTATACAGATTTAGATGCCCTGGGTACAGTTCCCTCTACAATTGATCTGTTCGGACTGTGCACACATAGCCCTATTATTTATTTATTTATTGAATGTCAAAAACTATTACAACTATTCTCTACCTACCCAGATTGCTAGCAATTCTTCTACCTATCCTCTCTGGTTTCCCAAAGCAATGGATGCTTGAGTAAAAGGGGAAGATTTTTTGTTCTTCAATAGGGAGATTTCCACTGTGATACAATTGAACTAGATTTAGTTGTTTTCCTAGTGTGCACGGACCCCCCGCTCTGCTTCTCTTCCAGATCCGCGATTTGCAGATCAGGCCGCTTTGCTCCGCCCCCGCTCTGCCTATGTCCGCTCCGCTGCGGAGCTCCGGATCCGGATCGGAGCTCCGTTTTCTCCCCCCATCGGCTTGCATTGAAAGCTAAAAAAGTATACAACTTTTTTTCTGTTAAAGTTAGAAACCTCAAGTTTGGCACCATGACACCTCATGGAGGTATACACACGCATGCCAAGTTTCAAGCCAATCCCATCATCCCCTGATTTTTGGGGAATTTTTGAAAATCGGGCACCCCATTCACACCCCTTTCGATAGCTCCGTCAATTTGCACGTTAGAAACCTCAAACTTGGCACCATGATAGCTTATCCAGGGATACACATGCACGCCAAGACTCAAGGCAATCCCACCATCCCCTGATTTTCGGCGGGGCTCTAACCTCTAATGCACCACCCATAACCCCAATTCACACCCCTTTCGATAGCTCTGTCAATTTTCATGTTAGAAACCTCAAAATTGCTACCATGATAGCTTATCCATGTGTCCACATGGATGCCAGGTTTCAAGCCAATCCCATCATCCCCTGATTTTTGGGGAATTTTTGAAAATCGGGCACCCCATTCACACCCCTTTCGATAGCTCCGTCAATTTGCACGTTAGAAACCTCAAACTCAGCACCATGATAGCTTATCCAGGGATACACGTGCACACCAAGACTCAAGGCAATCCCATCATCCCCTGATTTTTGGCGGGGCTCTAACCTTTTAACTCACCCCAAATCAAGTCCCATTTTACAACTACGTCAATTTGCATGTCAGAAACCTCACCTTCAGTCCCATGACAGCTTACCCATGTGTCCACATGAACGCCAAGTTTCAAGCCAATCCCATCATCCTTGGATTTTTGGGGAATTTATGAAAGATGGACACCCCAGTATCTGCAGACAGCTCAATGGGCCCGTTTCAAAGGAAATCCCAACATTTTTATTTATTTATTTATTTAAGGATTTTTATGCCGCCATTCAGCCAAAAAAGGCTCTCATGGCGGCTTACAAAAGTATTTCTTGACAGTCCCTGCCCACAGGCTTACAATCTAAAAGACATGACACAAAAGGAAAGGGGATTGGGAGGGAGGAGGAGGAGGGGGAAAAGGAAAGCAAACTCAGGCACTACAATCTTAGTTGGAAAGTTCAGCAGTTACAGTTGGTAGCAGGAGGGAGGGGGCTCTGAGCTGGAGCTGGACCCAGGCACGGTGGAGAGGTGCCTGGCTGCTGCTTCCTCCCTCACTGGTGGCCTCTCTAGAGACAGTTGGTGGCAGGAGGGAGGGGGCTCTCAGCTGGAGCTGGACCCAGGCACATGCCATGAATTGGGGAGTAGAGATAAACCTAAATATGAATCTTCTTCCACACTTGAAAAATTGATTTGGAACTTGAGCACAGGAAGGACTTCTCCCCTGAGTCAAAGCAAGACACACAAAAACCATCCCTGCGAGGTGGGCAGGGGAGGAGGGAGGGAAGGAAGGCAGGCAGCAGACATTTCTGGGGGCACAAGGAAGTGAGCCAAGGATAGTTTCAAAGCCAGTAATGCATATAAAATGGAATAAATAAATAAATAAATAAATAAATAAATAAATAAAGGAGGGGTAGAATTAAAAGCAGCAGTGTTGCTGAATAAACAACAAGAAGAATTTTTTTTAAAAGGCTATATCTGTCTTTTACCAGTAAGAGGGGAGTGGATGTTCCCAAGGGGAGGGGGAATCATCTGCCAATTTGACTGGTCCTGTCTAGGTACCAGTCTTTCAGAAGCAAACGATCACTTCAACTCATGATAGGCATTCTCTCCAGTGATTTACCTTTGGAGGGCTCTGATGGCCCTCCAAAGACAGGAGAGTGCACTGGGCACGTCCACATGCCCTAGGGGAGCTCATCCCCTTGCACCACATCTATTCAGTTGTTCCCCAAAGTTAGGGTGGGTAGCAGTGCTGTGTTTTATATCTCTTATTATTGGCTTAGTATATGATTTCAGGTTGTGTTTGTGCATTTGGTGGGGCTGCTGTTTTAAAAAACACTGGGAAAAGTCCGTTCAGACTAAGAAAGAGAAGTTCCCAGAATCCCAAGTTACCCATTTTGCCTATCCCCTCTTCCAACTTTGGGATCATGTAATCATGACTGGAAGTTGACTCTGCCCCTCAGCCCTTCGAAAAAGGTACATTTTCCCGCTGTTTTACCCGATTTTTCCAAAAATTCTAGCAAGCGAACCGCAGCATGCAGAGAGCTGAGAATAGGCTCAAAATGACCCCCAGCCACGACTCTCTAAGCACAAGAAGTTTCAGAAAGATAGCTTTAAAAATAACACAGTTATCCCCTATTCTTTTCCGCAATGCAATCCTATGGGCAAAATTTTTCAAAATGGCGATCGGATCGGTCCGCGAAAAGAGAAGCGCTCCGCGTATGGGCGCTTCTCTTCGCTGTGCTTCTACGGGTCCCCGGTCTGCTTCTACTCCGCCTCTGAGCAAGGCGGAGCAGGCCAATTCGCTTCTGATTCTCCGCTTCTAATCGGAGTGGAGCACATCCCTAATTAGAACCATGACTATTTCCTAATCTATGTAAATGCAGTAGAATACCTCTATGCATTCTTTTCAACTTCCATCCATCTGAAGAGATCAGAATTCCTACAGTATCTCAGCAGCAACTTGAACCATTGTGGGGCAGCCACCATATGGGAAAAATTGCTTGGACACAGCTCCTATGTGCTGAGTGACATTAGAGGTTCCACTGATGTGATTAATATTGCTCTTATTTCTCTCGTCCAGAGATGCCTAGCTTTTTCCTTTAAACAGCAGCACTAAAGGAAGACACATAAAAGGCTTTTGACAGGAAGCAGCACACCTCTGCTTGCTTGTCATCAGCTTGTATCTCTGCTGAAAACTTTGTGGACTATCCCATATTGAGAAATATCCAAAGGAAATACTACAATCTTCACCCAGCCTAACACCTTCCATCTCCTCACAATTCCTTTTTATCTCTTAAAGGAAGGAGCACTTACACCAAGGGATTTGCTGGAGAAGGGAAAATGTCCTGTCAGACATTGTGCTCAAGGATATCCGATTATCATTGTGTTATTAAAAGAGTTAATTATCTTTCCTCTGTTGTGTTTCTGTACAACTGCATATAGATAAGCCGGCTAGTGATCTTATTCAAGTGAAGGCGTTTATGATCTTTAACAAACTCTATGTACTCCTTCCATAGCAGCATTAGATCTGGTCTGCATAGCTAGCACACATCAAGCAGTTTGATGCTTCGTATGTCTTCTCTACAGGTATGCCACCCCATTACAACAACGGATGGAATGGGCTCACGATGCAGGGAGGAGGAATGCAAGTTATGCATTACCCATGGATTGTCTCTTCAATCCAGTTAAGCATCTGAATGGGTTTCATTATTTATTAATAACTAGCTGTACCCTGCCACGCGTTGCTGTGGCTCAGTCTGGTTAAATTGAAAAGAAAGAAAAGACAAAGCGGATGTTTCTAATATGTTTAATTTCACAATGCTTGTGGATATACAATATTTTTAGTTGTTCCATTGTCTGTGTAGATATAGAGATTGTCTGGTTTGCCGACTCTAGAACACGCAACATATAATTGTCCATGTGAGAAGCAATCTGTGTCTAGATCTAAACCACACAATTCTAAAGATTGGCCCTGAGCTTTGTTGATGGTGATTGCAAACGCCAATCCCTTAAATTGCAATCCCTTAAATTGAAATGGCATATCTGTTGGAATCATAGGAATGCGAGGAATGAGGACATCTTCACCTTTGAAAGGTCCTGTCAAGATTGTTCCTTCTATGACGTTGCTCAGTAATTTTTTTACTGCAAGCCGCGTGCCATTGCAAAGTTTTGTGAGAGAACATGCAAATAGGAAAGGAGGCAGAGGCAGTGGATTGGCCTACTGTTTGGTTTTTAAAAAAGGATGTTTTTACGGTGAGGTTAGTGGAAACTCCTGGCAGTTACCTTTCTTCAGAACGTGTAACTGTCACAGGTGTGACATCTATATTCACTCAGCCAATTGTGAGAGAACATGCAAATAGAAGAGGAGGCAGAGGCAGTGGATTGGCCTACTGGTTGGCGATGTCACAATGACCTATAAGAGCAAATAGGAGAGAACGTGCAAATAGGAGAGAAGGCAGAGGCAGTGGATTGGCCTACTGGTTGGTGATGTCACAATGACTTATAAGAGCAAATAGGACAGAACATGCAAATAAGAGAGGAGGCAGAGGCAGTGGATTGGCCTACTGGTTGGCGATGTCACAATGATCAGCAGGACTGGTTTTGAGGAGGCCTATTTCTTCGATTTTAAGACAAACCTTTGACCCCATATAGAACATAGTTACATAACAACGCTCGCATATTCGAATGCAACGTTGTGTCAAAATTTCAGAGCAATTGGTGAAGAACTTTCGGAGATATAACGTCTGTTTCGAACGAACATTTACATTTTTATTTATATAGATGAATGGGTCAGAGTGAGGCCTTAGCTAGACCTAAGGATTATCCCAGGTAAATGGAGGGGTCGTCCCTGCTTGCTCCTGGTATCCCCTGTGTGTCATTTGGATGCACAGGGACGATCCCGGGACGATCCCAGGATATAGGCCTGGTCTAGCCATGGCCTGAGACTTGAACAGGACTCGGCAGGTCACACTCCAGCTATTTAAATAGCATCTTGACACTGTATTAATAGCTAGAGCTGTGCACTCCGCTCCGCAAATTCAAAGGTTCAATGGAGCTCTGTTGAAGCTTTGAATTTGCGGAGCAGGGATGGTTTAAAAATAGTTCAATACCTTTGAAGCAGAGCAGAGCTCTGTTGAAGCTTCAAATCACTTCGAAGGTATTCGACTTTTTTTAGACTTTGGGGGTTGTTTTTTTAAACAATGCTGCTGCACTTAATTGAAGACTTCTCCATATAAGGAAAACACTGAGGGGATGAAGGGTAGCTTTGAGATTAACATCTGTAGCTAACCAATGAGCCAATCACAGTGCTTGGTGGGGGTGGGGGTGCAAAATGATATATCAATTTGTCCTTGCCCAGGAAAAAGCCATTCCTTCTGCTAGCTCCTGCAGTGTCAGAAGGAGAGTGTGTGTGAGAGAGAGCTCCTTGCTTTTTGCAGTCTCCCTCAGTGGCCTTAGCTAGACCTACCTTTCATCACGCAACGGAGGAGGGAAAATCCCACGATGTAATTATCACAAGATCCCTCCTCCATTTACACGTGAGGCGTGACGACCTCAGGAGAAGCTTCATGCCCGCCATTTTTTTAAAAGCAACAGGAGCGCACGAGCGCCGAAAGTTAAGGGTTTTTTTAAAGTAATTTAATTTCCCCACACCCCTCACCCTACCCCCAATGGGCGCAGCACTTCTGAGGAGTACTATGCCCTGTACATGGAGCTGGGTCAACCCGCAGAACGGGCCACACATTCCGCGGTCTCGGGCTCAGCCCAAGACCGTGGAAAAACCGGGCCCAAAGTGTAGGGCTCTATCCCGGGGCAAGGGAGGGATGATCCCTGATCCCAGGATCCTGTGTGTCATGTGGATGCACAGGGACGATCCCGGGGTTCGCCCCGGGATAAAGCCTCGTCTAGCTAAGGCCAGTGTCTCTGCTTTTCCCCAGCTTGTTGTTCCTTTGTGCTAGTTTCTTGTTGTTACTCACTCTCTATCCAATTCCCCAAAATCCAAGTTCCAAGCACCTTTTATACCCACCCACACTTCCCCTTTGCTGCTATTGAGTGTTTTACTGTTGTTCCTATTTTTAAAAAAAATCTTTCCAGTGTACTTGTTCAATCTTCCCTTAAATCCTTTACCCTTGTCTTACCCTTACATTCCACCCCACACGCCAGTGCCCGTTGTTACTCTCTCTCTCTGTGTCTCTTTAAAGTCTAGTTCCACCTCCCCACTAAAAAATCTTTAAAAAATACCCCCCAAAATCCTCCATGAGTTCTGTGTTGTTGCATTCTACAGTTTGACTAGTGTCTTTTAGTTTGTGTGTTAGTTGTGCACCAGCACACAAAGTTGTTGCACAAGCAGCACACATTTTCATTGTCACACAAATTAATAAAGCTTGCCCCATACATCTAATTCCATATTGAGGAATGGAATGGGTGCTGCCGGTGGTTCTAGCCGTGAAGGGAGAGGGAGAGGTCTTCCTAGTTCCCACCACCACCAAAATTGCGCACTTCTACCTTGAGGTCAGGGATAAGGTGCCAGCTTATTACTTGGTCATGTCCAGTGACTCGTTTTAAAAACCAGCCGCCAGCCTCCTCTCCTCCCACACAACTGCTCAACTCTGATGCACTCTTAAAATGCTCTGGGTGGCAAGCCAGCCTCTCAGGGCCAGGCTACAAGTACATCTCAATTACCTTCAGTCTCTCTCTGCTTTATGCCAGCCAGCCAACTTCTCCAGCCTCCAACAATCTCCCTCTCTCTCTCTCTCTCTGCCGGTCTGCTGATGGTCCAGCCGGGCTGCACACTTGTACCCTGTGGCCGGGGTAGGGTAACAGCTTATAGCTTGGTCACGTCGGATGACTTGTTTTTAAAAAAACCTCTGCCACCAGCCTGCACCAACACTAGACTCTGAGACACACTTGAAAGGCTCTGTGTGGCACAACAGCCTCTCAGGGCTCAGCTACAGCTGTCTCTGAGTTGTGTCTTCATTCTAACCCAGTCTCTAAGAGATATGCCAGCCAGCCAAAGCTGCAAATTTATTTTTCTCTAACAAGCACTTCAAACATTCTGCATTGCATGCCAGCAGTGCAGACAGAACCTAGCTCGCAAGTAAACAAAGTGAAGTGGAAGGGAAGGGGTTGCCAAGCAAAGCAACGACATGCCAAGTTCCAACATCTGCAGCAACAGGACATCCGCAGAGATGAGTGCCCAGTCTTGACTGCCACCTCACTGCTGGTCATGAATGTTTCCTCGAAGGATGACCCCTCATCACCCATGATGTGGAACTCTGAGAAAAAGTCCTTTGGCCTCTTCTGCTTTGCCCTGTGTGCTGCTTCGACTGACCTCTCCTTTCCCACATTTTGGTCTGTGGATGCCTCACCTCTGCTGCGCTCCAGGTGCCTACCTTCCCACCAAATCTGCAACAGGAAAGGTGCCCTGCCTCCTAGCACTTCTTAACTAAAAACTGGAGATCTCCTTGATGTCAAGGGCTGAAACTGCTCAAGGTACAAGACCCCAAAGAGGAGGTTTGACAACCTGAGTGTGAAGGATATGGCTGCAGCAGTTTTAAAAAATAATAATTTTAAAACCTCAAACTTAATAAGATACCTAAAAAATCAATGGATGAACGTATCTGCTTCAAACTTGGCATGGCCTACTTAAGACCTTTCATGGTGCCAAATTTAATCTCTTTCTACCTTTAAAGCAGAAAGTATGTGTGTGTCATGTATGTCTGGAAATGTTTACCCACTTCCAGATGAGTCAGAAACTTGAAATTCGACACGGTGATAGGTCTGGCTGTACAATGTACCAGAAAAATCTAAAAACACGATTTCTGGAGTTTAAAGTATTTTTTAAAGAATTTAATAGAAACCTAGGATTACGCCTACAACTCCCAGTATGCCTTGGATGGAACTCCCAGCGTGCCTTGAGCGGGAGACCATACTTACTGTGATTACTAAGGTAAGTCTTGAGTAGTCAACCCAATTCCACATAAAAGGAAACAACCCATGTAAATGGGCTGCCTCCATTTGCGGTGCCCCCTCTTGCCCTCTACATGGTTTTAAAATCATAACTAGATACAACAGTGTGACTTTGAGGGACCAAAGCTACTCAAAGGCACTCCATCCTGATTCTGCTTTCTTAGAATCTAGGGGAGGCAAGCACACAGCCTTAACCCTTAAGAGGGTGGATGATGAGGAACTTTGCACATGCCCAGAATCAGACCTGACAAAGTGCGGGAAGTGCCTGGCCCAGCATCAATCCTTCAGTACAGGTTCCTGATGGAGCATTTGGTGGGTTAGAAGTACAGGACGAGGCAGTCCCAGCAGGATTGGCTGGAGCTCGTTGCGTCCACTGACAGCCACTTAAATCCCCTCCTCGGTGATGTTACTCCTCGATGCTTTATTGAGGAACAGCTTCGGCAACAACAGGATGTCTCAGAGAACGTGGGCAGGCTGCCAAAGGTATGCTGGGAGGTGTAGTACTGCCATGTGGAGTGGCTGATTTTAAATAAAGCATGAGTAAGTAAGCCAGGTCACTATCTCTCAATCCTAACTCACTGTCTTTGTTCTCCTTCTACCTGACTTTCTCCAACTCCCACTCACCCCACCCACCATTCCATTCTAGCCTGAGCTATCAGTCATCCCTCCATTCACTCTTGTGTTTCAATGGCATAATTGGGCTTTTACATAAAAATCATAAATTTTATTCAGCAATTCCTGCATCTGTCTTGGAATGTTGTGGTTTAGTTATGACCCGGGGGGGGGGGGGAACACAGCATAAAAAATCTCAAGTTAAAAGGCCTTGGAAATAAAAAATAATAAATTCACTTGGCACTGGAAAGTCATGAATGCAGTCACTAGGCCAGCCCGCCTGAGAAAGAGAAATCCATAAGCAGGATGCCACAACCAAGGCCTGCTATCCAGTTGTCTCCCACCATACCTCAGATGGTGTTCAAAGATTAACACATTATTCAGGAACTTAGGCTTGTACCTACAACTCCCAGCATGCCTTGGGCGGGAGAGAAGACTTATTGGGCTTTGGTAACCATGATCTGGTAGTGACTTGCCCTCCTGGGCCTGAAGGGAGAGCACTTTGGGCCAGCTGCCTTGGTCGCTAGGCTCCATTGGGAGCGGGAGGGAAAGAGGGCACAGCTCTGGGCCTATTGCTAATGGCAACAACTGAGCTCTCAGTCAGTCAGCCAGCTGGCTCCCTCACAGCCTACCTATGGGCAATGATTGCACAGTGCAATATGGACTAGCTAGGCTAGACTTCACTTCCCATGAGTCTCAGTGGCAGGACTCCCATTGGGCAAGTCAGGCACCACAGCAAAAGACATGCCAGGAGTTGCAATTTTTGTTTTCTAACAAGGAAAATCATGGAGGTAGCTTCCAGGCAGCCCTGGCCATACATCGGGGGTGAGAGAAACAAATTTAATTTGTTTTTAAGTTACGCCTAGCATCAGCCTACCTTGCAGGGTTATTGTGAGGGTGAGAGAGGAAAAAGAGAAACAAATATAATTCCATTAAAAGTTAACTCACAGGCCAAGCACTGGTCTACTACTTCAAGATGCTTACCTTGCAGACATATCTTAGGGGCTCTGAGCAAAGGCGGGTAAATCAGCTAATCTCTAAAATGACAGAGCGGTAAGCATTTTTATTAATTCCCACTGACTATAATGGAGCAATTATTTGAAAACGTAGTGAATCTTCGATAGAAGATTTGACAAAGCAGAGCAGCCCCTCAATGGAGCTTTGCTTCAAATTTCAAGGCAGAACTGCTCCGCATAGACCCATTAATGGCAAATGCTATTTTGGACTGAATGACAGTCTATGATAAAGATTAGAAAAGCACTCTGATCATCAGGAATGATAGCAATGAGTTACAGTAGTGCAACTAGCACCAGCACTATCCATTGACTGTTAACAGGCACCTATCTTATTCCCCCCCCCCTATTATTTCAGAAATATTATGAAATAAATCAATGCAGGATGTAGGGTGCACATTTTATTCTATTTACAGCACATTTGTTATAAATATAATACATTTCTTGAAAAGCTTAATTAACTGGTCATTTATCTTTTAAACAGATCAACTGAGTTGTTATAGTTACATAATAAAATGAATGAGTTTAAATGATAAACATTTCCTGGTTGTGAAATAGTGCATTTCGTACTGAGATGAATGAGAAAATAACCAAATTGTTTTCAAAAAATTTATATTATTAAAGTGGAATCATATGCAAGGAGGATTGGCTTTCAGTACATGAGGAAAATCTCAACTTCACTTTTTAAAAAGTGAAAATAACAAATGGGGAAGATTGGTATTTTTAGATCTTGTTGAACTTCACAGAATCAATGTAATTAACAACTGATTGCTTGACCAAGAAAAAAATAGCCAACAATGGCCTTTCTCCTAAATTGCCTCCTAATACAGCCACAAATATTAACACATGCTGTAAGGTTTTCACAGGAGAAAAGCTGCATTTTGACAGGGTCTAAGGTATATGAGGATTTCCCAATTTTGTTATGAGTTTTAAAAGTTGTATGGGTAATTCCATTTAACTTCTGAAATACTTTTTTAAAAATGGACATTCGGTCCAATTTGCCTGGCATTATGAAACAGAAGTAGATAGGTAATCATAGTATGTTGGTATTTTATCTACATATTTTTAACAGCTCATACGCCAATGTTGCAGGGTCAAAGAAATGCAGTAAATAACAGTACTTAGAATGTTCTCTATGGTTCTTAAAATAATCCTGTAGCAAGTCAGACATTGTTGATGATGATCAGTGCTGGCATGGAGTTCTGTTGACTTGTTTCAAACAAAGTAACCTGGTCCGAAAGCTTGGCAAATACACGTGGGGTTCCAAGATTATAAACTCCTGTATGAACGAAACAGGCCTTTAACTGCAGGCTAGACACTTCCTGGCTTTTCAGCTGAAGTTTGTGTTGTGTTTGCCCAAGCCAGGTAAATGAACCATGAATTTCAAGTGTTTCTGGACTGGAAAAGAGAAAGCACACACGTCACATGTCTTCTGCATATGTTGAAAGTGTTACCCAGTGAAAGTGACAATAACCCAGGAATGTCATCCAAATATATTGGGATAAGATAAGACCAGTTTCATTTACTAAATGTTTGGTCCTTTATTTATTTCGTAGAATCATAGAATAGTAGAGTTGGAAGGGGCCTATAAGGCCATCAAGTCTACCCCCCTGCTCAATGCACTACAAGGCATTTCAGTTTAACATGTTTTATAGTTAGTAGTCTTTTCATGCCTTTTGCTTACAGAATTCAGTTAATTGTACTTTAAAACCATGTGTTTTTGAGCACATTATTTTCTCTATAGATTATTAGTTTTGCAAGAGCACATATTTATAATTACTAAGTTCTGAAATGTTCAGATTCAGCAAAGGTGATCCATATGCCATGACAGCAGCCACTGTGAATATTCAAGCTGCAACAGACAGGCGCCATTGCTTATCATGACATGTGAACCCTGCATAGAGTTTTGGGTTGTTGCCAGGGTTAACAAATCATCCACAACCAAAAAACAGCCCATCACACATCATGCTGCAACTGCCCACTGCAGGTTGAATATTCACAGTGGCCACCAGCACATGGCACAATCCCCTCCAGCAATCATGCAAACCAGGCCATTTTCTTGTATGGATTACATTTTTGATCTAGAACTATGCTGATTAAAAAGTCCTGCTGGAGAGGCGTCATAAAGAGGACCATAGGAGCACACTTGATTTGAAATGGGGGCTGGGAAAGAGGGAGATTATCAAGGGAATATATCCAGACACCATCTCCCCTAACAGAGAATCAGTGCTGTCAGAGTCAACAGGACTGATTATTGGTTCTCTCCATGAGCATTTCTGGATTGGTTCTAACAGGGAATGCTCTTTAAATAGCCCCACTGGAGGTAAAGGAAAATTATGAATAGCAGAACAAATGCTTCCTTATTCATTTCATTTACTAAATTATTATCCATGTTTCCTCAGGGTAACATACATAGTTCCCCACCCCTTTTATCCTAATCAGTCTGTTCAGTCATTTAAACTGAAAGTTACTAGCTGGACCAAAGCCACCCAAGAAGCTGGGATTTGAACCCAGGTTTCTCCAGTCTAAGTCTAACATTCCAGTTACTAGAATACTGAAGATCTTTGTTGCAACTGCTTCCTTGCAAGTGGAATGTATTATAAGCAACTTTTGACGCTTACTTAAAATAGCAGTCCCATCCTAAATGCATTAACACCACTGTGATCCAAATAGCGGTATTTAGAATAGTAGCTTCAGGCTGCAATCCTCCACACATACGTAGAATTAACTTCCACTGAAATCAATAGCACTTATTTCTGAGTAGACATACACAAGATTGAATTGCACAACCATGAACATTTGTTAAACATTAAATGAAGTGCATTTGTTAAAAATGTTAAATGACATTTTTGGCAAACTTCACTGCTGACTTGAAATTTACATAAAATTTCTTCTTAGTCTGTGGCTTTTTCACTAACTTCAACGAACCTTCCCAAGAGTAAGTGGTTTGTGGACTATAGCTATGTGTTTAAACACAGAAGGCTTCTGCTTTAGATGAGATATTGTTGCTCCAGCATTAAACTTCAGCATTAGAAAATTACCTTGTTGTTTTATGTCGTAGATCAATGATAACATCAACGTCAGCCTGAGAGCAATTTGATAGAAGAAGAGTGACTGGAACTATACAAAGGCTGCAAAAGAAAAGTCTAATTAGCATCTTTGTCTTGATACTGGAACAACTGCAAAGCATGACATCTATCTTTTGTGAAAATTATGAAAGAATTTCTATCGTTCAAGAGCATATGCATCCGAAAACAAGTCAAACGTACTTCATTAGATAATATTTATATGTTCTTTCTGGGATAAATAATATGAGGAATGATAATCATATTAAGTCTTTTCCTTGGTCAAGTCTATGTCAACCTACCCAAATTCTAACTGTAAATCTAACCAGTAAACCAATTTGCACAGCTCCACTGAACAACATGGTGGGTTCTGTCCAAAAATACCCTTCTGATGAGCAGAAGGGCATTTTCTGTTCCAGGGTGCTGGTGGCTTGGATCCAGTTGAGGGTTCCTGCTGGGGGAAGGGGGCTAGGCAATTATTTTCACAGATTTCCTCTTCAGCCCCCAGCACCAACTCCTATGTTGTTTGAAGAGTCTCCTCAATCCTCCGGAGCAGCTTTTTAGGAAGCACAGGGCTGCCGCAGGAAGGAGGTAACAGCAAGGATTGCCACCCTGCCCTTCCTCCAACACTAATGGAACTCTGCTGAGTGCAAGCTTAGATCCAACCTACTGACTACAAGTAAATCCAAGGAGTTACTAGCATCTTATTCTATTTTGTTTGCCTTGCTTTTTTACTCTTCCACCTGAGGAGAGTTAAAGGAGTGTTTCATTAACTAAAATGGGGATGAGCAGTGGGAAAGAACACCAATTAATTAAGGAACAATGAATCTCAACGTCCATGAGACTCTCAAAGTAATATCAGAACTTATCAGGAGTCAGCTTGAAGCAAGTACATTAGGCCTTTTCAGAAACTGACCTAAAGTCTAAGACAACTGCAATATTCTGGGAAACAAATTTTCCTGCCAAGTTTTCTCTCTTTCCTTTCAAAGAGCAATTGGTTTAGGACTGGTGTTATGCCACAAAAGCAAATTTTGCTTCTTGCAGAGAAGGGATGTCTCCCTCTGAATTTTCCACCTAAAATCAGCACAGGCCTAACACTATCTAAGGGACTGCCTATCTCAGTATGAACTTGCTCAGTTATAAAAATCAACAGGAGATACCCTTTTAAGAACACCCTTGTTTGTAGAGTTCCACTTGTCAGAGATATAAAAAAGAACTTTCTCTTGTTGTGTACCCAAACACTGGAATGTCCTCCCTTTGAAGCTGTGACTAGTCCCCACTCTTTCTGCAGTTAGGAAAGGAATTAAGTAACATATTTTTAACTTGGCTTTTTAAACGTGTTATGGTTATTATGGCTTTTAAGGTTATTATGGCTTTTAAAGTTGTGTTTAATGTTTTATTATGTTTTATTTAATTAAGGTTTTTCTGTTCTGAAATTTTTGTAAACTGCTTTGGTTGGTTTCAGAAAGGCAATAAAAATACAATAAATAATCCTCAAGGAAATCCCCACATAAGCAAATGTAACTGCATTTGCTCCCACTCATCTTTTTTTACCTTTAGATTGGAGTAGGGATTGCCCATTGATGGCACTATACAAATAGTACATCACGTTCTTAAAGTAGAATGTTGAGTCATGCAATCAAGTATGTGAGCTATTTCCTTGGGCTACTTTACACCTACAGCACTTTTGCAATGGAAGAGAGCTGCTTCCAAATTTTCATGCTTCCGTGATCGGTGCTGACGGAGCACACGCAATTGATCTTTACTGCAATTACTGGAGTGCTGTTGCGGGAGCACGAGTGCCCTGTTACGGCACTTGCGTATGTATATCAGTAGAAGTGGGTGGGGCTTGGGAGATGGGTATGGGGCAGAGCTGTTTTTAATGATTCATGAGGAATATGGACGAGCACAAATGCACAGTAACACATGGGGGGGGGAGGAATATCAACTGTGCTGAATATGCGCTCCCACGCAGAGATATGCTTGTATTAAAAAAAAAACACCAAGCACACTAGGAGGTAAAACATGCTGATACTGATCCAAAACGTGGCAAAAATGGTGGGCAGGTCCACTCGCACACACCCCTCACAGCTGACTGGCTGTTCACTGAATCTGGAACTCACAGCAAACAGCGATGACCTTGCAAAAGGGGGGCACACTGCAAATGTTCTTCAGAATGGACATGAGAGAACCGTAAAAACCACAAAAAAAGCAGTCAGGGATATTCTGGAAAAACTGGGAGGTGGAGCCGAGATCACCGCAGAAGCAGGTGAATGTCATCTGGCCCATTAGTGATGACTGCGATACAGTCCTGCAATAAACGGCTGGTGTAGACTCCCCCCTTGTCTCATTCACAATTTTGAATGAAGAAATGGTGCATTCTCCTCTACTTGGTTGAGGGATGGTGGCAAGGCTACTCTGCAATAGACCTCTATTCTCCCTTCTGGCCTCAAATGCAAGCTGACAACATGAAGCTGGAAACCATGTATTGAACTAAGGAGAATGCAGCACTATGGAACTGAAACTGTTTCTCAAGTGATACATGAACAGAAACACATTCCCTCTGCCTTCACTCCCCAAAAGTGTGTCTCAAAACAAGAGAGAGTCACATTTTGAAGGTTGACAGAAGTCTTAAAAAACAGCTTGTGTTCCTTTCATCTCTTGCATTTATTCAATATTTTAAAGTACATATACTTTGCTGAATCCTCTTGAACTGCTAAAATTTGATTTTTGCTGCAGTATTTAGGAGGAATGTAAAATAGCTGTAGCTGTGTAAAATTTAGATACATTTTAAATTAGTAATTCCTTTTTATTCTTTGTAATGTAGTGTTGCACTGCATTGTTATTCCACTGGAAAAGTATCTGAAGCACATTCAACAGTATCTAAAGCCTTTACAACTAAAACAAGAAACACTCAAACCTTTTCCGATGAAATGCATGGTTAAAGGTTTCTGGATAATGAAGACTAGTTTTAATAAGGTTGGAAAACTGATCCGTAGATGGCTTGGCAGGTAGTGATGTAGTTTCTGGTCGAAAAAAATTTGAGACCCCTATCTCTGGTGACTCCTGGAACATAAAAAGTGTTTAGGCAACATCATTAGAAATGAAGAAGTATTTGTCATTTAGCAACAAGAAGCACTCAGAATCCTACAAGTGAGAAACAGATTTTATTCAAATAAATATATGAAAAGAAGTATGGTTCTTTCTATGAACTGAACATCAAAGATATGAAATATGAAAGAAATGTATATGTGGTTTGTGGTTTGGTTCTTTCTAGTTGTACCACTTCAGACTGCAGGTAGAGACTCACAGGATTAAAAGCTTCTCCCTATAAAAGAAGTCCCTGAACACTTCTTTAATTTTCTAAAATTCATATCCTGCCTTACTGCTGAAACCTCAAGGCAGTTCAGAGCACCTAATATAAAAATAAAAAACAAAAACCCTCTGAAAACTACACACAGAAGAAAAAAAACAATAAAAGGAGCCCAAAAGACCAACACCTTGAAATCAAATGCAATTAAAAGTGCACAATAGGACAAATTTAACCAGGTGCCTAAACAAACTAGAAGTTTTCTAACTCCCAGAGGAGCAGCAATATTAGTCTATTACAGCAAAATGAAAAAATTCTATAGCACCTTAAAGACTAACAAATTCATTATGGCGTATGCTTTATGGACTAGATTCCACTTGAAATGGCAGATTTATTTAGAAAGAAAAAATGTAAAACAGTATGATCAAATGGTAAACTGCAATGTTTTATAAAGTTTTTTCTTCTTCTTCTATACCCTATAAACCTGCCAACTGAAGATAACCATTCCTGCATCTGATGAAGTTGGATTCTATTCCATAAAACCTTATTTATGCCATAATAAATCTGTTACTCTTCAAGGTGCTACAGGACTGTTTCAGATGTTTCCTATACTTCTCACTGACATACTAGTTTTCAGTGTGAAGGGAGTTCCATCATACAAGTCCCTACTTGCCATCTGAAGTAGTACAGTCAAGATGCAGGTTTAACAACTTGGTGAGAACTAGACTGTAAATGCAAGCTGCATTGCAGTAGGTTGGCACACATGTTCTATAATGTGTGTGTGTATCACTATTCAATTATGTCTTCTAAAAATAAAAAAAAACAAGACATATGAGTAGTTAAATTTTCTCATTCGCTTACATAAACATATAGAGTCCTAGTACCATGTCACATTATCTCCAGCAAATCTTGCTTACCTCAGAATTGACATTTCCCTTCATTACAAAAAGAAATTCGTAAGCCTTGTAAAAAATACTAAAGTCACTAGAGATAAATGCAAAAACAGCCAATCCACAAGTACACTTTGTCATGATAATGTCATTCTTATCAATGTGATATAGGGTGGCTTTTTATACATCACTTTCTCCCCACGTGGAAATAAACAAGAATAAATATATTTTCCTACAAGGAGACTAACACACGAGTTAGTGTGTGTTTATATTGTGTAGGAAGTACATGGACTGAGAAGCCAACCCCCCCGCCCAACATTATAACTACTCAAAGGAAAGGAAGTCACAATGGTGAACAAGCCACTCATGGTGACACCCAACTTGTTAGGGGGCAAAAAGCTAGAAATTCGCCAAGAATTATATGAAGCCTCCCTTTTTCTTTATTATTCCACTTAAACAGACAACAGAACTCAATGAGATACAAAACTACAGAAATGTATCTCCCCTAGATTCAAGTACCTGCTCCAAGTCTTCCCAGTCAGAATTCCCAAGTATTTTTTTAAAACCCTATAAAAATAAACAAAATGGAATGAGGATAAGAGGCATCAGTGTGTAGAACACATTCTAATACAAATGAATATGTCAATTAAGGGTTATTATACATCAACCCATTGTTAGCTGTGGCTATGCTGGAGTGAGCAAGCTGCCTCCCATGCTTTTGATCTGCAAACAATGTGCAAAGCCAACATTCTGGGATGTTTAACAAATCATGGCTTAAAACTCTGAGTTGTTTAACCCTAAACAGCCCAGAGTGCCAGGTCTGAACGTCATGACAATAACCCAAGAACATGACATTTTTGGGTTGTTTAGCAAAACAGAAGGGGGCAAGCAGGTGGGAGTCCGCATGCTTGCTCAGTCCCGAAGGAAATCCTGGCTAGCTTTAATCATGGTTAATATCTGTGCCAATGAAGTGCTTCACTGTAATTTGGGAGGAGAGGAGATTTTCCAGGCAGGA
This sequence comes from Elgaria multicarinata webbii, assembly GCF_023053635.1. Lineage (NCBI taxonomy): Eukaryota > Metazoa > Chordata > Lepidosauria > Squamata > Anguidae > Elgaria > Elgaria multicarinata. The sequence goes on from NC_086177.1 coordinate 61,988,291, forward strand.
AGTACCCTTTTTAGAGGCTGACATGAATTAGTATCTGTAGTTAGAAGGAAATCATAATTATGTGTACACCAGACAAAAGAAAAAAGGTAAGATATATAGCAGGAAAAATGTATACACAAAGGGTTATCTTCTCATTTTCCTTCAATGCAACATCCCAACTCATCACGAAAACTGGAAAATGTTTCTTGAACATTTGTGGGTGATTTGTGACTTTTCACTATCACGTGCTGATCTTTCACTGATCTTTCTTGCTAATTATTAGCAAATTTCAACAAAATCCTATGCATATTTCCTCAGAAGTCAATCCCAATTCGGTCATTAGGATTTAATTCCAAGTAAGCATATGCTATATATTACATCTGTAACTCCAAAGGAAGCATGAACAACATGTCTACCCATAAGTAATCAGGGCAAATTTCTGCAAGACTACTTTGAAGTAAGCAGAACAAGCATTGGCAAGAAGCAAGACTTAATCACTCAGCTGCTTCCTGCCCTGACTCTGCTCCCTCTTATCTCCAATAAGAAGTTGATCAGAGTTAAGTGGAGTCTTTTTCAGTGCTAAAACAGGGGAAAGCACATATTTCCAATCAGCTGCTGATCAGAGATAAGAGCTTTTACATCTGTAGTAGAGGGGCCAGGGCAAGAAGCTTCCTGGCTAGATAGGCCAGAGTGTCTCCAAGCCTGCCCTAAGGTTTGGTGAGTAGTTACATGGAATGGAAAGTTCTTTGTGATGGCACCAAGACGATGGAACTCATTCACTAAGATTATGGAACTTGCTGACCTTCAGGAATATATTTATGACAATTTTTTCAGAATTTGTATCAGTGCTGCTGGGTTTGTTTATTTTGGGGTGTTTTACTTTTTATGGTTTGTTTTTAATGAGAAAACACACGTAATATACTTGATACTATTTTTCATCATTGTGATTTTAATGTTTGTTGATTGTGTGCTTGCAGCTCTGTAGGATGAAAAAGTGGAACAGAAATATTTAATGAAGTTAAAGTCAATCAAACCAGATCCGAATGAGGATTTGGAAGCTTTATGAACATGTTTAAAACAATGGTTTCAGCATGTTTATTTACTACAGTCTATAACAGACTGATTTTTCGCAGGGGTATAACAAAGTTTTCAATTTTCAGCTTCCACACCTACAAGTATACTTCATGTGGTTAATTTTATTCATATAACCCAATAGATAAAATATAAACATATAAATATTCTACATTAGAGGTTGCCTAAAAGCAATTTGAAATAAAATAAATAATACAAATAAGCTTTATGCTGGTGTAACGGAGCATGACAAAATACAACTGAGAAATAATTATTTGAAAAGCATACTTCTTGCTTTAATTTAAAAAAAGTGGGGGGAGTGAACTCTTCCATACCTGCTTTTGAGGGAATGAAAAAGCCTCTTTCCCTACTGTATGAAGTACAACATGATGCTGGCCTTCCAAAATGAGTTGCTTGTTATCTTCTACAACATATGCCTGATTGAAGACAAAAGTGAAATAGATCAGAACATGCTGAACAATGCTTCTAGGGATAACTGTTGTAATCCACCCAGAGAGCTTCAGCTATGGGGCGGTATATAAATGTAATAAATAAATAAATAAATATAAATAAATAAAGTATTACATTGTAACAGGGTTATTTTTCCAGATACTTGCTGGTGGCTTAAAAATTTACAAAAATATGGTTACCAACCTATGTAGAAGACATTGTGAAGCGGCATTAGTACAGGGTCGCCATCCTAAGACTATCAGGTTATTAAAAAAAACATCCTTCAGGTTAACCTGAAGGATGGGGTTGCACTCCCCCTGAAGGAGCAGGTTCGTAGCTTAGGGGTTCTCCTAGAACTATCTCTGTCACTTGAGGGACAGGCGGCCTCGGTGGCATGGAGTGCCTTCTACCAACTCCGTTTGGGGGCCCAGCTATGCCCCTATCTGGACAGGGATAATCTAGCTTCAGTCGTCCATGCTCTGGTAATCTCAAAATTAGATTACTGCAATGCCCTCTACATTAGGCAGCCTTTGAAGACAGTTCGGAAGCTGCAGCTTGTGCAAAATGCAGCGGCCAGATTGATAAATGGAATCAGAAGGTTCAAACATATAACACCGATTCTGGCCCTCTTGCATTGGCTGCCAATATGTTTCCGAGCGCAATTCAAGGTGCTGGTTTTAACCTATAAAACCTTACACGGCTTGGGACCACAATACCTGACGGAACGCCTCTCCCGACATGAACCTACCCATACACTGCGCTCAACATCCTAGGTCCTCCTCCAAGGGCCTACTCCGAGAGGGCCTTTTCAGTGGTGCCCCCCCCATTATGGAATGATCTCCCCAATAAGGCTTGCGTGGCATCAACATTGTTATCTTTTCAGCACCATGTCAAGACTTTTCTCTTTTCCCAGGCATTTAACAGCATTTATCAACATATATGCAGGTTGCTTACCTGTAACTGTAGTTCTTCGAGTGGTCATCTATGCATTCACACATATGGGCTTTGCGCCTGCGCAGAGACCGAACCGGAACCTACTATAGCTGAGTGAAACGTTAATGGCGGGAACCCCTCCACCACGCTACCGCGCATGTCCATGGGGTTCCCGCCATTTCGGCCTGACTTGGTTTTGAAATTGTGGTGTCTGTGGCTCTGAGAGCCTTTTCCCACAGAATAGCGCGCAAACGGTCTGTTCTGTTTTTTCTCGTTTGCTTAGTAAAGGCCATACAATGATGGCAAGATTCCACCTTGTGGCTTTTGCCTAAGCAGATAACACACAAAGAGTGTCCGTCGGTAGAGGGGAGTTTTGCCCCACACCTAACACACTTTCGGAAAGGCGCCTTCACTGCCATGCGGCTTAGGCCGCTGCGACTGAACGTCACCGAGGAAACTACTAACAACTACAAAATGTTTTGTTTTTTTGTTTTTTTTTAGGAGAAGAAGATAATAAGAAGATAAGAGGAGAATATAGTTGAAATAGAAAAGATTTGAAGGATTTTAAGAGAAGGTAATAGGAAAAAAACGCTAGAGGTTGGTTCTACAGGTCTAGGCACAATGGCGGACGACGAAGAACTGAGGTAAGGGCGGGAACCCCATGGACATGTGCGGTAGCGTGGGGGAGGGGTTCCCGCCAAAAACGTTCCACTCAGCTATAGTAGGTTCCGGTTCGGTCTCTGCGCAGGCGCAAAGCCCATATGTGTGATGCATAGAGACCACGATGAAGAAGCTAAGTTTGTTTGTTTTTTAATGGACCCCAGAACGTTGTTTAAATGGATACTGTTGTTTTATACTGTTGTTTTTATATTCTTGATGGTTTTAAATTTTGTATACTTTTTAATGTTCACTGTTTTTAACTTTTGTAAACCGCCCAGAGAGTTTTGGCTATGGTGAGGTATATAAATTTAATAAATAAATAAATTTATAGAAATGTCATTTAAATTTTTTTTCCTGAGAGCAAGCAGGCACCAATTAAAGTCCAAATTTCATAGAATCATTATTATCAGCAAAGGCTGAACTTATACAGACCTTATAATGATGGCTTAGAATCATTGTATTTGTTGCTGTTGTGTATTATGTTAGTTGTTGTTTGAATGCAGTGTTATGTTAGTTTTAATTATTATTTTATTCCTACTATAAGCCACCTTAAATTGTTGAGGAAAAATTGAGATATACATTTCTTTAAAAGAAATGATGAAACCAAATATTTAAAATCAAAAGTGAAATCAGAGTTAGCTCAAGTTATTTCGCTGTAAAATAGAAGAGTGCTAGAGTGGTGAAGCATTTCTACATTGTTCATATATCTGCCATGTCATGTATTCTTTTTGGCCTCTGGCTTATAGCTAGTGGAACACTTTTTAAATAACATCCTCAGATATGAAGGGACAGAATTGCTAGAGACTTTCCCTGGTATTTTTTGAAAAGTACATTGTACTTTCTGTCCAGTTTGGGGATTGAAACTGCCTTGTTGCTCTTGGTTAATCACTTTTGCCAAGACGGCAAGGTGTACATAATCCTATTGATCCCCAGAGTGTTCAGGGACTTTCAAAACCACCAATGAGGTAGAAACTGGATGCACCGTAGTCTGGTGGGTAGATCCCAAAAGATGGCGCTACTGAACTACTGTTCCAGGTTTCTGCAGGTTCTCTAACCCTTATCCTATTTAGTAGCTGCATGAAAACACAGGGAGAGTCTCATCAGCAATAGATGGATGACACCCAACTCTACGGCTGCATTTGCATGATCAGATCTCTGCTTAATAAGCCAAGATATGCATGAGCTTCATCCACTTGCATGCAGCAATTTTGCTCCCTTTAATTCCTCTCTTCACAAGAACAAGCCAGGAAGCTGCACAGCTTCACCATTAAGTCTGAACTATGGTTAGTGGCTTCCAAACAAGCCAGAATATGAAGTCATGGTTTAAAGTTAGCTTCCATAACTTGGTTGGTTTGAAAGCCATTAACTATAGTTTTCTAGTAAGGGTGCAATAGGATGCTATGGTTAACTACAGCTCCTGGTTTCTTTCATCACTTGTGCAAAAGGAAGAGCAACGACCCTGCATGAGGCCTGTACTTTGCATACCTTGGATTAATAAGCCAAGATTTGATCACGTGAGTAAGGTCTATTTCTCCTTTTCCTATAATAAAGGTGTGATTCTGAACAGGTTCTTATACAGTGATGTGATAGATATGAGTTTATAAATATATACCAATCGATAGATACAAGCGGTAAATGATTCAGGTGATCATGGAGGCGACATTCAACGATTTCTGAAAGGAAATGCAATCTCAAATATTAGGTTTACATCTTGGGTTGCTATTAAAATTAGCCTTGCTTATGGATGCACAACTGCCATATGCTAGCTGATTTCCCTCCTGGTTTATTCGATTATTACAATGTGTTATGCGTAGGGCTTATTTTTAAAAAAGAATGGAATCATTTAACTGATTCAGAACACAGCAACTAGGACGAGATCTATACCTTATGTCAAATTATTACAATCCCATAATGCTATATCCCTCTCATTTATGTCTCGTAAGACACACAATGACCATTGTTGCAGTATTTTTTGATAATGTGGAATAAAAAGCAGGAAATAACACTATGAAAGTGGAATGTGTCCCAACAGTTATCAATTCACTTCAATACCACTAAAGCAGTAGTATAGATCTAGGTTACTCATTGGGATCCTGTAGTGAATGCATTTCAACAGATACTTAGGCATCTTCACTGATTGCCAATTTGTTTCTGGGCACAATTCAAGGTACTGGTTTATACTTCTAAAATCCTAAAATTGTCTGGGACCAAGATATTTAAAGTACTGCCTTCTCTGACATGAATATGCCTAGCTGCTGAGGTAATCATCAGAAACTCATCTGATTCACGTTCCTCTGCCTTCAAAAGTTGCCAATTATTGGAAACAGGTTTTTCTCTGTGGTGGGTGTCACAAGTGTGGAACTTCAACTTCAGACACATTCACCAGGGGCTGACATTGTTATCCTTTAGGAACCATGCTAAAATTATCCCATTATTTTAGTTACCTGTGGTAGTATTTATATTGTTACACATACCTTCCAAAGTACAATAATATTCAAATCCACCTCACTACATTTCTGTATCAATCTGACAGCATTGTCAAGGGACTGTTTGGCAGGTCCTTGCGAAGTGTGCACGTTTTGCTGTGTCTGAGTTCTTTTTAAATCAGAATACAAACTTCGGAAAAAGAAATCTGCACATGGACTCGTTGAACTGATTATCTATTTAAAAACAACAACAACAATACATTTACTTGGAAAATATCCCCAAAAATATGAACACACAATATAAATTGTAATTTAGAAAGTGATGTGCATTCCCATATCTTTGCCTCTTAGATGGTGGCTTCCACAGATCCAAAAGTTGTTCACATTCCTCAAATTCAAATAACAGTTATAGGGTTTAATGCAACAACTCTATATGTTGTTTTCTCCCCCACCCCAAGAATTCCACACTTTAAAAATTCTTGCACCACAACCCCAAATTTGTTTTTGAATTTAGGAGCAGTTAAGTTCTATAGAGTCACCCAAGAGACAAACTCCAAAAAAGATCTAGATGTGAAAAGGCTGTGACCCTATTATGCGTACATCTACAGCTGGGTGAACAATACAGAAGAGGACACAAGTGTATTTGCATAATTATCAGTGTTTTTAAAATACTGCTATGCTCACTGGGTTTTCTGAACTTAGTGGATAACTAAATCTAATAGATCTATAAGTGGATCTTTGTTCAGTGCACAGGTGCTTGCACCTTCAGTTTTGCTGTATGTTTTTCCCTACAGAGATTTAGCAAGGATTCTCCACACCAGCCAAGCTCATACATAGGAGTAAATGCTTTTTCCTGTACATCACTACATACAACACATACAAAATTATGACATGCATACCTGTTCACTTCCAAAAACGATATCTGCAAATGTATAAGTTTCTAAGGAATGAAGAAGGTAGAAAAGTGTCAATTCCTCCAAATGATGTATCAACATTTAATTGTAGAAGTAATGAACTAAAAACAGAACACTTACCTAATGAATGTTTGCATCTTACTGCTTTCAAGCACAACTTTCCTTTCTCTCTGTTAGCCAACTTAATGTCTGGTAGAAGGAATGATTAAATATGGATTACTTCTCATATCATAAATGTTTATATGGTCACACCACCAATACATGTAAGTGGAGACGTCTTGCCCCCACCTCACCCTCTTAAAATAAAGGCCTTGGTTTATTCATTAGCAAGTTCATTAAACGAGTACTCTCCTACAATTTGCTGTGTCATTAAGTAATAGAATACTGCACCACAATGGGATAAAACATTATGTCAATAATAGATACAGATGCATCACCACAATGCATTTATGTTGCAGATAAAAATGGAAGAGTGGTATGTGAATCAGTATGTAAAAATATAGTCATAATATCTGGTACCAGAGAATATACTATGGTTCAACACTAATGAAATGATGCTTTTGTGGATACTTCATTGCCCATAATGTACAGAAGAATAATCATGGTTGGGGGAAAACTGTTACAGTATGTAAGTTCTTGCAACCATAACTGTAGATGTAATTTGGTTGCCAACCACTGATATGTTAACAAAATTCTTCAACATTTGGCAATGTGCTTGAAAGCTCAGGTTTCAACCCTCCTGCATTAGGAAGGGATTCAAAAGCCTGTTCCCATATTATGACTGCCACATGTTGGCTGCTTTTGCTCCACATACCAGTTTTATCACATGGTGAAACACTGATATACAGGCACAGATAAAGCTGGGGGTGGGTGCATCAATGTTGTGATGAAAATGGATGGATCAATCTATTTAGATGCTGCACACAAAGAGGTCATCATGCTGTAATAGCTGCAACAGGATGACCTCCTCAAGGTGGCTTAGTCTGCAAAATGCTCTTATAGCTGCCAAAACAGTTGAAGAAAAATAGTGCCTAAAGATTATGGCAGGAACGAAAGACAGTTAATTTAGGTTAGATTAAGGGCTTGCACACTCCCATTGGGATATTTGATATTTTCCTCCTTTGAATTGCAGATCCCTGTGCCATGTCACAAACTGTTTGCAGAATACTTGCAACATGATGCAGAGGACTGCTATTTAATAGGAGTGCAAAGCATGTTGGTTGCACAAACTAGTTGTGAGCTTCTTTGGATCCTTGCCAAGGATTTTAAAAGTCTTAAAATAAAGGCCTTGGTTTATTCATTAGCAAGTTCATCATATTGTTGTTTTAAATAGTAAGCCTGCAGATAGGTTAACAGCCCTTAATTTTTGCATGACACATAATATAATGCTAAGCATAGTATAAGTAACAACAGACTAAATGAACACATTATTCAAACTACTAAAGCCCAAAACACATACAGCCAGATTTTCTTTTTACTAAAGTATAACAGCCAATTAGGTATATAACAGGATAAGAGTATTCTCCTTCTGACAATTAAATAAAATCTTTCCTTAGCTATAGATCTTTTTACTCTGACTTGTTAACAGAATTTGCTGACACAGAACATTCCTGTCAATTGTCAAGACCCTGCACTGCATTTAGTGCTGTTCTACATTGGCTTTTTTGGAAAAGAAAGAGCTGTGGCTGAAAGGAGGCAGGAAAGCCCATTCAGTAAGTAGAACTCAGCTTATGGCTCTTAGGATCAAACCTAATCACCTAAACATTTGTACAAACAAAATTTGAACAGTTATATCCAATTCTAATAGTCACAAACCTTTGTCTTCAGACAGATTTATGGATTCCTGTAGCTTCCAGTTTTTACTGTTACTAGACACTTGTACTATATGAAATTCTTTTACACCAGCTTCACTCTAATAAGCAAGCACCAAAGAAAGAGAAATAAGAGATGCAATTCATTGGTCTCAAGTGTAAAGTTTTCATTTAAAAAACTAGGTAAGTGGGGGGGGGTTTCAGTAGTGGGGTTAAAGAATAATCAATGACTTGATGTTTTTCTATACATTTGGTATTTTTACTCATGCTTCTTTTTAAAAAGGTCAGAGAAACCCAATTCACAAGCCAGCTATATAAGAGTATACCAGTCTAAGCATAGCCAATGATCCCTAATTCAATTAGTGCTACATTTGTGCAATGCCTAAATGTACTGCAAGAGCAAGTAACTGATTAACTGCTTTCATATGAAATTTTGGATGTGGGCAGATTTTTGTGGCATCTTAAACTACTCCAAATTTCATTATTCATGGCCTTTACATCTATTTTAAACTGGCAAATTTAGTAAAATAAAACGAATGTGCATACTGCAAAAAATCAAAGAACAAAGCCTAGTTCAATTAGATTGGTTTGCATCCAGGAAAAACACAGGGGGAAAAGGGCTGATGGAAAGTGCCTCCATCTAATTTTCAGGGGAATCCCCCTTGCCCTTCAGGCCACTCCATTCACCAGGGTTCACCAACCCTTAGGAAAGGTGTTTTGAGGGGCTGCCAAGGGGAAGAGAAAATAGGAAAATCACCTTCTACCCTTATGTGTTCCTCTGGATCCAACCCATTATTCCACCCATTTCCCCCTCAGGATGAGCTTGTACACTGTTTCCTCTGATCCCCTCACTGTGAAGAGAAACACAACTGAACAAGAAAATCAGCTTCTATTTTAATGTGGGGATCTCCCCTTAGAGACATGGAAATACTAGTGTCTGAAGCCCACTCCAATCTCTCCACAGGTACAAGTCAACGTAGAAAATGATTATGAACAAGTTCCGAATAAGTTGTTGAAGAATGATTTTAATATGCACAATGAAGCTGAATGCTACAAAGTGACACAGTTAAGTGTATCCATCTCTAGATACTGTTCAGAATTAACCATCTGTCCCCAATGCTTCAACAAAACCACATTACTTGAAAAGAAAAATGTAATTACAGCACAAGTAAGAGTGACAATTTCCATAAGGTAAGGGCTTGGAAGTTATACTAGAATTACTTTGTCTTGAGCTCTCAATCAAGTGAAATTCTATTTGCAAATTACTAAGAAGCTGAATAAGTCAGAAGCTGAAGTTTGAAGAGGCTAGCTCTCTATATAAATATTTTAAAAAATCACATGCAGGCATTTGCTTTGAAGACAGAAAGCTTCAGTTTAAAAAATACAGCCAATGTTATCCCCAGTTCTGAGAAGACTTACAGTATTGATATTTTCCACATCCACAAACACTAGCATATTGTCACCTTCACCTTTTTCATCCTCAAGAGCATTGCTTCGATAAACAGTAGCTCGCACTGTCAGCGATCGGCTGGTACAAATAACTGCAGTGTGTCTTAATATTCTGTGACTGGAAAAAGGAAATATTTTATACTTCACTGCCTATGAACCAGATTTCCTTCACATATAATTCAGCAGCTGTCATACAAGTTGTCACTAACAATTAAGGCAACTGCCATTAAAACCATTCACGCTATTGCATCTACATAGCCACTGAAAGTTGCTTTGCATTCTCATTTTGTAAACCACCCAGAAAGCTTCACTTATGGGATGGCACAGAAATAAATAAATAGTAATAATAATACAAATATTTAGGATACCAACAAAACACGAAAATCAACCACTCTACAATAAAAATTCAACTAAGTATGAAATATAATGCCCGCCTATCACAAATCCTAACATCCAAACTCAACTCTAAAAAGATTTCCAAAGCAGATCAATACTTATGCAATACCCATCCTCACATATTCATTCGGAATCATACACTGGTCACACACTGAACTCGAAGAAATAAACAGACTCAATTGCACCGAACTCACGAAACACTGCATGCTCCATCCCAATTCATGCATTGAAAGACTAACAATCAGCAGGAAAGAAGAAGAGATCTGCTGGACATTAACACAATTTGTGCTAAACAGATGAAATCACTCAGATAATTCTTCCAAACTAAAAACACCCCCATTCATAAAGCCATAGTAAAAGCAAATAAAAATTACACCCCACTCAATGTAGCACTACAAAACAAAGACCAAACACGACCACTCACACTTGCAGGGAAAAAAGAAAAATGGACATGGGAAGCACTACAACATAATACAGAACCCACAAAGAACAATCGTACGAATGGCTGAGGAAGGGTGAGCTATTTCCAGAAACAGAAAGATTCCTAATAGCAGTACAGGACCAAGTTATAGCAACCAAGAACTACCAAAAATACATCATAAAAGATAACAGTGGAACAACAGATTTATGTAGGAAACGCCATCAATTCCAAGAAACAATAGACCATGTAACAGGAGGATGTAAAATTCTGGCAGGAATGGACTATACGGATGGACAAAATACAGCTGCAAAAATAATTCACCAACTGGCCATCAAATTCAACATCAAACAACCTACACCATACTATACATATTCACCTGAAACAGTCTTGGAAGATGCAGATCATAAAATATTCTGGGACAGAACAATTCATAAGGATAAGACAATACCTTGCAACTGACCAGATGTAACAGTCATCGACAAAAGAGAAAAAAACACCTCATTGACATAGCAATACTTAATGACAAAAATGGTGCAGAAAAGGAAGAGAAAAAGAGAGAAAAATATACACCACTGGCCATGGAAGTCAAAGAACTATGGCAACAGGAAAGGTCACAATTATCCCCTTAGCCTCATCAGTCACCAGCATAGCATCAGAAAACTATAAAGAAAACCTTCAGAACCTGGGCCCAGCAAAATACATCCAAACCAACATGAAGAAAGCAGACATACTTAAAACATGCTCAATTGTCAGGAAATCCCTGAATCAGTAAAAGATAGCATGACTTGGCAAAGACTGCCACCTCTGTCCAAAAAAACTGGCAGGAGCAAAAAAAGAGACAACAACAACAATATGTTACTCCAAGAAGCTCCATACATTTGATACAACATGCAAATTGTGCATATGCACATAAATTTCTATAGATGTACCACCAAGGTCATGCAGTCCTCTCTACTCAAAGTCGTATTTCCATGAGGAAAGATGACATCACATTAGGCATACATGCCATTTGGACCTTACATCAAACTCCTTGATTCCACTGCCCCCATCATAGTTTTGCCAACAGAAATTAAAAAGTTTACAGTACTGCTGATTGTGTATTTGAGGTCCTAAGCTACATTCACAAAATACTTTCCAATACCTGCAGCAACTTCCTACTGCATTATCCATTTTCTACTGCATTTTTTAAGCTAGACATTTTTTAAGCTGCATTTTTTAAGCTCATCCTCAAAGATCTTTTGGCTGACGTCGAAATTTATTTAACTCATAGAAGCACACAAGCCAGTTAAAAACAAAACTTACCACATTTTTGAGTGTTTTCTAATATTTTCATAGTAAAACAAAAATTTTATTTCATGAACACCTTCTTCATCTGGTCCACGTAACCACATGGGAAGCTGTACTGAAGCTCCAGGGAGAAGAATAGAGTCAGGAAGTGGGACATCTATTACTTCAGGTTGACTTCCTATTCCAACCCCAAAGTCTGAAGCAGCAGCTGAGGACATCAGTGAACATACAGAGGTAGAATGGGTTACAACAGTCTTGTAAGCACTGCAGTGTTCAGATGCTGATGGGCTTTGTGGTGTCAGAATGGCATTGCTGCCACCAAAGGTGAAAAACTCGGGCCGTTTAGAGACAACTTTCACTCCAGTCAGAGGACATTTGCTTACGTTCATAAATTCTACGTAAGTCTTTCGGATTTCTCCACAAAGCAGCTCTGTAGGAAAATTTATAAAGAATACCTGCATTGGAAGAGAAATACATAAATATATATTTGACAATCTGCTAAAGTTGATGAAGGCAGCTCTCTCCAATTTGTCCACTTTTATCAATATAAATAAACCTCAACGAATTAAGTTCAAATAAAGGTGTTTTCCAAATTGTATTTTCACTTTTACTATCTTTAGTAGAAACAGTATAGAAAGGGTACCATTTCATAAAAAATAAACGCCCAGTAAGTGACAAGAAATTAAAATAGATGACATTCTAGAAAGCTCTATTTTCAGCCAACTTTAGCAAGAAATCCAACCCCCCCACAACACACACAAAGGGTAGAATGATTCATCACTCTATTTGACACTTACATTCACAACAATGATTTGAAACTTCAACTCTGCACTCAGGTATAACTAAAGTTTTTGAAGTGCAGTAGCATAGATAAGAACACCAAAAATGAAAAGGTCATCAATATATTTCAAAAGCAACAATTAAAATATTTGTCAGTGATCAGCTGTACCTCTAGCAAAGGCATTTCCTCTGTAATAATGGGATCTAAACGTCTATCAGGACCATATTTAATAGATGTTTTCTCTTCTTTTGTATTATTCAAGCGAGGGCCCTGGATTTCCAAATCTTGTCGCCCTCGTACTGATATTACATTAGAGTTATATTTTCCTGAAAAGAAACAAAGTAGTATCTTGAAATACAACAAATCAGTTGATAATCAAAACTGTAACTACAGTTTTAACACGCTCTATGTGGGGCTGCCTTTAAAGAGTGTTCAGAAATTCCAGCTGGTTCAAAGAGGTGCAGCCAGATTGTTGACCAGGCATACAACTCCCCTGTTAAAACAGCTCCACTGGCTTTCAGTCTGTTTCTGGGCACAATTCAAAGTGCTGGTTATGACCTATAAAGCCCTATATGGCTTGGGTACAGGTTATCTAAAAGACCATATTCTCCCTTATGAGCCTGCTCATGCTTTGAGATCTTCTGGGGAAGCCCTTCTTTCAGTCCCACCATCTTTACAGGCGCGCCTGGTGGGAACATAGGAGAGGGCCTTCTCGGTGGCTGCTCCAGTGCTCTGGAAGTCTCTTCCCAGGGAAGTTAGACTGGCTTCCTCCTTGATGTGCTTTCGGAAGCAGGCAAAACCTTTGTTCCAGCAGGCCTTTGGTGAATAATCTGGGCCTGCGTCTATGTTAAGGACTTGTAAAATTGTCATGTATTTTAAATGTTTAATGTTTTAATATTGTAATATATTTCATTTTTTAAAAAAAAATTTATATTTCTTTTCATAGGTTTTAAAATGAATATGTTTTCAATATTGTAAGGCCGCCTTGAGGCCCAGTATTGGGCAAAAAGTGGGATACAAATAAATATAATAATAATAATATAATAAGGAGCATTTAACACTGAAAGTCAGAACAAAAATTTATTTACATAATTTTTATCCTGCTCTTCTGCCGAAAAAGGTTCCCAGAGCAGGTTAAGACAATCCTGCCCCTCAGGCTTACAGTCTAAATTATACAACACCCACCCACCCCCTCAAAAAGGGACCGGGATGGGGGAGGAAAAAAGCCAAAAATCAGGCACTACTTCTGTCAGGAAAGGGTTAAAAAAAGCTCCCTGCAACTGATCCTTCTCTGGGCAATGTATGGGCTAAGTTGGTCTCCCCCTTGCCACGATGTTCTTCCTGTGAGGCCAGGAGTTCAGCCTCCCAATGACCCTTGTTATTTTAGCCGATGGACAAGGCCAGAGTCGGCAGTTCCAGAGAACTATCAATTGGAGCAGTGTGTTACTTCTAACAGGGAGGAGTGAAGCGAGCCATTCGTAATGGCTTTGGAACAAGTGAGCTTCAAACCATGGATCATCCAAATGCAGCCACTAACTATGTATGTATACTAGTAGTTTTATGCTAGTATATTTGTTTATCCTATTTTAATTTTATTGTCTTTTCATTGTTGTTATCCTTTTTCAATGAGTGAAAAGGCAGGATATATTTAATTTAAAACTTTGTAAGAAACATGACAAATTTTACAATCTAGTCATAAGAATTTTTCATGAGCAACAATACATATATGTATTTGGAGAGTACAATACGCTGCAGGAACCAGCTCTATGAATCACATGCCACGTATTAGTAACTGCTGCATCAGTCACCCAAGTCCCTCTTTCTTATTCTACTGGCAGCTGTTCCTTCAAGTCCAACAGCTTACCTATCAGAATCTAGCAACATGCTACACTCTTGTAACAAAACCTCTGTCAGTGTTGTGGTAAACACAACAGGCTTACCTGTTTGCAATCCAACAGAAGGATCTATCCCATCCAGCACTGTAGTGCCCTGAATAGTGCCAAGATTGTAAAGGACTCCCAGAATATGTAGCTCCCCTGTTTGATGGGGAAAGAGCTTTAGTCTTGCCTGTGGAGATACGTTAAATTTTTGTTGTTGCTAGTGTAGAGTTATTTTACATGTATACACCATTTGAGTTACAAAACAGCAAGCATCTACATTTACCATTGTAAGAAGCTATCTATGATTTAAATAAAACTTCAATATTTCAGAAAATAATGGCAACATTTCACTTATAGCATAGGCAACCATTTTGCCATTGCTTTCCTTGAAATTCAGGATTTGAAGTTGTGCTTAGTCTAGACTTTTTCCACGTACAATAAAATGGTTGCCCAGATGAGGTTCACAAGGGAAAAAAAAGTCTCGTCTGCAGTAATTCTTTGAGTACACTCAACCTCTAATACCAAGTACCACCTTGAATAAAGTATTTAATTCTAGTAAATTATTTAGAATTATCTAAAGTAAATTATCTGTAGAAAGTACGGTACAGAAATTAAACTTTTCTATGACTAGTGTATTGCTAAGAATAGACATTTTATGTTTAACTCGTTTTGTGAACAAACATGGAAAATTTATATTTTTGAAATGGGATAAAAGTAGTTGAACTACCTACCATTTTAGTTTCTTCACTATTAATCAAAAATTCTGATATCACTTTAGCTCCAATCATATCTTTTCCACATGTTTCCTAAAAAGTGATTTGAAAAATAATTTCCAATAAACATACAAATGTTTCTCAGCATTAAATTGTTATTTATGTATTATTTAATTACATTTATATCCCGCCTTTTTTTCTCCAAGGAACCCAAGATGGCATACATAATCCTCCTCATCCTCTCCATTTATCCTCACAACAACAATCCTGTGAGGTAGGTTAAGCTGAGAGTCTGTGACTAGGCCCAAAGTCACCCAATGGGTTTCCATGGCCGAGTGGGGACTAGAACCTGGATCTCCTGACTCCCAGTCCAACACTTTAGCCACTACACCACACTGGCTTAGTGTTTTGAGAAGTGCTAATGGCAACAGTAGCACTTCTCAAAACACTGGGCTTTAATATATTCCAGACTTGACATTTGTGCAAATAGAAACCTGACATAGCTGTGAGGCTGGTTTGAAGGTAACTATAATGCAGCACTAAAAGAATGCTAAACCATAATTTAGCACTCAAAGAAAGCAACTAGCTTCTTCCCAGGCTTGAACACTATTCCTTCCCTCTCCAGCACACCCACAAGGAGCAGTCTGAAAGCTTTTCTTCTGTTTTAGATTAATGACAGCTTGCAATGTCATCCAAACGCAGATAAACTGTGGTTAATTTTAACTAGTCTTGATTGAAATAAGCCAACTTCAAACCACAAACCAGAGTCTATACAGTTGGTGTGTTTCCACTAACTATAGTTAAGGTAAGGGTTCAGGGTTTAATTATGCTTAACCACAGTTAACTAAAATAGAGGTGGAAGTTTCTCATCTTCTATTCACAACTACACTGGAGACAGAAAAGGCTAAGGGGAGTGTGTCTGTCCAGCAGTAAGCTAGGCTTGGTCTTGTAAAACTAAACTATGGTTTAGCTTTATGTCTGAATGCAGTCATTATCTCTAATAATTAGAAAAGAAATCAACATGTGAAGCTGTTCACTAGTATCATACATATTTTTACTAGAACTTTACAAAGTTCTACAACATTTGTTAATCACTTACCAGTTCCTTTGCTTCTCCATTATTCTTTGAATTGAAATCCTTTGGCTGGAATTTCCAAAGTAGTGACAAGTCGGTTAATGATAGTGGAACTTTCAATGGATTTCTAAAAGCTACTTCCACAGTTATTGGTTCTATTGAAAAGAAAAGTTATTATATGTATTTTAGGAAGGCCATTCTTACAAGACATGAATGACTTAGCTTATCCTCACAATTTAAAACTTTGTGACTGCATACATGCAACACCTTTGTTCAAATAAATGTTACGTTTATGCCATATATTGTTTTTCCAGATGTGCACACACACATTACCTTCTACTACACCAAGTGGAAACCTAGAGTTATCCGAAAATCTGTTCAGACAATACTGCGTTGGTTGGAAGTTAGGAAGTGTTGCGCCTTTGTTAACAGTAGACACAACTTGCTCTTCAAGCTCCCTCCATTGATGTGAAAATTCAAATTCAAATTCCTGATCAAGGCTTATGTGTGTTGCTGCCTGTTTTTCACCTAGTTGTGAATACATTAAAAAAAAGACAATCACTTCAGTATGTCAGAGAACACAAAATTTAAAAAAACAGTCCAATTTTTTATGCCCTTGCTTATATCATGTTATCAGTACAAATGGTAACGTGATGTTTGACTGGAAGATCATACAATTTTCTCAGATGCATATTTTGTACATGCTCTTTTCAAGAGAGGTATGCATGTTGGCAGGAAAGCAGCAGAAATCCAAAGGAGTTTGGGAGACAGTGAAATTGGGAATGAGAGAATTAGGTGCGTATGGAGGCCAATGAGCCAGTGGGAGGGAGCAGAGTTTCTTATATTAAACTAGACAGCCAAA
Organism: Elgaria multicarinata webbii; assembly: GCF_023053635.1. Lineage (NCBI taxonomy): Eukaryota > Metazoa > Chordata > Lepidosauria > Squamata > Anguidae > Elgaria > Elgaria multicarinata. The sequence goes on from NC_086177.1 coordinate 62,005,399, forward strand.
ACTTTAGTCATGAATTTATTTTTATCTCTAGTCAAGAATTTATTTTTTCAATTTAAATACTGCTTTTTCAAACTACAGCTCTTCAAAGCAGCTACCAATATGTTTAAAACAAAGACTGGGAATAAGAGAAGCATGTATATACACATACACAGGTGCATGTGGCTGATATTTCCTTCAAATACAAGTCCCTCATGTCTCAGAATGCTGTGCTAACGGGTCTGATGCAATTCAAGCTTTGCATGCGTGGCTGGCCATGCTGAACCCAGTCCGCATACGCCCAGCCCTGCTGGGATTTGTGCTCATTTCAGGGCTTCCCACCGGAAGTGCTACATCACAATCAGGGCCTGGAGGGGTTGGCAGTGTTTACAAGGCCCCAATTGGATCCACCTCTCTGTGCCCCCATCTAGTTAAATTGCAGAGTAGGAGGTGCAGTGCACATCCCACTCTGCTGTAAAAACTCATAAGCCTCAGAGGCTTATGAGTATCAAGGGCGGACCCAATAGGATTGTGCCCTTAAGGGAATTCAAAGATATTTGGAGAGAGATGAGTAAAATATGCTTCGTTATTAAGAAAATTTTAAAAAGCAATATTTAAAACCACAGGATAGTACATCTACCAGAGGACATATCTTGGATTGTGCCCAATTCTTTGCACGATTAGAAGAACTTTGGTGCACACAGTCTCAAGCTTATTCCAGATAATTGCAAATCCCAGTGCCAGTAGAACTTTTTACAAGCCACAGGTGTACTGGATCAGGCTGCCTGAAACTTGTACATGACAAAGGAGCTACTTCCATTTTTGTGCTCACTGTTTCTAGTCTAAACACTCTAAGGGGATTGGCATGGTCAGGACAGCAATACTAGCAGTGGGAGAACAAAATGCCCACTCACTATGTCTTGTTTGGTGATACCGTTGCTAAAGCAGCTTACACCCAAAAACATCCTAACTGACCATGGCTAAAGAACATTCAGGTTTCTTGAACTCATGACTGTTAGAAGAGTGCTCCTGTGATTCTTTTAAGCTAATTTTAAAAAAGTCACAGGAGCACTCTTCTGTGGAGGAGACATTCCGAAGTATACTGTTTCTATATTTAGAATGATACAGAATTAGACCTAGTCTATATATATTGAAAGAATGAGATGGTATGATGTTGACATAGATTCGGCTATTGAACGGTATAAAAATGCAAATAATAATAATAATAATAATAATAATAATAATAATAATAATAGAGTGGACTGCACCATTTCAAACTGCAGGTGGTGAAATAACACTTTATTGCCTTTTAAGGTTAAAAAATATTTTTAAAATCCATGAAAACAGAAAATCACCACAAGAGGAAAAGCCTGAATATGAACTTTTTTCCCTAATGTGCTTGTTTTCCATTTATAGGAAGTTTTTTGACATAGAGGCGTGTTCAAAAGCAACATTCCCCATTCTACTATCTCATTCTGCTGCATGTGCAGACCAACCATATATTATGCTTATCACATGTGCTCATAAAGTTTAAGAAAAAATCCAGATATGTGTTAACCTTTTGCTGGCTGTCTGTCATGTCCAAAGAACACTCTTGTTGCAGAGCTATTAATATAAGGTAAAGGAAGCTGAGGTAAAGGTCCATCAGGTGAGAGTTGACTCACATTCTGCAAGAAACGAAAACAGAAATTGAGCAACATTTGTCAAGTAAAAACTGCACATTTTCTGAATGAAAAACTTGTCTTGGGAATAAAGACATAAGAAATGGGATAAAACACGGAACACTTAAGAAGGAACGCACAAAAGAATAACTTGAAATGCCCCCAGGGTATAATGTAAGAATAATCAACACACATAATTTATTTATCTGTGCCTCATTATATAACTATAATCACAGCTTTCACCCAACACTATGGGGTTTTTTTGGGGGAGGGGGGTTGATGTGAGGATAAAACAAACATACAATTTTCAACAAAGTCACTAGAAGAACACTTTTACTGTATTCAGCTAATATTTCATTTAACATAGATAGTCAACATCAGGGATTATAAAAACAACAGAACAATCTACTGTAATTTTAATTTAATTAGTTTAACTTTAGCAATTGTTTTGAACAGAAAGGAGAAATAAAATTTGGATAGGCCTGGCATAAGTAAAAATAAAGATTCTAGGCTTCAATGCAACTAGGTTAGAAAGCCACCAAAACTGTTTCTCAAAGGAGTGATAAAAGTTGTTGAATGCCACAAAAAAATCTCTTAATGAAGACTAGGATTTAAAGAGTTTCCTTTGACCAATGCAAGAATTTGGCGATGCCTGGCAGGACCTGAGGGTGATTTTTCCTTTGAGCATATAAGCATCCTCCCTGGTACAACATAATTTGAAATTCCCCCGCAGTTTCAAAAAATGTTTGCCAAATGACGCAGGAAGCTATCTGAAGAGCCAAAATCCGCTTGGACCCATGGAATTAGTCATGTGGCTCTTTGGACCCAGGTTCAGAGTTAAAAACTATTTACAAACATGGATTCTGCAAATTTTGAGCAATAGTGTGGAATTTAAAACTTCACACTGGGATCATAGTATCATGGCCACTGTTACTATAAGAAACATCCAGCATGAACGAAAACTTGTCTAATGGGTATCAGGGAAATACTAGTTACATGCAATATAATTGGAGGTAACCCTACATGATGAGGTAACCCTATTTGTTTACCTTGAGCAGTATATTTGGTGCCCTAAATAGAGTAAGAGACAGACAGGTCTCATCCATGAAGAATAATCCACGTACACCTTTTCCTTTACAAGCCTCACTGGAATGAATCAGGCTTGCACAAAAGAACCAGCTCCATATTATTAAGTGCAAGGAAGTGCCATTTGGATTTTCTGTCTCAGGCACCAAAACGCCTTGAGCTGGACCAGAATATATCATTTTCAACAAGTGCTCCGGGCATTAGATGCATGATGCAAAGGGAAGTGTATTATTTGTATCAAGCAAGAAAAACTTCAAATACTATTGCAGAATACTTGCAAATTAATATACAAGTTAAAATTCCACTGAGGATAAAATCTGGCATTTTACCTTATAAACATAAAGATATTCTCGGAGGAAGGCCCCTTGCTGAGCAGCAGTTTGCTTGCTATCATTGATCAAAATATGCCTGAAGGCAGATACAGCATTGTCAAGTTGTCGAAGCGTAAAAGATTGGCGGCCAATAGTGAAATTTATATGATCTTCGGCAAGTGACCACCCTTTCCCTTTATAAACTTGCATGGCTTGACAATAACATCGTAATGCATGTTTCTTCTGGAAGATAAAATTTAAATACACCAAATACAATTCTACATGCGAACATGTTTAGAGCTTATGACTAAAAAAGGCAGTAAGTACAAAAAAGTCTTTCGTATTAATATGACACCATTAATTAATTAGGTTTCAGAAATTATTAAATACTGGGGATCAGCAAAAGCTAACAGTACAATAGTTTTAATCTAAAGATTTATTTTTTCTTATATGTTCTATAACAATGTTTGTAGTTGTAATTGCAATAAGTGAAACAGGACATGCTAATGATCCAGAAACAAGCAGGTGGTGGAAGTACATATTTCTAAAACAAAAATATCCAGAGATAAAGTTTAAAGAACATTTCGCAGTTAGGTTAAACAGCATGAGGCAATTAACTGGATGGTTTTCTTCATTTATTTTTCATTCATAATAGCTGAATCATCACAAATGAAAATTGAGATAATAACCAGATTCGGACAACACATCATGGCTTGTCGTGGGTTATTTAAACCACAGCGAGCAGCAAGGACCACGGGCAACAACTTGCATAGGCAACCCCCACTCCCAAATTGTTGTGTTGTGCAAATTCACTGACAACACAACATGACAACTTTCAAGTGAAGGGTTGAATATTCAAAGTGGTAGCTGCACGCACCACAGTCTCACCATTGGTTAAATAACAGCGGATAGCGCCATTCTGTATAGCCAAAAGAGGCTCTATTACTAAAACAAATAAAGTAAATCTTTAGTTTTCAACAGAAAGTAGTTTAGGGCAAAGAAGATACAGCTCATGCCCTATAATGATCCACAAAAGGTTTTCCAGCCCATTTAGCATTTTTCCTAATAAAGAATTGCAGGGATTCATAGTTTTGCTTTTGGGAAACACAAATATTTCTTTATTTATATATATAAAAAAGATTACCCTCTGCCTTAAGCAAAAATACTCTTAAAATCAATCAATAACTATAAATTAAAAACAGGATGGGTGATGTCTTTGGTTATCTTAATCCATTGGCAGGTACATGTGGGAAAAGATGATTCTTCAGGAACTCTGATCCCAAGCTGCAGACTTTTAAAAGGTAAATACCAGTACTTTGAATTATGGAATGGCTCTGCAGGCAGCAAAACTGTTTCAAAACTGTTTTCTGTGAGCACTCTCTAAAATTAAACCACCACCTCGGTAATCAGATAGACATTTTGACTGATAATTACTTGAATCAAGCTTTAAGTAATTATGTACTGTAATAGTAATACTGGCAGAAACAGTCTTGTGAGCAAGATGCAACCACAGCTCAGACTAACTGTAATGTGTCCTTCCCTACCTCCCAAAAATCTTACACCAGTACTAGACACAATACCTTGTTGGCAAATTAAACATTGCAATAAAATTACTCTCCTGAAATATGAAGATTCAAACACTGTCAGTATAAGAGCTTTACAATTAACAGTCCATATTAACATGCCTGGATCTTAAAGTCATCTGCCAATGTCCTAGTTCAGGTCCATCAGTGGAGCTGAAGCAGGTGACAAGCAGGGAGAAGGCGTTTACTGCATTGGTACCCCACTGACAGAACTCCCTCCCAACAGACTTGCCTGATGTGCACCTCCTAATTCACCTAGGCCTTTCAGAGATTTTAGATCTCAGTCTGCTGTTTTAATTAATGAGTTTTCTATGCTTCTTTTATAGTGGTTTATACTGTATGCTTTCATCTGTACGCCGCCCTGAGATCTTAATGATATAGGGCAGGATACAAATGTTTTGAATAAATAAATAAATAATATTTAAGTTTTAATTTAATTTTTTACACTGGATTTTTTTAATGAAGGTTGGTACATATATTCCTTAAATGAATAAAAGCATTCTCTAAAATAACAAGACACCTTGGTCTTAATTCAGTTCACTGCTCAATGCCAAGTAGCCAGGTCATTTTAAGAAACAAATAGTTATTTACCTTTCTATAGATGAAACAATTTAACATTTACCTTTCTGAGCATCCCCTTTAAAATATGGGAATACTAAATTTCATTCAACTGGAGCAGCATTAGGCATAATATTCATCAAATATTAAGAGGTGCTGAAACAATCAAACCACTTGGAAAATTATAGAATCAATATTTCTTTCCTAATATCAAAATCTTACCTGTCCTGCTTTACTATACCTATGGCCAGCCAGTATCATATGAAAAGCAAATTTTCTAACCATAGGATTTTTCATGTTTATAAAACAGTGTGCTGCTTGCTCCAGCAACAGTGCACTCCGAAGATCTGAACTCTATTGAAAACAATGAGTGATAAGACAAAAGTTACAATTAACCAGTGAAGCATAAACTTAAAAATATCATCAGAAATCCAAACTATGGAAAGACTGGCTATATTACTGATGCAGTGAAAGTCCACCTATTCTATACATCTTCATTCAGTGAATAAATTATATCCAAATACCACTGCAAATATCTATAATGGACTCATATCCACACTCTAAGGGTGTTTCCAGATGAGGCTTTTGTCACACCAACATCCTGCCTTGTTCACAGAAGTTCCAATAACGTCTTCCAGACATAACCCTCCTATTTTTCCCCACTACTTCTTCTGTCTTTTTTCTTACTGCAGAAAATCCATTGAAGAAAAAAAAGACAGAACTGTGCAATGCCTTGGAGTGTTAGTGCTAGGACCCTTCTGTCTGGAAGCACCCAAACTCAACAGACATGGACGTATCATTTCTGTGCCTGAACAAAACTACACATCAGAGAGGCACAAAATACAGTTGAGACTTTTGCATAAAGTAAACTCTTTTTACTAAATTTAGAAGGAATAGATATGATTTAGATCTGCTAAATCGTAGAAGCTTTCTTATCGTATCAATAAAGACACTGGGCATTTTGCTTTGTTGTTAAAATGTAATGGTATATTCACTTCTTATCTTTATAGTTTATTTCTACATTGTTCAGCTTTGTGTGTTTTTAAAAACAACTTTCCATTTTGATTTTTTTAATCATACAGATGAATTCTCAAGAATCACACAAAAATATTCAGTATTGCATTTGACAAATCAGAGTGAGCATGCTAGAATCACCTGCATTTCTGATTAATTTAAAAAATAAAGTAATATTGTAGGTTTAAAAAGGAAGCATATTATGATCCTTATCTTTGCTTCAGGACTGGTGACAGCATACAATAGCAATGGATACATCCTCTATAAAATTCTTATAGAATATAAAACTCATTCAAGGCAAAAAATGAAACTGCCTTCCATAGAGATGTTCTTCTCCTGTGTTTAGATATTATTATATATTCTTAATGGTCACAAACTGTAATTTTCCTTCTGAGTGTCATTTACCAATAGTTCAGCACAGTAATGCTTTGATACAGATGCTCATGTCCAGAACCACACAAATTCACCAACATGAATACTTTTACATTGATATTTTGAGTAATAGATATTGCAATAGATTGAGATGAGTGACAACGTATTTAACACACTGCCTAACCCTCTAGCTACTCCAGCTGACATTTCTAACACTCACCATTCCCATCCAAACGCTCTGCTGCCATTTTTCCACAGAAAAATTAAAAAACAAGAATGTAAGTTTTAATATGTTTCAATTAAACAAAAAGCAAACGAGATAGGGAACAAGTACTGGATATTATAAGCTATATCTGAGCTATAAGTCCTGAACAATCAAGAAAAATGTGATCAGCATCATCTACATTACCTCACTCATGCGTCCCGGATGACACAGAACAACTAATTCCTTCTAATCCTGTTACCTATGCAAAGCAAGCTTACACAATTCGAAAAGCTCCCTGCCTTGAAATCATTGCAATCACTATTTCTACTTCTAACCTTACGCCTGCTAGACATACGAAGTATCTTTATACTGCTCCTTGTTTTTTGTACTTCTTTTTGGGCCACTCTGCTACTGGTTGCATTTTAAGAGCCATGAGAATCTATGAAGAATTCAAACTTTCATCTTAAGGTTTCTCCAGCACCTATCTCATTATCCCATTTTGCAGCTTGTATTTTCCCCTTTCCAAGTAATAAAATGCATAAACATAGTACTGTAGCTTACTAATTACACTTCTAATGTCCCAACAAATTTCTTTGAAGGCCAATAGGATGTTCTAAATGTGGCTAATTAATAACTACAAGAGCTTATTTTGTGGTTGTGATAGATGTTTCATGATTTTCCCATAAATTAATAAATACAGAATAGATTACACTCAAAGCAGAAGCATTACTTGATATTCTATAAACATTTCCTCCAGGCACTATTCTACTTGCCTAGAAAGTTGCATTCTAAAAATAAATAAATTAAAAAGCATTTTTTTAAAAGCACATTTCATTTAAATACACAAGAACAGCTAATAACATTCTTCCATACCTCACTGGTTAAACGTATCAGGAGAGCAGCTGCCTCTGAGTATTTGCTTTGGCTTTTTAATATTTCAGCACTAAGCAGCACACATCTCTCTGCCAGCATCATGTTCCTAAAAAAACCAAGAAATGTAAATCCAGTTATGTATGTCTTGCAATGCTTGTTTCATAAGTGGCACCTGACAGATTAGTATATGAATTTGTCACATTTTAATTAAATAGAATAGCTACAGCACTTTTATTAAAAGTAGTCTCATGGGTTGAGTACAAGTTAGTGAACAAGGCTAACCAGCAATGTTATATACAAATTCACCTGTTCTATTGCTATATGGAATGTCTGCACAGATTTTAACTTGGCTTCATCTTTGGTAAAACAGTGATACAATTCAAAAGTTGCTATATAATTTAATATTCTAAAGTGCCATGTGTTTATTTGCCTTTGCCTTTGAATAGGCCAGAAGTAACATTGATGCTGGACTTAAAACTACATCTCCTGATACCCTATACTTCTGATGTCACATGGAGTAATCACACATTACTATTGAGCAATGAAAAAGACAGAAGATAAATAACCACCTACTTGCAGATATCCCTGTAGGTTTGAATGGCAGTATCCATATAATGAGCAGGGTATGGCCTTGGTGCTCCCGGCTGAAGAAAAGCAGATACTGCTGCCATTTCCTGTGAAATACAAATAGTTATTTAACAAGTGTTTTTGCTACAAAATTTAAATCACAAGGTAAGCTATGTGCAAGTAAATTTCACATACACAATTATTGGTCAACTACATTGTTTTTAGGGAAGGGGATTTGTGTTTCAGGGGGCACAAGACTGAAATGATTCACTCTCACACTTCTGACAAAATCAAATCTAATTCGATTAAAAACAAACTAACATGGGTTTATTTTAACCTGGGTTGGCAACAGTCACCTGGAAGAAATAGCATTTTTCTTCAAATAAAAAATGTATGATGTGAAATACTAACTGTGTTCAGACAACACGATAACCAACAGTGGTTTAAATAGTCAACGGTTGGTTATTTAACCACCGTGAGTTATTGTGTAGAGGGAGTTTTTTAACCAATTTGGCCAAAATACCCAACAAAAATAATCAATGCTGTGCAGAGTTGGTGATTTGAACCTTCATTGGTTAGCATGTTGTGTGGAGGGCACCATTGGTTATTTCCTCAGCCACCATCGTTTATTTCCTCAACCAGAGAGCTGCAAGGCAAGGGCAGTCAAAATAGTGGCTGCCACTCTAGTCCAGCCAGCAGGATAGATTTTTGGCAGAGATGGCTGATGGGATACTAGCGGGAGGACAGAGGTGGGGAGAGAGGACGGAGGATGAGTGAGTCAACTCAGCATGGACTAATAGCCAACTCAACACTGATCCTAATCCACACCACGGTGGATTATTAACATGTGGGGAGTACCCCATAGATAAACAACTGTTAGGTTGCTTATTACCCCACTACTGTGTTGTCTGACTTGTCCCTGTTTGAGAAGATTATAATATGTGAGACAAAGCTTCCTACTGTCCCTGAATCTAACTGTTCTGTTCGTTTTCTTTTTCCCCTGGACCCACATCTGTGGTAAGCACATGAGGAGTAGTCTCTGCACATCAAAAGAGTTGGATCAAGCACTATCTGGTTTAATAACACTTATGACTAACAAATTAAAATTCAAGAATCTAGTACATTAAGGCACAACAAATAGCTGGCAATTCCTTTACAATTTTTACTTCACCTATTGTTCGAATATAAACTTTCGTTTTCATTATAAAGTACTCACACTCTTTTGAAATGAATATTTATATCACATAAACATTTATATATCCTTTTTTGTTCTAGAACACTTTAAAAGGTCCAACCACAAGCACGTTTAGTCAGAGACCAGCCAAGTTGGTTGGGGAATGCTGGGAGCTATATGACATTTTTCAATCTAAACAAGTATAGGATTGCACCGTAAAAAGGCTTTTAAAAGTCCACTGGGCAATGTAAGGAAAGCTTAGAGCTTTTAAATCTCTCATAGAGATCAGTGGAATTTAAGCAGTCAAGATTGCTTTTGCCTCATTTAAAATTAGTCCAGAAACTTACTAACAATTTCAAAAACGAAGTTTCTTAGTTCACTTTTAGGTTGTTGTTAGTTAGCTTAAAACCCTAACATGAAAAAATGAATAATTTCTCCTCAGAACATTCCCTACATTTTTAATTTAAGGACTCGGCGTAGCCATAAAATATATCTAAAATCCAAGGACAGTATCCAATGCTGCCTGTGCACTTCTGCTGATGTTGCACCACTGAGACCCACTGCTGGCACAACAGGAAGCTAGCACTCCCTAGGGCAACCTCAGTAATGCACCAAAATGCTTGTTTCCAGAACAGCGGAGGTGAGCAGAGCTCCCTTCCGCAAGCTCTGCTGACCTGTGCCATTCCAAAAATGAGTGTTTCGGCTTGTTTCTGGTTGCTTCAGAAAGCATTAGCTCCAGATTGTGTCCATGGTCAGTCCCACTGGCACATAGGGAGCATTGGACACTGCCTCTCGTTATTTATTTTCACATGTTTTCACTTCTCTTATTGCATAAAAATAGAGAAGACCAAAGGTCCATCTAGTCCAAGAGTGGGCAACTTTTGTCTCTACAGTTATTTTGGCCTACAACTCCCATCAGTCCTAGTCAGCACAGCCAATGTTGAGGGATGATGGGAGTTGTGGGCGAAAACATCTGGAGACACAAGTTGCCCACTCCTGATCTAGTCTTTTCCAAGAAGCCCACAAGCAGGACATGAAGGTAACAGCCCTCCCCTATTACTGGTCTCCAGCATTTGGCCTTCAGAGGCATACTGCCAATAAACAGGAAGGCTCCATTTATCAATCATGGTTAATAGCCACTGATAGATGTATACAAATGTGTAATGCCCTTTACGCAAGCAGCCATCACCACATGATCTTGTGCAGCAACTTCCATCGTCTTGGAATAATAATTAGTTTATTCCTAGGTGCGCAGAATAGGGGTATGCTGACATGGATTACATGAAATAATATGAACTGATTAGGAAGCGCATATAACTAATGTTCAACTAAAGAGAGACTACTCCAAACCAGGTATTTAGAAGGAAAAAAGACAACTGTATACATTTTTCAAAACAGTCATACTAATGCACCAACCAGTGCTCCTGCTGCGTAAAGCATTGCTTGATCATTCAAAAAGTCTTTCTTTGCCGTATGATAGCAACTATATGCTAGATCATAGTGTTGCACCAAGAAACATAAATCCGCCATTTTCCTGATTTGAAGTTCTGGTGCTTCCGGAGGGTACCTAAAAACAAAAACAGTGTGAAAAATACAATTCAAGGAAAACAACACATACCACATTCATAAGAACAGAAGAATCAAACAAAGGTACAACTATTCAATATTCTGCTTCTCAGCATTACTAACCTATTGTCTACAGATGCTCAAAAGAAGAGTTTAACAGTGACAGCCATCCCCAATCTGTCCCAAGTATCTATTAATCAGAGGTATACTGCTTCTCTACATAGTTCTATATCATGGCTAACATTCAATGATAGATCTCTTCTCGATTCAGCTTAAGACTTGTTTTCTAACACACATTGGCATAGAGCTAAAGTTTTCAGTCCATGAACAAAAAAAGAGTTCCACTCATGGTGCTTCATGAGCAGACATTTCTTCCAATCATGGAGAAAAACGTTGGATCCAATCCACTAACTAAATGCAAATAGCATCTTTAAAAAAGAAAGGAAAAAAATACCACTTCTAATATCAATGATACCCTGGAAGGTTTTCTTTCAATGTACATCCATTCCTATTACACCCACAATGGAGCCATTGCCATCTTAACCAGTTGTAAAAGCTGAATCAATAAATTCATGCAGCTGAACCAAATACAGTGCCAAGGATTTTATTTAACTAGTGTATAATTACTACCATTTAAGACAAAGATTGCTGAAGTGATTGTTTAAACAAACTAGCATACAGATTCAATGGCCTGGTTCAGAGGGTCCCATACAGAATTAATAAGTTGGAATGTTTCTGAGCCTTTTTCAGACCCTTCTCTCCCCCTTTCTTGGTGCACAACAATTAAATCAGCAAGTTTTCAATGAATCATAATTTCCCATTATGTCCAAGCCTGGAGGCTATGGTTACCAGGTTTGTAACAAGTCAAGATCTTAAACTAACCTCAACCTCGTGTTTTAAGATTTTGGCTTATTCTGTACTGGGTATATGCAGCTTCCAGGCTTAGACATAATGGTAAACTATGGCTAACTGAAGACTTCCTGTTTTAATTGTGGTGACCTGAAAAGGAAGGACGGAAGAGGCTGGGAATAGGAGCAAAAGGCTTGTACATATCTCAGCTTATTAACTGAAAATGTCATTGACTGCATTCGGCAATCTGTTTGTCAATGACAAGAGAAACAAGGAAACATATGGAAATCAGTCAAGCAAAACCTAATAAAAGCCAAATACTCTAAATTTTTATGATGAGTAAATCTACTCACAACAAACCAGAAGTGCTTTTCAGCTCATTTACACTTTTCTCTGGAACTTTACTGCCACTAAACCATTTTTTGGTTGCAGTAAACAGTGATCGACTCAAGCCTTTCCTGGATATCAACTGAAAATAAGATGGAAATGTTATACTATTAATTACTTGTAAACTCAGTGTATTATTTAAAGTTAAGAGTAAAGAAATGTTCTCATAGAGATTCATACCCATTTACAGATACTACCATTGCAAAATCAAGACCTGAAATGCTCAATGTGTTTGTCATGTAGCCTTCCGAATAGGAAAAGTATTGAAAATAAAGTTGCCAATAGACTGTTATCATACAAATCTATGGTACAACCACATTTGGGATACTATGCACAGTTCTGGCTGACACACTTCAAAAAGTATATAGCAGAGTTGGAGAAGGTGCAGGAAAAGGCAACTAAAATGATCAAGGGACTGGAGCAATGTCCCCATTGGGAAAGGTTATAATGTTTGGAGCTTTTTAGCTTAGAAAAAAGGCAAGTAAAGGGGGACATAATAGAGGTGTATACAATTATTTGTGGTGTGGAGAAAATGGATGAGAATTTTCTTCTCTCTCATACAGTAGTAGAACCTGGGGTTATCCAATAAAGTTAACTGGTTGGAGATTCAGGACAGAATTTACTTCCACAAGTTGTAGTGATGGCAACCCAACTTGGAAGGCTTTAGGAGGGATTAGACAAATTCATGGAGGATAAGACTATCAATAGGCCCGTTCACACTTATTGGCAACAAATCGTGGGTTAATTCATTCACCTTTTATGTGCAAATTGAGTCAATAGCTACTAGACACTATAGCTACGATATGTCTCTGAATGCCAGTTATTGGGAAACACTAGTAAGCAGGTGCTATTGTGCTGATGTCCTACTTGCGAGCTTTGCATAAGCATATGGCTGGCCACAGTGGGAAAAGAATGCTGGACTACAGTAGATAGACCTTTCATCTGATCCAGCAGGGCTCGCCTCATGTTCTTTATAGTTTTAAATTTTATGTGTAGTTCTATATGAAAATCTGGTGCAAGCATAATCTTTAACTATAGAGAAAATATCAGGAGCTTGCTAAATGATCCCATAGTCCCGGTCCCTCTTACATGCAAATTCTTCCCAACCTTCCTTTGAGGGCCTTAGAGGTTCCACCTGCACCAGCCTTAATCATGGTAGCCCTTAACTTGGGTTCAGACTGTCAGGAGAAGAGTAGGAAGAATTTCCAGAGGAGATGGGAAGGCTGGGGAAGCGAGTGGTAAGATTATGTAAGATTCTCCTGATCTCTTAACCTAGGTTAAGAGACCAGAAAATGAAGCATTCTAGATTAGCTTGGAATGTCATACTCTATTCTATGGTTAAGGATAAGTCTGCAACTGTGAACACAACTCTGAACACATTTTGCACATGCACTGCAATGAAGCTTTAGTGGCACAACCAAGTGTTATTTTTGAAATGTAGAACCTAACCAAGTCAAAGAATTAAAAACACAACCCAACACTAGAAAATAAACACACACAGTGCGGGTTCAAACATTTTGTATTATGTGTGTCTTACCTTTCCTCCAAGGGAACAAGATGATGATTTTTCTTTTGAATTTGATAAGATTAATGAACATTTTCCCTTGAATATAAAAATGTTGAAATGGATAGATCTAATAAAGCTGTGTTTCTTGCCATGTTTAAAGCTGTATGCACTGGCTGATTGTCTCATGATCTTAGTGCTATTTAGAAGTCATTGATGGTCAGTTGTAAAAAGAAAGCAGGTTTTGCACAGTTAGCCCTATGGAGTGCTTAAATTTCATGAAGGTGAGAGTAAAGTATGTTCAGAGCAATATCTATCGGTGGGAACACAAAGGGCAGTATCCTACAAAATCATCCCATTAACACAAATTATGCTGTGCTATAAGGGACCTCTAGCACAACACCAATAGCATTTGCTTGTGCAATGGGATTCCCTCAAAAACGCATTGTGGAAACAAACACTACTGATATTGCCTTAGAGGTCCCTTATGCTAGTGTAATGTAATTTGCATGAGCAGAATTGGTTATTGCATTAAACCCAACTGTACTGGATACTGCACAAAGTGTCATACCTTTCAAGTGAAGCAGGTCTTTACCTAAATGTAACATAATTCCTAGAGAAAAGGTGAGATGATCAAAGGTCATCTATGCCTGCAGCAAGATACAGGAACTTTTCTTCTCCCCTACCAGAAGATGGACATTGTACAGTAACACTACAAAAACCTATAATACTGCAGAATTTAGGATCAGATGTAATTAGTGGATAAACAGTTAACAGCAGGATAATTAAAAACTACCTGAATTTGTCTAAATGGAACAAACCAGCAACAACCAGATTGGGAAACAGTGTAGAGCAGACTCCATTTATATAGCCCAATCCACATTCTTAACTCAGCAACAGAATACCAGAATCTATCAAAATTAGGACAGAGATCTGTGAAAACCTTACCCCAACTGAAAACCCAACCCCAAAATGTATCAGAGAGAATGGACCAGAGAGAATCACCACCACAACAATTCTTAAGTAATTTTATATTCGTTTTCTCTAAGATAGATATAAAAGGATTCAGGATTAGAAATGCAAAATTTCCAGAAATTTTGAGGCCATGAAAAAATCATTTTTCTATCTTTTTTTAAAAAAACCGGATTTTCGCCAAAAAACTGAAAAAATAAGTAATACTTTTTTTTAGTGCTCTTTACAAGATCGAGTCACTTCATTGCTTTAAGACAGCCTTCCCCAACCTGATACCCTCCAGAAAATTTGGACTTCAGCTTCCATCAATTTCAGGCAGCACGGTCAATGGTGGGCACTGTAGTCCAAAACATCCAGAGGGCACCAAGTCGGGGAGGGCTGCTCTAGGAACATAAAACAGCCTTTCTGTTCCTAAAGTTATTTTATGTATGACTTAGCTTGCTTATAAAATTATCACTATACTTTAAAAATAAACTTTTAAACTCAGTGAATTTGTAATTATTGTCTGAATAGATTAGAACTACATTAAGTGAAAGCTACAGCATCAGAAATACAGATCTCTATAAAAACAAAACCCATACTCAGAAGAATGTATATTTACTGTCAAGAATGCACTCTATTCACATGTTGGGAAACTGTCTATTAATAAGAATGAAAGGAATATCTATGCTAGGAATCCTACAGAGAGGATAAAAAAAAACCCTACCTCCCACCAAAGTTTCATTATTTCCAGATATTTTACAACTCTAGTCTTTCTGTAAAAGTGTTATTATACAGTTTTTAGAAATTATTTTGTGGGGAATAAAGTTTGGGTAATAATATATGAATATTTTTGTCTTAAATTCTAAAAGAAAATATTTCACAATCCAACATTGTTCAATTTGTGGGGGGACAGGACATGATCCTCAGAAAAAAATGGGAAAAGCACATTTTTTTCCTAATTTTTCCAGTTATTTTCTGGACCTTCACATCTCTATTCAGGATTATGAAGTAATAACGAGATAGATCCAATGGTGCTTTTCGCAGAAGGAATGCTTTGTTAATGCTATGAGGTCGCAGAAACTATTTAGACATTATTTCAAAATCCTCTTCACATAAAAGAATCCTTCCTCAACCAGCAGAGGCTCCTGCAAATGGAAGTGCAGGGGGAGGGGCAGAGAAGAGTGACTGTTGCCTATTCACTTCCCTTTGCAACCTCCCACACCACCTTCCACACTGTTCTTGAGGATCTCCCACCCCCCTGCAACCCGCTGGAGCAAATATTGAGGAGGCTGCTGTGGGTAAAAGCAGTAATTAAAAATCATCTCCCAACCCTCTGCTTCCATTAGCATGAGCCTCCTCTGGATTGAAGGTTTGTCTACCAACAGAACCTTAAGCCAAGAACCTCTGATATAATTAGCTTGCTACAACAACAGGATTTATGATATTATTGGGACTGACATAACTGTCAGAGTTTCTGGGCAGTATCCAATGGCTGTCCTATGCAAAGTTGACCAACTGAAATGAATGAAACTTGTAAATCACAACAACTCCCATTAATTTCACTGGGTATACTCTATGTAGACCTAACATTGCATACTACCCTCTACCAGGAAAACTGTCATTCATTCATATCACACTGAACAACTCAAGTTGTTAAAATTAAGTGGGAACTTGCTTCATTGTACAACAGAGAGCTTAATTAGTTTCTGTCATGATAACTGAAGAAAATGTGTTATGCTGAAAAATGCCGAGATTATTGTAAGCAGCCATTTTATATAATTACTCAGCACAATGTCTATTCTTCTTGACTAATATGTGTTGGAGTTTCCCTTGTAATTTCAAGATGCTTCATTAATGTTGTGAGGCACATAAACTTATTTAAAACCCTTTTCTTTGTAATTAATGGACAATGCAATTTCACTTAAAACTGAAATACCAGAAAATTAACTGTGTATATGGCATTTCAATACCAGAAGGCTATTTTAAAACAAAGAATTTTAAACAAGGAATGTTCATTATTGTTTGATCATGGCTTGTATAAGAAGGACTAACAGGGCTCTCTTCTCATCAGTGAGGGGGCAAACACAGACAATGGCTAGGTTTTCAAAGAAGACAATAAACTCATACTAAGAAAGCCAGCATGGTGGACTGATTAAGAGTGTTGGACTAGGATGGAAGTTCAAATCCCCACTTGGCCATAAAGCTCTCTGAGTGACCTTAGACCAGTTGCTAACAGGCTTGTTGTGAGGATAAATTGGGGAGAGGACTCTGTATGCCACCCTGAGCTCCTTGGAAGAAAGGTAAGATATAAATGAAATACTTAAACAAATGGTGTTCCCATTTTCTTCCTAGCTGCAATCACTTGTGCCATGCTGAATGCTGTTCTGACCTTCAGAAGCCACTGAGGGCACAAGGAAGAGGGCAGCCCCAGTGCACACTTTGCATAGCTGTTAAGACCCCAGCCAATTATGCCAACATCAATATCATAGGTCTTGATAATATATGGATCCTCCATTAGATTAACCACATATTTGAAAGGACAAGGCATTCATACTAAATTCTAAAGGCATTAGTAAGTTGTAATGCTGTGCACTTTACTTGAAAATAAACCCCATGAGTTTAGCAGGATTTATACCCAATTTATAAGCACAGGATTTTGCTGAGCCCGTTACAGATAATTCAGGTAACAAGGTATGCACCTGAATCTATTTTGAGCTTATCATGTAGGGGAAAAAGCTATTTTAGAGGAAGAATGACTTACCTGGTCATTAAGTTGCCTGATAGTTTTCTCGATGTGTGGCAAAAGTCCTCTAAAAGTGAATTCCTGTATGAACTGCCGAATTCGATCATGATCTGTGAGTGTCAAACAGGTGCCATGAGGTGTCCATGTATTTGACTTCTTCGATTCAAGCATGGATGCGTTTGGTTTTGCATAATCAGTGCCATCAAAACAACTGTCGCTAGTGTGATCCAATTGGAGTGGATGAATCTTAAAGTTATTTGATAAACCATCTAGTGAAAAACATGTAAACAATTACTCATTAAACTGAACTCTGATTACAGGATTACAGTGTATTAATTGATATCATACCTTTCTACAAAGTACTGAAAGTTATTATATTAAAATGTTCAGTTCTCTATACTGAATGAGTTGGATCCAGAGTTGTATGGAGCAGAACTCAATGAACTTGATCTCCAATGGGTGGGAGAAGTGATTTTTGCTGATGCCCTATCCCCCACTGCAGCCTTTGAAAATCTACTCCAGAGGGTTGGTGGACCAACCAGAACAGCATAGGAAGTAGCACTGAGGACTGCAGGAGGAAAGAGGAATTGATGAAAAATTGTCATCCTACCCCAACCTCCAGCAGGGAGTCTCCAATGGATTCTGGTTTCCTCAAAATCAACAGATACATAGGTTTAGATAGAAACCAGTATACTGTTACTGTTACTCCCTTCCAAATTATGTTAGTTTATATTATTCAAATAATACCAGTGTGCAAATATTTTTTAAAAATGCTTGATTATATATAGGCCTATTTTAGATTTCCACATTCTGCATGAATACCATTTTGGGGTATTTTTACTGCAGCTATGGCTAACAAATTAAAGTACAGAATATATAGATTTGCAAAGAAATATCCTGCTAAATTGCCAGGAGAGAAGTCACAAAAACTTACAAAAGCGAAGGAGGAACTGGTAAATCCAGGTGACTGCTACCTGTCATTCGGCCAGCCTCCCTAGCTATGGGCTGATGTATTATGTTTCACCGAAAATCAGAGCTGTCATGGCTCTGGCTTCAGTTTATCTAAATAAGCATATGCAAATTCTATGCACACCATTTGAAGAAAATGTGGAGATTCCAAAGTGAAGGATTAAGTATAAAGTTAGAATTCTGACAACTAAGAATGTCAACTGGAGAGAGACTGAAGCTAACTCTCAGCAGGGCCTAGTGAGAAAAATCTGAGTAAAGCACCAAATTAAGCATTAACTAAAAGGAATATGTTTTTTAAGCCCCCATACAAGGTTGCAATCTGTGAAGTAATCAGCTATTGAGCTATTTGAGAGAAATTAGGCAAAACTTAGCAGACATTTACCAATATAACAGCCTACAAAAGTAATACCACCATTTAGATAGGGCAGTCACATTTCCTCTCCAATATGAGGGAATTCATATGAGATCAGAATTCACCTCTCCAAGAAGAAAAAACAAATCTAATATTTAAACCAGTGACTATATAAGTAGATAAAAACATGTTCAGTCCCACAAAATAACCTGAAGCAAACAAGTAGCATACATGCCTATGATATGTTATTATTTAGACAAATGCCAACACAAGACATTTAGAAGAAAAGCACGTTCAAGGCTGTGTTAAAATCTGAGAGGCTTATAGTACATAGCGGTAAATATCATTCACTATTTGTATAATTTTAAAAATGCAATATACCTGAAGTTTTTCTAATTTCATGAGTAATTTCTCAAAGTGCCAGTACTTTCTTGTTTATTTCTATGAATGGCTTACAGCACACCACAACTATAATATCACCTTGTGCTTTGGTTACTTTTCTGCTGAGAAGTCCACAAATGCACTCACCAGGTCACCGGTAGCAACTATCTTTTAATCTGATGAGTGCAGCTCAGAAGGGCAGAGACCACACCCAATAGGGTGGCACTGAACTTCAGAAATCCTTGGAAAGCAAGTTTCTTTTTAAAGGCATACAACCCCGTTTTAGAACTCACTTATAAGAGGGCAATCATGACAAAAGACCAGAGTCATACTAGAAGTCTGACCTGAGCAGTTCTAGGACTTCTGGGGAAAGCAATGAACAGCTATACCGTGATATAATGGATCCCTCTGTTGAATGATCACCAATGTTTCAGCAGAAGCTCTTGAATAATTCATTAGGGAGCCAGCAGCATCCCTGCCCAGCACTTGATACTCTTCTGAAAGCTCTAAGTATTTCTTACAAAAACTGTCATAGTAGACTAGTTTTATTCTCATGTTTCAAATCGGGGCTGAGCCCAAAATATAGCAGATTGCAGAAGAGCATTTTATGAGCTCATAGCAGAACTGAGATTTGAACCCAAGAAGTTCAGCTCATAGTACATACTCTTAAATGACAGTTACACCATTATAGATCACTGGGTGTGTGTTTTTTAAGTAAATTGTTATAAAAAGAAATATACCTTTGGAATCATTATCTAACCCATCCACTGGTATAAAGTGATCGGAATTCTTATTTGAAATTACTGTATATGGACCATCTTCATAAGGTTCCTGCCAGGATAGAACATACAAGGAACAGTTTCAACGTTTTAAGACAACAACATCCTGGAATCTTTTAGAAATCATTCATTTCTTTCCCAAACAATTTTGCTTCGACACTACATTTTAAAGTTTTATAACTTTATTTAAATATACTCTCTGAAGACAGACATAACAGGATTTCATTAATTTCCAGATCAATATTTGGACAGCAATCTTGCAAGGGTTTTACACTGTGTACATACTCAAGCACAAAGAAGATAGAGGGATAAGAGGACTATATACAATATTTAGCTACAGATCTCTTTTGGACAGAGTGCCCTAGGCCACACTTTTTAAATCTCCATAAAATCATCTGAAAGAGTGAAACCAACACAACCTAAGTCTTTCTAGCTAACTTTAAAAAGTAATAGAGGGAGAACAACATTTAGTAAGCTGGTTATCTCTAAGGGGGCAATTACAATGACAATAAAGTGAAATATTCATTGAACAAAATTCCTCTACCTCAACAAACAACTTCATAAATAAAAATGTTTTATTTTATTTTGTACTCCTACACATCTACTAAGTGCAAAATACATGTGTCCCACTCGTCAAAATATACTATAATAGGAACCAAAATTGATTAGCTGCCCCTAGCCCTGCATAAAACAGACCACATTTAGACATCATCTACCTCTAAGAGTAATGCATGAAAGAACAAGTAATGCATGAAAGAACAAGTATACTCCTGTTTGTCCCATTATCTGATATTCAGAGATCTATTGACTCTGAACTTGGAAATTCCATTTACCATCGCTGATAGGAGGGGTTTTCATGGACAGAGCTGGGGTGGACGTTTAGTAGGAGCTTTGGGTAGGTGGCACAGAGGAAAGATATGGTAGGGGCAGTGATTTTTAGCACCCCAATTTTCTGGAAGCACCAGCTGCACTGAGTATATTATATATGAAAATCAATCAAAGGAAGCTAAAGCTTGACTTCGATTGGTATGTAGAACTGCTTTCCCAATTAAGTTTTTAAAAGCTAAAAGAATCTAGCTAGCAGGAATGGAGCAGGAGGAATGGCTAAATAATTTATGAGAGGAAATAAGGACAGACACATTGTTGCAGTAGATATTTTAAATAAAAATATACCTGGGTTTGGATACTGTTTTTCTGGAGGTATTGGCTCCAGGGGTCAGGAATCTGTTCATCAGCTACTCGATTAGACCCACGAGAATTTATCTTAAGTAAGTAGCATCCCTGAGTCCCATATCTCTGCTTCATTTCTTCATATACTGAATCAGCCCTGAAAAAGTGTTAAATATGGCAGATATATTTTCATTGCAATCCTACTGGTAGGAGATTCAGATTCATCTTTATACTTACAATATCTTAATACCGATATATACTGCACTCTGAATTAACAAAATAGCTACAAAGTATAACCTCACCAAGTTTTCAGGGGGGAAAGCACTTCTCCTGGGAACTTCAGAAACTGAGCTGAACAGTATCCAGTGCAATACAGAATTACTCACACATCAAGGCTGATGTCAGTTTTGCATAGTTTAACCATTTTTTATTAGAACCCCATAGGCAACCAGTGTGTTTCAAGTTATAAAGCAAGGTATCCTAAATATGCAGCTACAGCATAACTAATATATGTTAAATGACCGTTAATTGAAAAACATAGTAAATGCCTCTCTAGATTCAGACCAAGATCAAAGCTAGCCCAGCATTCTTTTGAAAAATTGCAGCACTCAGGAGCCATCAGGTAGTCTATCAAAAGCTGCCCATCCTTCCCTACCATGTCTATATGGGGAAAGAAGTAATAATAAAGCAGAAGAAAACGGAAGGAACAGGAAAAAAAATACTGAAGTGCCTACAGGCAGGAAGAGAACTGAGAATATAGAAATATATAACATTGATAAAAAATCATTTCACAAGTTATTGCAGTCATATTAATTTAGATGCAACACAGGCCAAACAGAACTATGAGAAAGTTTATCAGAAAAAAACGGAGAAAAAATATTTCATTAAAACAGGCTGTACACAGGGAGAGGGAGAAGAGAAGCAGAGCCACTTGCCCTGTTGAAAGACTTCCCCCCCATGAAGGCTTTTCATCCCTTAGCTGTCACCACCAGCAGCCATTTCAGTAGGGTGTACATAGGAAGAGGAGAGGCGAAGCAGGCCCATTCCATCAGCCCTCCTCTTCCCTTCCCATCCCCTTTTCCTTGTGAGCCATGTCTTTTTAGATTGTAAGCCAGCAGGCAGGCAGCATCTTGCTTTACTGATTGTTCCAGAATACTATTTGGCTGAGGAGCAGGATAAAAATACTTAAAATAAATAAATATATTCATACATAAAACCAGAAAGGAGAGGCCAGATAACCATCTAAGAAAAGAGCACTTCACGTAGGGCAAAGGGGTAGAGATAGGAGACATATGAGGCTCTGTAAGATTAGTAAAAGAACAGAAAAAACAAGGAGGAGCTTAATAGAGAATACAAAAGTATTCTACAACTGCAAAAAAAAAGATTGAACAAGCCAGTCAAACTAGTTCCAAGTTCAACCAGTCTGTTCTAACCTAGTGGTATTCAGGCACATTAATACGTTCTGATAGAATAGCCTTGTTCACTTTAGCAGACATTGATGTTAGCCTCACTTCATCATGAAGAAGAGCAACTGGAGTGTTAAAAGGGAAGGCTAGAATGCCTTAGAAATTTATTCTGTATAGCCTCCAAATATTCTATTTTAACCAGCCCCCAATTTCTACACCATAGACTCTGTGGGCTAAAATTGTCTCCTCAAACAGTTTCAGTGATGGCCTCCATTAGTTTTAAAGAAGGTATAACATGTTTTTGCCAATCTAGAAGCAGCCAGGGTTAATAGTCTGTTTATTAAAATTTCAGGATAGATCCTCTGAGAAAAGTATATCCAAATACTTATATGATGCATTGTGCAATACAATGATTATCCAGGGATCATTTATGTCTCTGGGGTCTTTTGAAAACATCATAATTTTAGTTTTATCATAATTAATTTTAAGAAATTCAATTCTACAGTAAATTCCCAGCTTTCTCAAAAATCTATGCATCCCTATCTGTGTAAGGGATAGCAAGACCGTATTGTCTGCATATAAGAGGATAAATGTGAACCGCCCAGAAATTTTTGTGAACCGCCCAGAGAGCTCCGGCTATTGGGCGGTATAGAAATGTAATAAATAAATAAATAAATAAATAAATAAATAAAATAAGAGTAATTATGTAAATTATGGTTGCACATGCAAGGGAGGTGGGAAAGAAGCAGCAAGGGTTCTTTCACTCCAATGATTCTCTGAACCCAGTCAGGTATTACCAAGTTTAAAATCAGCATTGACCCACTTATACAACCCTACTCACCTTTGTTCCTCTCCTGCAGTCACATCATGCAACAACACATAATATTTTAGTGTGTTTGGAATAAACCATTTTGGATAAGAATATTCATTGCTATGTTGAATCCGATGTTGTTCTTGTGAGAGTTTAAGAAACTGTTCCACAGGTTCTGGTTCACTAGATGAAACCACAAGCATACCTGAATTGACATTAAGGATGAGTCACAAAAGTACAAGTTAGCTAACAGCTAGTGTGCACATTGAACATCTTGGGTGCATTGAATTCAGCTGAATCCCAAGCTGAATCAGGCCCCTTCTGACCATTTCTGTTGCTTCTGAAGGCAAAGCAAGATTCCCTCTGAAGCAATGGAAACTGAACTCATACAAAGCTTCATTACCAACTCGGTCTTCAAAGATACAGACATTCACTCTCTTCTCCAAACAGTATCATTTGGTTTTGTTTCTCTAAACCAAGTATGAGCCACTTGTGTCCCTCCAGTTGTTTTGGCCTACAATTCCCATCGGCCCTAGAAAACATAGCCAATAGTGAGGGATCATGGGAACTATAGGCCAAAACATCTGGAGGGTCACAAGTTGCCTACCCCTGCTCTAACACTGACTATGAGCAACGAAAAAAGTGAGTCGGGTTGAGTAATTGACAGGTCCACCTTCTAATCTGAGGGCATGTTTTACCAGGGGCTCTCCAATCACTATGCTTTGGGGGTGGTCAAGGATGGGACGCAAGTTGGCCATTTGTTCAGTGCCACTGGGCTTCACTATAAAAAAAGCCTTAAACTGGTTTTCAGTCATCACAACTCCCTAGCCTCTCAGCCTATTCTTTTGAAACTTTATTGTTTTTTTGCCTAGAGACAACTCCATGATATTTGCTATTTTCATACAAAATGACCAAAAAAAATTACAGGGGGAGGGAAGGGGAAGCTAATCACTCATCCCTCCCCCAAATATGAGGACTCCCACTTAAAGTGCTGCACCTATCCTTCTGAAATATTGCAGGTTTTTTACTTAAAGTCCAAGCTGAATAATTCAAGGTCAGAGTTGGATCCTGGGGGGTAGTGAACACCTCTAATAAATATTATTAAAACATTGTGATAAGCTGCTAACAATACTGGCTCTCAGAGTTTTTAGTCTCTCTCAGTTCTTTGAGAAAGTTAATTATGTTTCCAGCTAGGTACTTAACCAGAGATAACTGGCTCACCATAGAGATTAAATGTTTTCTCACAGGTATTCCCCATTCCAACAGAAAACTTGCCTGTATGTTGTCTGGTTTCAGTCAGAGGACTCCTTGGCATCTCCTCCTTTCTCCATTCCTCTGTTATATCTTGCCTACTGTTGCTTTGCCTCATTAGCTGCACTATGCAGCCAGTTCCTATCTCCTGTGGAAGTGTTGTAATTTGTTTCAGGTGGGGTAGCAAGGCTAACCAAACTTTCACCCCTACATGGCTTCTCACAAACTTAAATTTGTATACTCTATAAACCTATATTACAGGCTTTTTTATGCTACTACTAAAGTTTATACAAGGTCCCACATCATGTCTTACTGTTTCAAAGGATACAGGCAACGTAGTGGTTTAGGAATTCATGGTCCGATGCTGGCATACACTGAAGAAAGTTTTCTCGATAAGCCTCAAACCATGGAGTGGTAGCTGAAATAAATTACAGAGATTATAGAAACCTTTAAGACAAAGAAAACAGGCCAAATTGTTGTAAAAATGTTTTTACTGCTTAACTACCTGGAAGAGAAATTTTAGAAAAAGATACCTAGCTGAATAGTAGTATCAACTGGTTACTGAGTATTTTTGTAGTATGATTAAAACTAAAAGGAACTTTCTTTTCAAGACTACAGAGGAAACTGCTGCAGATTTCACCCATGTGGTTCTCACCATATTCCAATACTGTGCAACATAAGAAAGCTTTGGGACCATCTGCTAGTCCCATACAATCTGGCTTGCAATGCATTGACTTTCCATCTATGTCTTATGTACAGTATAATCAGGAGCATTTTTCACCTATTTCTATGGAAACAGAATTCAGATAGATCACAAATTCAAATATGACTTCAGAGTATCTGAGAATTATTCTGACAGTGCAATCCTATGTATGCCTACTCAGAAGTCAGTCCCATTATGTTTGATAAGAATTACTCCCAGAAAAGTGTATACAGGACTGAAGCCTCAGTTTGTAAATCCTCTAAAATATAGTAATCATTTTTTATAATTCCAAATTATATAGGAACCATTTTTAAGATAAATGAACTGATGTTGAAATTTTTCTGAACCAAATTCAAGGTAAGAGGCATGCCGAATCTAACAGATACCTTGGCAGCTTTTCTAAAAGTTATATATAACATCCTTTAAGCAGCTAAACTTTCTTGCACACAAATTTTTCTTGCACACATTTAACATGATTAAAATCATATGTTCCATCATAATGAAACTGGCTACACATAAAACAAAATTCTAAATTTGTATGATACAATGCATGATTATGTTTTATAATGCAATCATATTGAATTCTTACCACTACACACAAATCAAGACTGCTATGCCTTTATGGTGATTCCTTCACATTAATAAACTAGTTTTTGAAGACAATAAATGCATAGTTTCAGAATGCATACAATTGAAAGCTCCTAGGTACCTCAGATTCATATAAAGAACCAATACACCACTGGCATTAAATGTCACATCCCTGGATCAAATCTAGCCCTCTAGATTTCCCCAAATGGACACACTTCCTTTCCCTTGACTGCCGATTGTTTGACAGTTTCTCTGCTTTTGCGCAGTTTCTTTCCCACTCTAAAAGGTTGAAATCTCTCTCCTAAAGCTTAATTACTGACAGCAAGCACTTTAAATTGAGTATGTTGGTATTTTTTTGGTCTGCCTTTTTTCCTTTGGCCCCACCCCTTTTGCCTTCGGCTCCACCCACCACAGCTCCAGAAGGCTTCTCCAAAATTAAATTTGGCCCTGCAATATACTACTGAAGTGTAATCTAGAATTTTAGTATTCTGGCAGTGAAATGCCAATTTTGTAAGCATTCAAACCATCACCACATTTTAGATCCCTATAGGATCCCTATGCAATATCTGCTTTCTCATTGAAAGTGCTTATCCTTATGCACCAAAGGCTTAGAATATAAAATATCAGAAGCAACAGAAAGAAGTCCTTCTATTTAGTAATTAGGCATATCACTAATTACTAAAAAAAAACATACTCCACCTCACTTTAAACAAATATGGTCAATTATCATCTCAGGAAAGGTTTATTTCAATTTATTTCGGCTAAGTGCATGTTAGTTGTGTAAATGTACCAGGTCAACATTTTAACTCTTCCCATGTAACTAGCACCTATCTGATCAAACCTCATTTGTCTGTTTTCACTGCAACATCACATTTAATTGCTTCAGATAACTTATTTAAATAAACCAAACTTATTTAAACATTGTCATAAATATTGTCATAAATTTGGCTGCCAGTCACCTTGAAGCATCATTTTGCCACTAGTCAAGTTGCTGCTATGCTACAGAATATTTATGTTCAGTAAAGCTGCTGAGTATGAACCAGAACGTTACAGATTACTCTTGCAAGAGTTCTGAACTGATTGTATTCAGAGGGCTTCTAAAATTGGGCTGAGGACAGCATGAAATAGGGTGAGGGCTATATGTAACCCAAGGACTGTAGGTTACCTACCCCTGGTATGGGCAAAAAGGAATTAAGGTGGGGACCGTATTTCACACATTAAATATAACTGACTGAAAATTTGGTTACTTATTCCTAGTTACATGTTGCCAAGGTCAACAATGCCCTTGGCCTTCTGACAAGAAAGATGTCCAGCAACCTCACACATAGTCCCACTTGTACTATGGTTCAGAGAAGCTAAGAAACAGAAGGAATCTTGCCCACCATTTTTCTCACATCCAAAGAAGTGAGAGAAGACTCCACCTTTCAAATGAACTCTCTGACAAGGTAGAAAGCTTGGGAGGAAGATGGAATCTTCTCTCACATGTGCTGATGTTTGAAGATAAAAAATAGTGCAAATGAAACAAATCTCTGCCTCTCGCCAAAGACCTTGGGAGACAGGATGGAGTTGGTGGTAATAAAAAAATAAAGTAAGAGGATAGCTACCACTCAGCACAGCGCTTCCATGTGGTCCAGAGTCAATTGGTTCTGAACCAATAGAAGATCTGACAAACACTTAATATCATTCTGCGACATATTTGTTAAATGTTTTCAGGACAAAATTAATCACATTAGTCACAAATTGGACTCCACAATTGATACAGTTGAATATGTGGAGGTATCTAGGGCACCATCTCGACAGGTATTTTTTAAGTCTGAGGATGAGGACAAGGTGCTTGGTGAGGTTCAGCCAACCTCTTGTATGCTCAACCATTGCCCCCAATGGCTGATTCATCTAATAGAGAGGGATGAATGACTGGGTGTGGAAAATTATACTTGACAAAAGGAATTGGTTCCAGCCTCTTCAAAGGAAGCAACAATGCAAGCACACCTTTAAAAAAAAAAGGTAGACCCAGAGGTCTTTGACAACCATAAGCCCATAGCTCTTCCTGGGCAAGGTGCTGAAATGTGTGATGGCCAGGCAAATCCAAGCTCTCTTAGATGAAACTGCTTTTTTCAATCCATTTCAGATGGAGCTTAGGCCTGTTTTTTGCACTGAAATTGCTGCAGTTATGCTGCATGAGAGTTCGGGGGACTGCAATTCTGCTGATTCTCCTGGACTTCTAAGCAGCTTTCAGTATCATCAAACCATGGCGTCCTTCTGGAAAGGTTTTCTAAATTAGGAGTGGAGAGGACAGTGTTGCAGTGATTCTGCACCTATTTCAGAAGGTGGAGTTGGAGGATTTCTGTTTGAACCTTGGCATTTGTGCTTAAGTCCCATAAGGAATCAATTTGTTCCCCATGCTATTTAACAGCTACATGAAACTGCCATGTTAGGTCATCCAAAAATTTGAAGTGCTGTCATCAGCGCTGATGACACACACCTCACTCTCTTTATAATCTCATCCAGGTGATAGGGTGGAACTGCTAAACCAGTGTCTGATTGCAATAATGGACTGCATGAAGGACAATAAACTGAAGCGCAATACAGACAAAACTGGTGACAAGCAGTTCTCCTATAGAGGTTAGTGGTGTTCATCTTGCTCTGCAGTGGGCTGCACTCTCCTTAAAGGTGCTCATTTAACCATCTATGTCATTAGAGATAGAATTATCCTGTACAGCACAGAGTGCCTTTTATTAGTTTAGGATGGTACACCAATCACCTGAATGGTGATAGCCTAGCTTGAATGCCAGGTAACCTCCCATTTAAATTACTGCAATGTATTTTAAGTGGAGCTGCCTTTGACAGTATAAAAATATTGTGACAAGAGTATGGACTGAAATAGGGGTTACAATCGTGTGTTGTACCCTTTACTAGCTCCTGGTATGTTTCAGCTCTCAATTCAAAGTGCTATTTTTGACATATAAAGCACTTCACAGCTTGAAGCCACAATCTGAAAGTCCATTGTCTCACATATGTACCTACCCATGTCCTGAGGTCATGAAAGGCCCTGCTTTGAGTAGCCCACATACTGAGATTTGCCAAGTGGCTACTTATGAGAGGGTCTTTTCAATAGTGGGCTCCCAATTGTGGAATGCTCTCTCTGACATCTTCCTTGCTGGTCTTTCAATGTCAGGCAAAGCCCTTTTTATTCTCTTGGATATTTTAACTTGATACGTTTTTAGAGCCTAGTTATTGTTAATATTTTACACTCTGAAGTTATGTTTGAACTGTTTAACTTCATGACTGCTTTAAGTGTATCTTCTGTGAAGTTCCTCTCCCCCACCCTTTTGATTACAGAGTTAACAGCAGAAATTTTCCTCTCCTTCGCACACACATCTCAGGATCAAAGATGTGCTTACTATTCCTGTGGAATCAGAAATAACTTTGACTTCAGTTGATCTCATGAGCAGCAGTAATTTGTAGGGAGCCTAAAAGAATGGTTCTCCTCGGTTCTAATATAGACAGTGGATTGAATCCAGCATTTTATTCCACCAGCTGAGCATCCCAAGTAGGATCCAACCCAGTTGCTGGACAAAGTTTTAATGCACTATGAGGATATACCTGTTACACTTCAACAAATGCTTTAGATACATGAACAATTGTTGCCCTCTCATCCATCCACTAAAGCAATACTTCAAAGCTTTGGTATAGGTTTTATATAGTTGTTGGAGGATTAACATTTAAAGGTGGTTTGATATTCTCTGCAATGCAGTTACCTAATTTTGTAGCTAATAATAGCTATATATTTTTTGCAAGACAGCAAAGCAACTTAAAATGAAGGAAGTCATAAATGCGTATTCCTAGCAGGGCAGCATTGGAGGAGATGGCCTACTGTCCCAGGGACCACTCCAGATTGGCTGGCACTTCAATCTAATTGCCAAATTATTGTTCAGACTGTTAGCAGATCATTCCACCCAATCTTTCAAAATGTTATTTAAAATGCACAATAAAAGTGGGATGTGTTTTAAATGGCTCTCCAGATTACAGTTAGCAATTTTTGCCACTACTTTTCTCAAACAAATACCTTTTGTGCTCCTATAGGCAGCACAACTGCAAGAGGTGGCTACATAGATATTTTACTGAAATTGAATAGAGCAAAGCAATATAATTTAATAGTTACATTAGTCAGCAATTTAAACATGCTTTAAAATTAACCATTAACTTTAATAGCATAAATGAGGAGGCATGAAGTAGTTCTGTGTGGCATGAAGGAGCAGCCTACAGGCACTGAAAAAAATGTAAAATATCTAGACAACTTGGGGGAAATCTACACAAAGTGGAAATATTGTATTAGTAAAGAACTGGCTGCCAGGTGCAAGATTGCTGGTAGAATCCATCCCCCACAGGGGAAAAAAACTGGAAAAAGGAATTTTAAAAACATCAGTTTGCTATAGAAGTACCTAGTACATTTTGACGAACTGCAGTCATTAAGGCTCAAACAGGTCTAGTACACGCAAAGATTCTCCCGCCACCCCACCTCCCCTTGAGTTGCTGGACATTTTCTGAGACATCTAGGCTATGAAAAAAGGAGCAAAAGATGCTTTGATTTTGGACTTACAACTTCCAGCATTACCCAGCCAGGATTGCATAGGATTGCACCCTAAGCCGCTAGTTGTTATCATTTCATAAACCAGTATGTATCACTGCTCTGCTGCCAAGGGGAAACTCAGAGCCTTAACCCCACTATTTTGTGGAGGAAAGGATACTGTTATAATGAGCCTCCTAAAAAGAAGCTACACAGCTGGTATGAGTCTGTGCAGACACTCCATTCTAAGTTATAATTACTGCTTTCATGATATCCTTTATACAAGAACCACACATATACGTTTTAGGAACACTAATAATCACAACTTGTGCAGATGGATTCATATACTTATGCTCAGAGTATGAGTAAGCCTTTGTAAAAGAGTCCTGCAAGCTACATACAGCTCAAAGGCAACAGCACAATTTCTAGTTTACTCATAATGGCCTGTTTCACACATCACAGTAAGCAAGAATTTGAAAGAATTCTTATTATTAATGAGCCTGCTTAGCTCCACCTGCATATGGGAGTGGCAAAACAAACCACAGACTTTCAATCTGTGTTTTGTTTATTGTGATGTGCAAGCTAGGAATTCCGGCTTGTCTCACTAGAGTTCCCAATTCATACATCATGATAAACAAAGGATTCTTTAGATTAACATTTGGATGAGGCCAACGTTTTAGAAGAGCCTTGCTGTAGAAGTGAGCAGATAGAACAAGAAGACAATACATAAGGTAGAAACACAGCAAGGTTTTTTAAAGTTTTGGTTTTTAAAAAATAAAAAGTTCTTCAGACTTCTGCTGGCTGCTGAGATGAAAAGTGAAAGTACATTTGCAGGGTGACTTCAGACCTCTCAGTGTCCATGTTTTCCCCATGCAAGACCCTTTTTTTGCATGCTAAGAGTTATATCAAGGGAGAAAATAGTTAATGATGCCTCAAGCACAATCCAATAAGTTTCTGTTCTAATCATACAATCATATTCAAGACAAATCACAACAGTCCTGTTAGCAAGGGAAAGTGTTGCATTTTCCCAGCAACAATGTGCTGGGAGAACACAATTTATGCCAAACAGAAATGCTCTCTTGGTGAAAGACATCTGAATTACATGCAAGAAATGAGCAACTGTATGCTTGTACCCTAAAAACAAATACCCTAAATGAAAACATGTTTTAACAACCCAGCTTGGGGGGAGGGGGAAAATTTACACATATCCCAACAACACAATATTTGTAACACTATTTATCACAGTTATTTAAGGAAAACGAGAAACGCATACCTGAGAAATTAAACAATGTCAAAAACAGCATGCTCAATCAAATAAATCACCTCAAGTAGAGAATGATTTTCTCTTTGATTCATGAAATGATTACAATTGTTTTAAACTAGTGCAAAAGTGTACGTATGAACAAGAAAAGATGAGTCATACAGCCACCACCAATATTTCAGTGGGAGGAGGGAATTCTATTCCAATGAAAGAGCTATATTCTAGTAGGATTGTAAGGAAAAATAGATGGGTTACATAATAAAGGGATAGAAACAGGGTGATTTAGGAAACCCACACCAGCCACACAAAATACCTGAATAAAATGTGGATGTGTTCAGTCCCATCAGTGTGTCTTTCCAACTACTGTACCAAGGAACACTAGCTTTAAATGACCGATCTGACAGAGAAAACATGGAATTATTAAACTAAGCAGATAAAATGTATCTGCCCCAGCTACCTCTCTGCACTCACAAAACAGAGCATGGAGATGGGGAAAAGGAGGAGTTCCCAGGGGGGTGGGGGGAGGAGAATGAGGATGTAGAGCTACGGGGTATCCCCAGCCTCCTTCCATCTCCCTCCCTGAAGCCTCTGCTAGATGGGAAAAATTGCTCATCTAACTAAAATGCAGAGCAGGAGGCACCACCTGCTCTGCATTGGATACACGTAAGCCTCCAAGTTTGAGGACTGCACCCACACATACATAAACTGGATTTCATTATAATAGTACAGATACATAAAAATATCTATAGAACATTAAGAGCAATAGATGGCTACTTCAATACTAAGTAAATTAAATAAAATTAAAGCTCATATATTAATTTGCACAGATTTCACTACCTTAAAAAAAATCATCTACATACATTTACTTATTGCAAATAGTTTGAATACGAAGTTACATCTCTAAAAATATACTTACATTTTACATATTAAAAGCTTTTAATCCAGGCAATATTTGAGAATGTAAAAATAATTTTAAGTCTCATTAGCATAAAATAGAAGATTTTTTAAAATATCTAATATTCCTATAGAAAAATACAGCTCTCAATGCTTTTTGCTATAACTGCATCTTACAGCAGAAATGTATGCTACCTTGATGTTCTCCTCACCCCATCCCTGTTAACATACAGCAAAATTTGTGCATTTACATCAGTGCCTTTTGAACTTCCCTGCCTGTACCAGTGATGAGCTGGGGAATCAAATTACACAACATATCAGGATACACATTGCTGATGCTGGATTTTGGAGGAGAGCCTCAAAATCTAAGGAGTGAAGTCTACTATAGTACCAAAACTCAGGGCAAACTGGCTACTCCTCACTTATCCACTCCCTTTGGGCAATAATATTGATTGGGCCTCTGAACTCTCTCAGCCAGAGGAGACAGTCAAGCAGGCAGCAATGGTGAAGAGCAGCAAAGAGAAAATGCCAACTGCTGATGCCATTCCTAAGAATGTGGGTACCTTTAACTACATGTTATAGGAAGGGTGGGATGAAGTTCAACATGAATTGCTATTTCTAACAATATCAATGTCTGTTATAACATGTAGCTCTGTCCTCAGAAGAAAAGAAGCTAGGATGAACATTCTCAACACTGAGAAAAGGCCGTGCTACTGAAAGCTTACTGAAATATATGCAAGTATTTATGACAAGAACTCTTCCTAGTGGCGGTTTTTAAAAATAGAGTTTATATGTACAAAATTAACAAAGCAGTAACCAACAAAACTGAGAAAAATCAAGTAGCATTCAAATATTGCAACATTCAAGCATTCAAAACTGGAAACATTTACACTTATGAACAAAATCTAAACATATGTGGAGCACCCATTTTAAATGAAGTATAACATGTTTAACACATTTCAGTGTCCTGTTACATACCACTAATGTTGAGATCATAATCTCCTGCAGTAATCACATTAGCTACTAATCCTTCAGCAGGCTGACTAACAGTCACAACATCATTCAGAAGCTTCCGAATGGCTCCTGGTTGAGGTGGTTGAGTAATAATGTTGTTGACAGCAATTTTCAAGTTTTTGATTATGTGTAGTTGGTTGTTGGGATCTCTCATGTGCACTAAAATGAGAAAACAGCTGTGTTAGATTAGTACATTCTAAAGCAACATTCACAACTCAATTCATTACATTTGTAAAATATACCTATTGAGCATTTTCAAAAAACATTGAAAAAGACAATCAAGAACTCCCCTCACTAATGTTCAAAATGAAAATAAGATTGACTTAGACTTCAATTTGAAACTCACTTACTAGGGAGTAAGTCCCACTGGACTTAGTGGGACTTACTTATGATTAAAAATGCATAGGACTGTCCTATTAGCAACTGAAACTCAGACATTTTTAAGCTAGAACCAAAGACAGCACATACAGATATCAAAAACAATATCACATATAGATGCAAATTCACTTGCTGTTTTCAGCACATTTCTCTTGCTTAAAGAGCCAAGACTAGTGGGTTACCATTTTAATAGTAAGAATTGCTGCAGCAAAGCGTTCCTTTTTTAATCCCTCCATAAAAATAAACGATATACCTGGTTTAATTCCACTTGCCCATATAAATCAAATTTAGCATTTTTACAGTGACATGCAGGTTACAGCTCGTCAGAGAATTGGTCCAATAAGTAAATTTTCCTGAAAGAATCAGGATCATCTCTGGGATTTTCTGAACTTGAAAGCATCACCCACAATTCAGTTGCATGAAGTGGAGATAGCTAGCACAGAAGCCTGGTAGAACCTGGCCTCATGCTAGACCCATTGAGCAAAGTGGGTCAAATACAGTATAGCAATTCAAGTCTAGCAGAGGCCTTCTTGCAGCTTTTATCTTGGAGAATTCAGCAGCCCGTTCTTCCCAGGTTCCCACAGTGCACACACCACCCTTTGAGAAACAGAGTTATACACCAGGGTTTGAAAAGCAATAAGCTGCTGGATACTCCTAGGTAAGGTATGGGAAGGCTTCTACTCAAGGTGAACTGCCTAGCAGCATCAGGGCATCTTAAGCAGAGTAGCAGTAACTTAGCAGGCCCTTAGAGGATTATAAAAGATATGTATAGGTGTTGTTCCACACCCTGTACTTCACACATTACAGCTATAGGGAGGGTTGGGAATCACTCCAGACCCATTTGTTACATACATGACTATTTCATGGTCTCTGAAATACCTCACTTGAAAAAAATTCAAATACCAGCTCTATACAGAGGAACTAAAGTCTACTTGATTGTTCTAGACTCACCTCATCTGTTTAGATAAAAAATGTATAATTTCTTTCCTAAGTGCTTTGAGAATACCCAGCCGTAAGCTGATCATCACTGAAGCTTTTTACTTGGTTTCCAACCCATCCTACATTACCTTTTTTCACTTCATAGACTGCCACTACAGTCTCTCATTCTGGCCCATCAACTATGTGGCATCTGATCAGCTTTCTCAAGATCCCCTATAGACACTGAGCTGGCTTGGATGTCATGATAAATCATGGTTTAATCATGACAAAAAGAAGACACGGCAAGCCCTAGGCTCACACAATTCATCCCCACACCCTCTTCACCTCCGGTAGGGTTACAAGATTCAGGCTTTCACGTCTGCTTTAGAACTATGAGTTATGAAGCTAGCTTGTTTTAACAAACAATAGTTAAGATTAACCACAATTTAAGATTTAGATATAATGCTGAACAGAAATCAATTAAAAAATGGAAGTGAAAGCTTCTGGTCTCTTCTACACGGCTGCACTGGAATAAGAGGGGAGCATGCAAGCCCAAGGTTCACTGCAGTTCATTTCCATCACAATATCTGTAACAATAATTCCCCCAAGAAATTCTATCATCTCTTTCCCAGATTACACATGATGCTTTTGATCATTTTAGTATAGGATTGCATTTTGGATGCACTGTTTAGCATATATCTTATAAATAGATTATCTTTTGCATCTATTTATTATTTTATAATCACTATATCTAGGCACTTCTATAGTTTTTACCTGCCCTGAACCATGATAGACAGATGAGTTATATATCTGCAGTAAAATTGCCAAGTTCATATTCTTAGAGAGCAAAACAAAAAGTCTTACAGCTCCCAGCATTCCCCAGCCTGCAGTTACAGGATTTTTTCTGTCTAAAAAATAGGATTACACAGAGGATTAAACTGATAGCTTGTCACTTTGAATACATGATCCTTCTCTCCTTAGTCTTCTATGACATCAAACAAACTGCTCTAACTGTTAGATACTTTTCCTATTTGTTAGGTTTTCAAATAAACACATTTGTTAACTGGAGGAACTCCCTGGAGATCCCCATTTGAAAATTTACCTGTCCTACCTGCAATCTTTCCTAATTTCAAACATCAAAAGCGGGGTCTAAAGGAACAAAAGAATCCAGATCGCTGAGTTGTTTAGATACTAAACCACAAACCGTGGGTTAACTGCTGGGTTGTTTAGCCCCTAAACAACCCATCATTCCATATTCAAACGTCATGTTCACAACCTCTTATCACAGTGATCAGAGGTTGTACATCCATGCCCCTCACAGCCGGCATTGACAGAACTGCACTAGTGACCTTGAAGGAGGGGTAAAGGGGCACGCTGGGAGTGGGGAGGGGACAGCAGAAGCCAGGATACAACATATCCTGAGGGCTCCTCAGGCTCCTTCCCTCACACTCCACCACGCCCCAGCTAAACAGGCAAAAAAGCCCAGCTAGCCAAAATCCAGAGCTGCAGGAGCACAAAGGTGAAGGTTCCCTCCAGCACTCCTCCCATTTTTCATAGGATGTCCATAACTTCAGAGGCTTGTGGGCATTGCCATAGTATTGTGCCACAAAGCAACACTGAATTCCCTGGCAGTCTCGTATCCAAGCATGCGTCAGACCTAGACCAGCTTAGCTACACCAAGCTCTTTGCTTCATGCATCTTCAGACCATGCCCTGCTTACCTGGAGTAACACATTTAGGAGGGGGGGGAACAGTTCTGAATATCAATGTTCACAGAAGTCTGGAAGAAGTCCTTATTTTATAATAGCAGTAAAGTTGCATACTTAATAAAAATAAGTGGGCAAACAAAATAAAATCTAGCAAAACTGACTATAGCTGTTTTGTGTTTAGTTAGTATAATGAACATACAGCAATAATCTATAAATCACAACCAGAAAATGTTCATAATTTTTCAGTAAGCGAAGGTGAGCATGTCGCTAAGTGTGCTTTCCAAGGGTGCAGCAACTA
Organism: Elgaria multicarinata webbii; assembly: GCF_023053635.1. Classification (NCBI taxonomy): domain Eukaryota; kingdom Metazoa; phylum Chordata; class Lepidosauria; order Squamata; family Anguidae; genus Elgaria; species Elgaria multicarinata. The sequence goes on from NC_086177.1 coordinate 62,042,230, forward strand.
GATTAAAGTAATGTATAGATCCTTCAAACATCATCTATATAAACATTAGTCTACTTTAATTGCTTTTAAGATTTGAGATATTCCTTTTGCAAATTATAATTATTTTTGCAAAACAGCTTACATCACATAATGGGTTCATCTGCAAGTTACCATTCACACACATCCATTAACAGTAATAACCATTTGGCTCACTACAACTCCTGCAGCCCTTCCCTTTTTAGAATTCTTATTTCTCTTTGCTGGTTGTTACATACTGCTTCTAGCCTGTATTGTTTTTATTGTTGTTGTTAAACTGTTTTTAAATCTGTATGTGGACTAGAGTACTTTGCACGTAAATTGAATTAATAAATAACATTGTTTAATTTCAGCCAATTTCCAGAGGATAGTTGTGTAAGTCTATGGCAGCAAAAAAAAACCAAAGAAACTTGCAGAACTTTTACCAGAACTTTTTTTACGTTAAGATTCTACAAGATTCTTTTTTTAATTTGAGCCAGTGCTTGCAGAGCATTCCATGTCATCTTTTACCCTTTAAGTGTGCTGATCGGGGAGGACAACACTTCTAAGCACTTCGTATTCTAAGACTTGCTAAAGATGTATTTTGTGTTCAACAGAAACGTCCGTCAATCCGAAAGGATCGGCAGAGTTTAATGCTGCCCACATATCTTACTCTATACTAGTGCCCCTAGGGAACCGGGGTCATTACTTTAGTTCAGAGACATCTATTCTGGTCTGGGACATTTTTATATATTAAGAAAACTTAAGCGAAAAAGATGCAATACCCCCTCAGAAGTAAACAAGACCTCGCCTCCCTCGTGAGCGTGCGCTTTCCAGAAGGTGGGACTTGGCAGACAAGCTGGATGGGCAGCAGCTGCCTTATTCCGCCATCCGAGCTTCAGCGAATGGTGAAGTAAACATAGCAAAGGGGCTCCTCATGCATCGCCTGCCTCAAAGGGGTCGGGAAATGTACTGCCTCCTTCCCGACCCGCCTCCAATACACCCACCCGTTGGGGGGGGGGGGGTGCCCATGGCTTAGACTCCCTTCCCTTCCCCTGTAAACAACCCAGTTCCGCTCCCGCCGAGTGACACCGACCTTCCGAAGTGAGGCGACAGAAGGGCTTTACCAGCTCACAGAAGCCCAAGTTGTTCTTGCGGGTGACTCTCTCTGCCTCCTCGCTACACAGCGCGGCCACCAAGGGCACGAACGAGTCCTGAAGGAACTCCTGCACCGACTGCACTCGCTGGGCCATAGCTCGCTCGCTCCGACCCACCCAGGCGAAGGGCCTGCCGGCCGGCCGGCCCACCTAACTGACTGGCCGGCTTGGCCCGCTCTCTTCTCTCGCCGCCTCTCTGAGTCGGAGCCGAACAACCCCCGCCCCGCCGGCCAACGCGCGCTGAAGCCCGCAGCACTGACAGCCGCTGCCTCAACTGCCGCCCCACCACCGGCCCCTCAGTGACCGCCCAGAACCGCCATATTGAATCTGAAGAACCCAGACAACCGGGTAAAGCTGATCCCGGCGGCCTTCGCGGCAGGTCACGTGACAGCGGAGTGGGCGGGGAGAGGCGAGGCTCCCGGAATCGAGGCGGCAGCGGTGGCAGAAAGGGAAGCGAACACACGGGACGGGGCGGAGCTAGAGGGTTTGTCACGTGCGTGTGCCGAAACAAAAGTAGAAGCGAGCGGTGAGAAGATCCATGTTATCTGGCCACGGCGGCCCTTCCCTCAGGTTGAGGTGAGGGCGAGAAGAAGGGAAGCAGGGGGGGGGGGCTCCCTCCGTCAGCGGTCCGTCCATCCGTCCGTCAACTGTCAAGTGGCAGCGGCCCTTCCCTCAGGCTGAAGGGAAGCAGGCGCACTCTGTCAGCTGGCGTGGGAGAACCGTTTGCCTTTTGATTAAGAACTAGCGAAGAGGTTGTGTTTTTCCTCCTTCCCTCCCCCGGGCTCTTTTCCTTTTGTGTTCCGCCTCTTACATGGTAAGTCTGAGGGCAAGATGCTGACTTATTATTCGTCTTTGTAAGACCCACTGGGAGCCTTTTTCTGTTGAAGATCAGGTTCAGAATGCCTCAAATAAATAGATAATACTTATTATTAACAATAATAAATAAGAATCGCCACTTTAGACCTGCTGATATGGCACAGTTGCATGTATTTTTAGTCAGGAGTGGGTGTCACTGTTTGCAATGGAGCTTGCTTCCAAGGAAGTGTGCAACCACAGAAAACTGTTCCCAGAGACCAATGCAGCACTTCTGCATACTTGCCTGAATGCAGTGAAGAGGGAAAGTACAGCTGGGTATCTTCTGTATACATAAGCACCCAACCCAAACCTCAAGATGACCACACTTGGTGGTTTCCTGGAGATGCTAAATAACATGGGAGACAAGATGAAACTCTGCAGGAGCTTATAGTATAAAACGAAGGGGCTGTGGCTCAGCCTAGCCTTCTCCCTGGCTTGTTGTTCTGTGTGTAAGATCTCCCCTCCCCAAGTAGGGAATCAGTCATGCAACACACCATCACATGCAGCTTTAAAAGGTTGAGTCCTTCTCCATGAGCCCCTGCCAAAGGAAGTGAGGCAGGTGGCTACTAGGAGGGGGGCTTTCTCTGCTGTGGCACCCCGGCTGTGGAACGAGCACCCCAGAGAGGTTTGGCTGGCGCCTACACTGTGTTCCTTCCGTCGCCAGCTGAAGACTTTTTTATTTTCTCAGTATTTTAACACCTATTAACTTAAATTTTAAACTTTGCTGTTTTAATTCCATACTTTAACCTATATCAATTTTTGCTGTTTGGTTTTATCCTGGTTGTGCTTTTTATATTGCATTTTGTAATTGTGTTTTTAGATTGTTGGTTGTTTTTATGCTCTTCATGATTTTAATTTTTGTAAACCGCCCAAAGAGCTTCGGCTATTGGGCGGTATAAAAATGTAATAAATAAATAAGTAAAACTTTCTCTCTGGATTCTGAGCACTAAAGACATTTGTCTGGAAGACAGCTGGTTTAGAAGCTACGCATAGCTTTATCCAAACCTTACTTTTTTGGCATTACAAATACACTTCACAAGTGTATACTTATTGTTTAGCGCACTCTTAGTTTGAGTTTTTTAAACTGTTTCAGGTTACCCCAATAAACTACATTATTTTCTTCCTGAATTTCTGTTCTCCCAGATTTGCTTGTAGTTGTGGCCAGTGGTTCCATTAAGCGGTGTTTGAAGAAAAAGCAGAAGAGACAAACTCCAAAAGAGTATAACTGCCAGTGTAGAATCAGCAGAGCCAAACATCTGTGAGAACTAGGAAAGTGTTTCTGCTTTCCTTCACATTTGCTTTTAAGCTACTGCACAATTGATGACATTTTACTGACATCCTGGTGTTTCCTTTGTTCTTGGTTAGGCGGATAGTTTGGGAACTTATCACAGTTTACAAAAGAAGTCAGTGCCAGGCAAACTTGTCATTGCTTCACACACTAAGGCCATAACTAGACCTAAGGTTTATCCCACGATCATCCCGGGTTCATCCCTGCCTGAGCACTGGATGCCCTGTGTAGCACTTAGATGAACAGGTTTGACCCCAGGACAATCCTGGGATAAACCTTAGGTCTAGCTATGGCCTAAAAAGGCCCAGCCTACACATACTTTCTTTCACACATCTGTATAGCAAAGAACAGTAGCCACTCTCAGCTCCCAAGATCATAGAGATGTATCAGTCACATGTTAAAGATACATTTGTCATGTGCACAGATTACTTTTTAAATGTCATTTTGTGCAGATTTTTTGCATGTATGTGTACAATGCTTTACCTCTGTGTTAAAATAAAATGTGTGATGCAATCTTGTGTAAACATATTGAAGTATGCGAATAAAGGCATTTTATTCTGCATTTCTGCTTTAGCACAAAACCTGGAGAAAATAGGAGTCAGCATCCAGATCATTAAGATAAATAGACTGCATGGAATATGGGGAGGTTCTCCTCTGTATGTTCTCAACCCCTAAAATTGACACTGAATGTCTTCCATAAGTTCACCCTATTGTGCAGACTATGGGAATCAATGGGTATGATACACTGATGCTGTGTGGCTTGCCTGGACCTATTCAGAGCTCATAAGAACCTACCTAGCACCTTGATCATAAATGCAGCATCACATGGTGGGGCATAAGAGTAGAACACCACGCAATGTGATATTTATCCATTTATTTAGGGTTGGAGGGGTTGTCTTTTTCCTCATAGAGGCTCTGAGAAGATACATATTTAAAAATATGGACTGGTAGCTGCTGGTGTTACAAAGACACTATTCTCTCCTTAAAGCAATGTTATTTCTCTGTAACGTTCCTAGGAGGGAAAGGAGATTTAGGGGGTTCTCTCCCAGGTTAAAGATTGAAACTTTCAGGTTTCTCAACTCAGTCCATTAATTCTTTTCAACTTTCAGGTAATATCACTACTGCCCATAGCAGCAAAGTAGTTCAAAAGAAGACAGACAAACTCAGAAGCATAGGTGACTTTATTATAGAAGATATATAACAGCATTCATTACTTGTCTCTTTCATTCCTTCCTCTCTATGCTTACTCCAGCTGCCCAAACCTGACACTTCTTATACAGTTCAGAGAAAATCAGTGACATCACAACTTTGATGAGCCAGACACTGCTCATAGGCACTGGAAATGATGCTATTTGCTATCAGAGGAAGACTGAGCTGGCCTTCCATCCCTTATGGCTATACTTGCTGGAAAGAAAAAATCTACTTACTCTTATTCTTTTAACAAAATATGATTTTACATGCTAATGACTGCCTTAAAGGTATCCAGGCTGGAGTTCAACAGTAGGTACATATTGCAGGAGGATGACTAGGTATTGTAGCTATTGTTTTGCTCAATTTTACCCCACCTTTGCCTTTGGGGAATCCATTTTAGGAGGTCTATTAGAAACTGAATTGCTTGATCTAATCTTATGTGATTGCTGTGAGCCCCATTCCAGCGCCTTTCTCCTATCTTTGTTGAAGGTACTACTTAACATTACTCTGTAAAGTGGCATATATCTGCATGGCACATAATTGTTATTAACTCCTCCAAAATGCTGGGAAGGGAGGTTTGGATCAGAGCACAAGTTTTGCCTTCAGAAGGTCCTAGGTTCAACACCTAGCATCTCCAGTTAAAAGGATCTCTCCAGTTCAGCAGAAAAAGGCCTCTGGAATGTTGCTGCTAATCTGTATAAATTGTACTGAGCTACATGTAGCCAAAGGTTTGGCTTATTATAATGCTGTTTCTACTCAGGGGGTTGGACTCAATGGCCTTATAGGCCCCTTCCAATTCTACTATTATTCTATGCTACTGGCATATGTTGACATAACATAAGTATAATTAATTTTCTATTAATAAATGTAGACAGAAGATCACTGCTGTTCTATAACCAATTAACAACAGTAAAAGCTTTCTGCTGTTTGGGGTGTGTGTGTGTTTTAAAAAATGTTAAATGTACCTGATCCAAGTGACACAGAAAAAATACATAATTCTCCATAAGAGGGCATTCAAAAAGCTTCCATCAAAAAAAGGAGGTAATTTTAACTAACAAAGAGTCCTGTAGCTAGCATATTAAAAACTAACACGTTTATTTTGGCATGAGTTTTTGTGGTCTGCTGCACACTTCTTCAGGCTCTTATTCTTAGTTGGCAACTAAACATGGGGTGGGACTGTTGACAATAGTGGAGCCAAACCTGTGTGTGAGCATATATAGTTGGATGTATGTAATATGTATAGTCAGGCAGAAGTCTCAAATCCTAAGGTTTTAAAAGTCAAGGGTTAAAATATTTGTGTATGCGTTGTATTGATAACATGGCGGGGAGGGCAGAAACAAAATCTAAGGGAGTATTTTGGTCCTATAATTTTAAATGGAAATAGGAACAAGTAGAGTAACCATCTCTCTTGAGCGGGTGGGGGAAATCATCACATTGCTTTTTTTGCATATTTTAAAGGGTTTTCCCCCCTTTCGAAGGGCAATATGACTGAATTGAAAAGGGAGGGGAACAAAACTTGGCAGTAAACAAATAAATCCAATTACCTGGATTCTTTTCAGAGTGTGGATTTCAAGGAGGTGAATGAAGCTGCTGGAGAAGTGGGGGCTAGCACTTGTCTGCTTGACCCTTATTCATCCAGGCTAATTAAATCAGGACTAGCAACATGGCTAAACAAAAGTGATTGATGACTCATTGTGGAAGGGGCATGTTCCAAAAGGTGATGGCCTCACAACTCCAGACACAATTAGATGATACTGATTATCTGGACCCATTTCAACTGGGCTTTCAGCTGGGATATGGGACTGAGACTGCTTTAGTTGTCTTGGTGGATGTCCTATGCTGGGTGGCAGGAGTGTGGCTCTATTAGTTCTGGACCTGTCAGTGGTTTTCAATACCATCAGCCACAGTATACTTCTGGACCGCCTGGTGAGGCTTGTCTTTAGAGGCACTATATTCCAGTAGTTCTGCACCTTCCTTACAGGTCATGTCCCAAAGGTGACGTTAGGCGACTACTGCTTGGCACCATGGCCATTGATCTATGGTGTCCCACAGGGCTCTGTTCCATTCCCTGTTATTTAATATCTACATGAAACCATTGGGAGATCATCTGGCATTTAGGAGTGAGGTGCCATCAATATCCTGATGGCACGTCAGCTCTATTGCTCTTTGTTACCTGATTTCAAGGAAGCAGTTGACATCTCTGAACATTGCTTAGATATGATAATGGACTGGATGAGGATGACCAGGCCAAGATTAAATCCAGAAAAGACAGAAGTGAGTCAATCTGAGGTGGTAACAGTAATCCATGCCTTGGTTACATGGTGGTTAGATTATTGCAATATGCTCTTTGTTGGCCTATCCTTGAAGAACTTCCAGAAGCTTCAATAGGTGCAAGATGCAGCAGCTAGGCTGGTGACCAGTGCATGGTATTGTGTTCACGTCCCCCCAATATTGAAAGATCTGCACTTGTTTTCTGGGCTCAGTTCAAAGTGCTGGTTTTAACCCTTAAAGCTCTAAACAATTTAGGGCCAGATTATCTGAGGGAACACCTGTCTCGACATGAACCTGCTAGGTTATTATAATCAGCAGGAGAGGCCCTTTCGAAGACACCCTTCCTTGTAGAGGTCTATTTGTTAGGCATACAGGAAAGGAGTTTCTCCTATGTTTTTCCCAAACTCTGGAACACATTCTCTTTGGAGCTGTGACTGGTTCTCACTCTCTGAATTCAGGAAGGGGGTCAAGCCACAACTATTTAACTTGGCTTTTGACATTGTTACCCTTTGTAAGGTTGTTTTTAATGTTTCATTATGTTTTTATTTGATTATGCTTTCTATTTTTTGAACTTTTTGTAAACCACCTTGTTGGCTTCAGAAATGTGATATAAAAACAAAATAAATAAATCCCTAGAAGTGATGTGGGGCAGAATATTTACCATTTCATATGTTTGTTAGTAACAATAAATGGATGCTGATTGCAAATAAAATATGCAAGCTTGGCAAAGTTGTAATTCATGTTTTAGGTGATTATCCATAGCAAGTATGAGGGAATATATATGACATTGAAATCCATATAAGTTTCACTGTGAAATGAAAGTAATAAGCAGTGACAGTGAAACTGAAGGTACCAGAACAACCTCAGTGGAAGAGAGTTGAACTCTCTTGATATAGGTGAATGATTGTCAGCATATCATGCACAGTTCTCTGAGTTGCTAAAATTAATTTGTGCAGTCTTCCTCAACCTGGTGCCTCCAGATGTGTTGGACTACAATTCCCAGCATTTCCAATGAGTTATGTTGTCTGGAGGATGCTAGGAGTTGTAGTCCAAAACATGGAGGGCACCAACTTGGGATGGCTAAACTAGTGTGTCAACAGTTTTCAGTACTTTTTTGGGTGTGTGCTTTTTTTTTTACATTTTAAAAAGGACACTGTTTGCATGTAATGGTTTAGTTTAACCCAGGGATTGTGATGGCCAAGCAGGAGTAAGTGACCATGCTGCCTCACACATGCTCATTGCTTCTGCTTTAAGTCGCCAACCCATGAATGCTCTGGGTGTTAATGTGATGACCAAACCCAGGAACTCTATGTTGTTTAAGGGTTAAACAACCCAAAGTTAACCCATCAATTGTTCATGGTTTGTTGTTGGTTGTTTCATCCCTAAAGAACTCCGAGTTCCAGGGCTCAGATGACATAATAACAACCCAGGAATAGGGCATTCCTCAGTTCTTCACTGAAAGCAGAAGCAACAAACACAGTCATGGTGATTCCTGGGTTAAACAACTCAGGAAATGCTGTTACATGTGAATTGAGGGAATATATGCTATTGTCTTTACATTTTATAAGTATGCTAATAAATATAACATTTAAATCACATTAAGTGTGCTTTGTTTTTCCTCAGACATTTCAAGACAAATACTTGTGTATTGGGACAAAAATTAACATGTAGTAATTTGTTTTTAGCTTTATTATTTACTAAATACAAGTAAAATAAACATGCTAAATTAGATTACTCTCTAGGACATCAGAACCTTTTCCAATACAAATGTCCCTTTGCATAGGGTTTTTTTCTGGAAAACCCACATCACTATTTAGTATCCAGATGTCAACAGTAGGATACAATTTGAAAGCATCATTAAACTATAAAGACTACTGTGGTGTGGGTTTCCTTCCTTTGCTGGTAGTATGGTGGTCACATGTGCTTCCATAGTAATTTTACTTTTGTTATCTTGCCGATTAAACATTCCACAAGGACTGAGGTCACAGGACAGTGATCTTTTACAGTAAACAATGTAAAAGTTAAAGATTACACCTGCATTCCAGGGAATTTGGGAGGGACTTGCTCTGAGGCAACCAGTGTTGACTTCAGGTTCAAAAGATTTAGAGATGCAAATTGCTGCAACTTCTTTTGAATTCTTTTCTTCTTTGAGTAAAACATTTTCCTAAATTTTTCCTCATAGTGACAACCTTGTTTTTAAAAATGCAAAGAATTGGTTAAGTAACATTACAGAAAAGGAGTTCCAAATTCAAATCAAAAGCAATCCATGCCTTTGCAGAAAGGCCAACACCTTGTTTGTACTGGGGGTTGGGAGAAGTGGATGAAGAAAATGATCTGAGGAAATCCCTATGTGTATTCTTAGCCTTTTATGTTGTGGGGTAGCTGGGAACAAGACAGAGTGGCACCACCGAATGTCCTGTGTCAGTTTTGTCAGCAATTGTTGCTTGAATCCTTGTTGATACATAGATTACAATGTTACTCCTAAAAACAACTTGATTAAAAATACTGGTGGCGAGTGTTAACGCAGGGGAACTAGTCCAAGAGCAAAAACAAAAATCTAGGGACTTCTGATTATTCTATTCACTGTAAGGATAATTATACGGCAACTACTTAATTGGAAACTGTTTATCTGATCACTTCAATAAGTAATCCCACAAGATTCAAGCATTCTATCAGAATGGTTCTTAGACCTAAATTTCCACATACTCATATTTTTTAATTTAAATTCAATCCCTCAAAAGATTCAGTAGACTCATCTCTTGTTTTATATTCTTATGTAATTCTTCTTATTCTTACATTCTTATTTTGTTTGCTTGTTTATTTGTCTGTTAGTCATAAGTCTGCATGATAGGCCATGAACTTTATCAAACCTCTCTTCTGAAAGCCTTGCACTCCCCTCTGTTTGCCCTGGTTCTTTATATGGACTGTTAGGCTAAATCACACATACATTTTAAAGCACTTTAATGATCACTTGGGAAGCTTCTCTAGCTTCAGTTAATGCTGGAGTTCACCCTATACAGGACACTGTGAGGTTCCATTCTGCCTTGTGCCTAACTAGTAAGTGTTCACAAGTTGTGCATTTTCCACTTCAAAAGTAAGTCCAACTAAATTAAATACTTTTGAGTAGACAAATGCACGATTACTCTGCAAATCTAATTAAACTTAAAATGCATTTATTTTCAATCTAGTCACTGATGAACAATTTAAAATGTAGCCATATTGATGACAAAGTTGCAATTTATACTCCATCAATGTGTCAAAACAACACCATCCATACAAGGAGTTATCAATAGGCTTGGGGAAACCCCAAGGGTGCATAAGTACAAAAAAATCTTTAAGGGGGATACCCTGGGGGTGGGAAAACAAGTATCATAGAAAAGAGGAGAATTGTCATCTGGAACCTGAACAGGAGCACACAAGTTGCAACATTTTGTCACTGGTCCCAATTGTAGCATCCTTAGGGTACAATTCCATGGCTGGCTAGGGAATACCGGGAATGCAGGTTTTTCTTTCTTTCTAAGCATTCTTAGGATTGCACCCCTAAAACTCAATAAATGCGCAGAGCCATCCAAGGATTGTATCCAATGTTAGTCTAACTTAAGTCCCATTCATTTTAATGGGTATACTCTAAGTAGGACTAACACTGGCTGCAACCAAAGCGTCAAACAAAAGCATGCACACGCGATACATGCGAACCCTTTTAAGTCATGTGTGGGATCTTTGTGATTTTCTTTTCTCTTTCCCGATTTGTAGACATAATAAATAAAACCCGTGACGTATAGACGCACAGCAAAGTGTGATCTCAGACGCAATCCTATGCATGTTTAGACGGGGGAGGGGGAATCCTTCAGTGTCCAGTTTCAATGCTGTGTGTAGGGGCTTCCCACCCCCACCCACCCCGTTCTGAACATGCATAGGATTGTGCCTTTAGACTGCAGTCCTAAACGCGCTTCCCAGGGAGTAAGCCCCGGGTTGAACACAGTGGGAATTCTTTCAGAGCAAACATGCAAAAGGGTTGTGCTTGCTAATCAGGGTCAAAGAAACAAAACATTGTCCCAGCCAGCCAGTAAACGAGACCAGGGACTGGAGGGCTTCCTCCCCCACCCCCACCCCCACCCTGCTTGGGCTGCTGACGGTGTCAGGTTTCACCGCGCCGCTTTGGGCTGGCCCTTCCCGCCTGCCACTAACCATACTTCTGCACGGGTTTCGACCCTGCAGCCGCGACAGACGGTCCTAACCGCAGCTCCGAGAGTTCTTCCATCCGAGAAGACGAGGAAAGATTTGCGGCCCTCGCCTCCCTCCCCACCCCCCGGCGACTTCTCCCTTTGCTTCCAACACCCCCGCACCGTCCCGGCAAACTGCTCAAATTCTGGCTGCAGAGCAGCGAAGCTCGGCAACAGCAGCCCCAGACAGCGCCAAGGAAAGTGCATCGCGCGCTCTCGCAGGAGTGCTCCATTGAGAAGATGGGATCCATGTTAAGCGGCGACGGGCGGGAGGCGGCGAGCGGCCCCCAAGGCGGCAGCCTGTTCACTCTACACTGGGGGAGAGCAAGGGAGGAGAAACGGCAGCGGGTCCTTTCTTTTGACTGCTCCATCTGCTTGGAGGTGCTGCACCAGCCCGTAAGGACGCGATGTGGCCACGTGTAAGTACAATACCCCTCCCCGTCTTGGCTCGAGGGAGAGAGGAGAAGAGATCGTGAACCCTACGCTGCACAATGCGAGAAAACGAATCTCTACCCAAGACTAAGGCCGTAGCTAGACCTAAGGTTTATCCCAGGATTGTCCTGGGGTCAAACCTGTTCATCTAAGTGCCACGCAGGGCATCCAGCGCTCAGGCAGGGACGAACCCGGGATGATCCTGGGATAAACCTTAGGTCTAGCTATGGCCTTAGTACACTCTCCCCTGTCATTTTTAAAATGGTGCTGTTTTTAGGGCTGCGATTCTTCGCACGCTTCATGGAAGAAAGCCCCACCATGGTGCCAATGTCCCGGTTAAAAAATAAAAAGCTTCCCTTTTCCTTTGGTTGGATCTTCGCATGGGAATATGCTACATGTTTTGACTTGGTTTCTTAAGTTAGTGCACTAGGGTTGCAGTTACTCATGGAGGATAAGGCTTATCAGTGGCTACTAGTCCTGATGGCTACATGCTATCTCCAGTATCAGTATGCCTTTGTACACCAGTTGCTGAGGTACTTGGGCGGAAGGCTGCTGTTGCACTCATGTCCCACTTGTGGGTCTTCTGTGGGCAGCTGCTTGGCGACTGTGTTTACATAATACTAGACTAGATGGACCCTTGGTCTGAGCCAGCATGCTTCTCTTACGTTCTTATGTGCTCCCTGTTTTGGACCAAGCAAACTCGGTTTGGTTTGTTTTTTTCAAAGGGAGGAAATTGCTCCCAATTTGGGATTTGAAAACAAAAAGTACCTTTTTGTTAGTACGGCCAAAGAAATGAGCAAAGGAAGAAAGGAGATGTTTCCTGCCCGCCACCTTCTTCTTTAAAGCTAGCTTAAAAGAACAAAGCTCAAGCCATTTAACTTGAGGTTTACAGACAGAGATGTCGCAGATCACTTTGATTTAAGCGATTGTGCTAAAGTTTTTTCGTTAAGATTTCATTGCTCTTCTACTTCATTCTCTTTAGTACCTTGGTAGAAACAAAGAGCTCATCTACACCAAGTAAGACATTCCACTATGAAAGCGGTATATAAAAGGCAGGAGCCACACTACTGCTTTATAGCGGTATTGAAGTGCACTGACAACTGTTGGGGCCCATTGGCACATACTATACTGCTTTCATACCACTTTCATAGTGTTATATCCTGCTTGGTGTAGATATGTCATGGGTCCCAGCAGTTGTCAATGCACTTCAGTACCACTATAAAGCAGTGGTGTGGCTCCTGCTTTTTATATACTGCTTTCATAGTGGAATATCCTGCTTGGTGTAGATGAGCCCAAAGTTTAAAGAATGATCTGGGTTTGTTTATAAGTTGGTGTAGTGCAGTGGCTAAGGCCTTAGCTAGACCTAAGGTTTATCCCAGGATTGTCCCGGGGTCATCCCTGCCTGCTCCCGGGACATCCTGTGTGTTATTTACATGAACAGGGATGACCCCAGGACGATCCCAGGATAAACCTTAAGTCTAGCTAGGGACTAAGTGGCAATACAGACATTACTGATCTACACTACACTACAATCAAGAGTTATAGGGAAAGTATGGATGATAACTACTTTACAGCTTGTATGAACTGCACCAAGATGATGTATGTGATCTGCTTTGAACACTTGAAAACAATATGCAAGCAAGATTAATATGTTAGGATTTCTATTGACACTCTATGCTTGTTTTAATTTCCCACTAATGAAGTTGTTTACAATCTGTTTTATCAATGAATAGAGGATACATTTTAACTGCATTGTCCTCAGTCTATTCATATTCCTAAAATAGAAATAAATATGCATGTGTATGATGTTTGTAAATAAAGGTTTTGTAGTTGGAAGGGGAAGTATTGCTAGGTTTTGGAAGAATCTTATAAATTTTAATTAAATGAAATTAAACCACCTTCCCTACTAAAAAATATTTTTTAAATTTTTTTTGCTAAAAATCCTTTAAAAATCAGCAATATTCCAAATTTGGGGATCGGTAAACCCTACAATTTGGGGAAGTCTTTCCTTAGATTTGTATTCACTGATGTTGATCTTATAATGTAAAAACTGGTGCAAATCTGTTAAATGCAAATCTTCCAAAATATTGGAGTGGGCAGTTGTCCCACGCAGAATTAAAAATTCAAGAGTTCTCTGATTGATTTTTTCTATAGCTAAATGTGGACAAACTGGAGATGAGTTGGTTTTCATTTTCCTTGCTTGACTACGAATAGCTCTATATAGGTATGAAGCAGCTATGTATGGGACGCCTCTTTCCATAGCAAAAAGAAAAAAGTGTAGCAGTTAGCAGCCTCAATGACATTGGTTTGGACTGAAGTCCTGTACTCACCTAGAAGTGAGCCCCATTGAACTCCATGGGACTTATTTCTGAACAGGCACATACAGGATTGCACTGTTGGCCTTGTAGCTGTACTAGAATAGCCGAATCAAGTCCATGTTATTAAGTCTGTCTATATGAAATACCTTCAGGCAAGGCTCAAAAAGCCTCTTTAAATTAATCTTAAGTAAAACTGAGCCTTTTTATATACTGCAGCTACATGATAACTCACCTCACAAGGAGTAGAAATCCAAAAGAACCATATGGCCCCTCGATAGGGAGGGGCCATTGCTCAGTGGTGGAGCATCCGCTTTGTATGCAGAAGGTCCCAGGTTTGATCCTCAGCACCTTCATTCAGGGCAGGAAAGATTCCTGACTGAAACCCTGGCGAGCTGCTGCCAATCAGTGCTGACAATATTGGACTAGATGGATCAAGGGTCTGACCCAGTATAAAGCGGCTTCCTATGTTCCTATATTCTAGGCAAAACATAAAGCTAGCATGTATGATGTTTGCATTCCACCCTGGTTCAGACATTAGAGGAAACCCAAGGTTTGGCTGCTATGAATGAGCTTTATATTCACTAGTTCTAGTTTCCTCCTTCAATTTCTGATTTAGTCAACCACAAATCATAGACTGCCCAGTTTGGATGTAATGGCAAATTATAGTTTGTGTGAACTCAGGAGGTGTGGTAAAGGAGAGCATACATGTACAAAGGGAGTAGAGTATGCATCATACAAAGTAGATGTGCTTGTATTACTTTATGTTAAAAAATGTTTTTCCCCCATGAGATAATACATTGGATGATCATGCAAACAAGCTGCACTTGTGGGATTCGATATCTGGCAGGCTCCACCAAAAGGTGGAAAATGGCTCCAACCTTTTGGTGGAGCCATTTTCACATGTGAATAGGTTTTCTATATAAATAAAATGGAATATTTGTTGTTTTTTCAAATAGTGCTTCCTCGATCTGTAATCTTACTATAAACCCTGCATTAACTAGAGCATACATTTCTGTAGCACCTGAAAAACAAAGAGATGTTTAATACTGAAAATCTGCATATTAGCAGGCTGGGCTCCAAAAGTCAGGCAGCTGCCCAGGGCACCATTATTCAAGGGGACTTGCTGTGTCAATAGCAGTGCACAAATGTGGGATCTTGTGCTCCTTCTGGCATGATGACTTCACTGTGCAAACTAAGGGCATAATCCTATGCATGTTTAGACAGAAAAAAGTCCTAAGACTCGCAGAATCCTTCCATGGTGGCTGGGGCATGCTGCAAATTGTTGAACTTTTTCCTGTCTAAACATGTAAAGAATTATTTAATTTATTATTTATTTATTGCATTTATATCCTGCCTTTTTTTCTTCCAAGGAATCCAAGGTGGCATGCATAATCCTCCTCTCCTCCATTTTATCCTTACAACAACAACCCTGTGAGGTAGGTTGGGCTGAGAGTCTGTGACTGGCCCAGTGGGTTTCCATGGCTGAGTGGGGACTAGAACCCAGATCTCCTGACTCTCAGTCCAACACTCTTGCCACCATACCACACTGGCTTGTGCCTTAAGAGACAATTACAGAATCCAGTGCTTCAAGGAGTTCTAAGGTGCAGTGGTATTTACTGTGGGGACACTGTCATCTCATGCTGCTTGAGGCAGCAAAAATCTTAAACCAGTCTTGCCTACTAATAAAGTCCCAAAATCTGATACCAAGCCAATTCTATCAGCTGTGTGACTACGGTTGAATAACATGTTTCAGTGTTAAGTTAAAAAAAATCAGTGCAGACTAGCAACAGGCACATAAAGTGCAGTTTATATGAATTACAGTTCCACTGGTTGCACAAACTATGTAAATACCATTTGCAACTAGATAAAATGAGAGAAGGTGGAATTTTGATTGTATAACCCTCTCTAACACATATGTACTTTGCCAAACTTTAATAGTTCATTGTCTAAAATCATGCACATATTTGGAAAACACAATGAAAGTGTTTTCCTTTAATGAGATGTAGCTGATGATCTGCACTTCATTGGAAAAGCGGTGGTCCAACAGCCATTGGATAATGCCCATTAAGGGCTGCACAACCAATACAGAAGCTGCTGGTTCTGAAGCCCCTGGTGCCAAAAGTGCCTGCAAATCCTGAGTTGCCTGCCCCTCATTTTTATTTTTATTTGGTTCACCATTAACCATTTGAATTTCAGCCAATTGGTCTTTTCCAGACTGAAAGACTGCCCTGAACATGGGGTGGGTGGTAGGGAGAAATATTAGACACCCAAGATTGCCAGAACTGACCCTGGATGGTGCATGGCTATTCTTGACTTTTGCTTTTCTCATCATCCGTAGTGCTAGATGATTTTGGACATTCTGGTACGCATCAAAAGTAACATTTATGTTCACCCTTTGAGCCTGGCTATTTTATTTCCATTGAGAAAAAGCAGACAAATCATTTAAAGACAGGTTTTGAAAGTAAAGCCAGCTCTTATTCTATCCTGAAACATATCCAAATCAATTGAGTAGGTCACTGGTCAGTAACAAGCTATTATATGCATATAATTGAAGTCAGTTGGCCTTATAATTTATGTCTGAAGAAATCCAAAGATATTTCTTGGGACTTAAGCCTGCTCAGACTGTGTTCCTCCCATTTGTCTTCCCATTGCAACAGATCCTCCTTTACACTTGTTGTTTCCATAGGTAAGATACAACCTTTGTAAAGGGACACCTGTGACATACCTTGTGACCTTTAAGGAAAGAGGTCCTTACAAATCCTTTACGTGCTAGAATCAGAAGATTTTCTAAGAAAATTAATTTTATTTCTTTGAACAACACTTAAAATCATGTACAAAAGAATAAGACAATAATTCTTAAAACACAATTGCAAAATGGGATAGTGGCCAAACTACAGCTAAAGCACATTTCCTGTAGAGGAATAAAAATTGTATCTGACTTATCTGTCCCTTATATTTTAAGTCTTTTTTACAGTGCACTAAATTATCACATATTAAAATTCATGATAGCATTATGAGCATCCAATTTGGGAGTTAATAACGTTACTATTAATTTTAAAATGTGACTATTTAGTGGTTTGCTTTTATGCATTTGATGTTACGCATGGGCTTTAAATTTACTATGCATATTTCAAGGATGCTTATGTGATACTAACTCAGGCCATTTCTTAATGAAAAAAAGTATTTCCCAGAACTGTGTATTGGTTCAGCACTACTAAGAGCTGCTCAGTTCATTGATGCTGTAACACTTCCCAGATCAAAGCGACAGATTTGAGGAGCTGCTCCTATTACTCCCTATGCAATATTCAAGCCATTTTTGTGCACTTTGGAACATAGAAAGCTGCCTTATACTGACTCAGACCATTGGTCCATCTAGCCCAATATTGTTGACATTGACTGGCAGTGGCTTTTGAGGGTTTCAGGCATGATTCTTTTTTCATCCTACCTGGAGAAGCCGGAGATCAAACCTGGGACCTTCCGCGTGCCTAGCATGTGCTTTATCACACTGAGTTATAGCCCACTCCTGTTGCATTTTAAGCTGGCAATGGGGGTGGGGTAGACCATGAAAAAACCATCAAGCTCTGGTTTGTTGCTTCAGTTTTCATTACAGCAAGCTTAGACACAACATCAATAAAAGCTTTCATAATGCTCCCAGTATTATCTCCAAAACCATGCGGCTATTACTCTGGCCATCTGCCATTAGTCAAGCATATCCATAGAGACATCTGGCATTTCAGCTTTTGTGCACTTGGTGTCAGAAGCATCACACCACAATGTGGCGATATCCACAAGATCTGATTTCATCCTGTCATGTGTGATAAGTTCACAAATAAGATGGGCTTCATTTCCATTGTCTGTTCTAGGACTTCATTTACTTGCATCCTTCTCTTTGATTGATTCTGGGAATAATCACTGGAAGTGTATTTGAAGACAACACAATATTGCATTTTCTTTAGGATGGGCTATTCTACTCACAATGAAGTTATGCCTGTGAATTATTACTTATTTGTATAAAAGAAGCAGGTTAACAAAACAAAAACTTGCACTTTGTGACAATTACTTGCAATTATATAGGTATAGGCTACAATCCAACCTATAAACTTCAATCCAGCCAGAGTGAAGCACTTCTGAATTTCATTGATAAAAGTGGAGGAATAAAACATATTCTTGACTCTCCCCCAGTAAAATCATTAGAACATAAAAGTGCAGTACCCTTGGCTGGAGCATGCCTTATGTTGTGCTTACCTCTTCCATAGTGCTTTATTAATACATAGTAGAGTTTGCAATTCACTGGTAGGTGTAGGTACTTTTATGCTAATGAGTAACTTCAGCTAATGCACAGATAACCCCATAATAAAACACACTATCTTCTCTAACCTCACTTTATCAGTGGCTCGATATACTGGGATGCTCAAGTAAACAAAATGAGTAACAGGCCAGAACTGGAGTAGGAACCAGTCTTTTTGGAAGGTCATGACTGTTAGTGATCATAACTGTGTTACATTTCAAAATGCTTTCTTTACGTTGGAGTTTTGTGGGGAAACATGGTGTTTATTTTTACCCATCTTGTCAGATTTTGTCAGTCTTGTATTGCTACAAGTTTAAGGAATAACACGTGGACATGTCCTTATTGCCGGGGCTATCTTCCTTCAGAAGGGATTCCAGCAACTGATATTACCAAGATGATGAAAGATATATACCAAAACTGTACAGAATGCGAAACACAGGTAAATAACCACTAATATTCCATAATTTCTATATCCAATGGAGACTTTTCTATACTTATGTACACTGACTTGGGAGCAATTCCCATGGAATTCAATGGACACATTATGCCCAATCTAACAAGATTCGGTCCTATGTTACATTTGCAACCTTACTGTCACAAAAACTAGTAACCATGATTTTCTCTTCAATTATTAACCTTTAAATGTTGAATTTTAACATTTTGAATTCACCACTTAATATACTTTAGGCTGAAATATGAGATGGGCCTATATGCAAGTAACTTTCATTAATTACATTCACAATGGGGGTGTTACTAAGGAGTCTGCAGTGATACAACCACACCAGTTCTAAATGCTTTACCTAAAAATGACTCATTGAAATCTGTTCTAAATAATAAGCAGTATCCAGTCAAAATAAAACATTTAAGTGCCTTTGCTTTCAACAGAAAAGGTAAATAAGTGTTTATGGCTGCAATCCTATACCCACTTAACTGGGAGTAAAACTCAATGGGGTTTGCATCGGAGTAGATGGATATAGAAGCTCATTAACTGAAAATCACTTACATTGTAACAACTGGACTTAGAATTGCTGAATCATTTCTGCTGACTCATTCGTGGTGAGTTTTGGCTCAAGTAAGTCTTCTCCTAAAGTTTCCTGATTTTGCTCCCTGGGCTATTACAAACAAATCTGAACGCTTGTACGGACAATAGGACCTGCAGCAAAATGTTGCCATATGGATTTTCCATTCTGCCTGGTTTTCATTTCTCTTTTCCCTGGAACAGAGTGATACTCAGTATTTCATGATTACTAAACATGCTCAGCTCTCATTAGGGTGCTGATACCTCTCCCTTGACTCTCAGTTTGCAATATTTTGGCTACATAACCATTAGCATTCAGCATTTGAGTTCACTATTAGAAGGAGAATTGCTGATCTAACTCTGGGAAGGAGTGCAGATTAAGGCCACAGCTAGACCTAAGGTTTATTTATTTATTTATTTATTTAAGTATTTTTTTTATGCCGCCATTCAGCCAAAAAAGGCTCTCACGGCGGCTTACAAAAGTATTTCTTATCCTGGGATCATCCAGGGTTCGCCCCTGCCTGAGCACTGTATCCCCTGTGTGTCACCTAGATGAACAGGTTTGACCCCTGGATGATCCAGGGATAAACCTTAGGTCTAGCTATGGCCTAAGAATCCATTCCTTTCATTACTTTTTTAAAAATTAAACTACCGTAGCCTGTCTTAAGTGGAATTCAACCATCTTGATCAGAACAGGCAAGGAAGCTTTTTGCTGTATTTCCACTATTCTCTTTGCATCCCTGCTCTCAACCAAAACTAGACTTCCACTTGCCACAGCAGGCAAGGAAGGAGGGTGGGGAATGGATTCACCAAGGAGTAGGCTGAGAGGTGCAACAGCTGAATCTTCCTACCCTGCTTGAACTTCTGACTGAGACCTCATAACCCCCAGTTCCCAATAATGTCTGGGAATCCATTTTTATGTTGCAAAAGCTACAAATAAGGCAGTGGGACTTCTAGGTCTGCCAGTTACTACCAGTCTCTTTTGATTGGACTGCTGCAGTGTACCTAGTGCACTTGGCCAATGCAGCATATGCTGTTTTCTAGTGACAGGTCCAGGTCTGTATAGTGTTCTAACTTATGCCATTCCCCGCCCCCGCCCCCACCCCCACCCCCATTTTTTATTTTTGTAGAGAACTCTGGAATGTATGCAGACCATTCTTGCTATAGTGCTGCCATGTTTTGTGCACCTTTGTAGTTCCCTTGGTGTAGTAGTTGTTAAAAGTTGTGAGCTGGGAAGACTTTTGTTCAAACCTCCCCACAGCCATGAACTCACCAAATAGTTTTAAGCAAGCCACTACCTCTCCACCCCGTCCTACCCACCACACATCTTGTAACATAGACATAAAAGCACTGTCCTCTCTTACAAGGCTGTTGTGAGGATTATTGAGCTTGGATACATGAAGCACTTTGAATATTCAGTAAGCACTTATGTAAATTCTAAGCATTTGGGAGGGGAGGGTACCATGCAGATTGTAGTTACAGTGTACTAGAAATAAACAGGCTTCTTTAGTGAGAACAATTACCAGAGTGACAGTAGCCATAAACTAGGGTTGCAGTTCTGCACAGGCTTACTTGGGAATTACCCCCATTGTAACTCAGTGGGGTTTACTTTCATGTAAACATCCAAATGATTGTGCTGCATAACTAAGCATCATTCACATCAATACAACTTACTTCTGAGTAGTAAACTTGTTTTAGAATCACTTAGGCCATGGCTAGACTAGGCCTATATCCCAGGATCATCCCTGTGCATCCAAATGACACACAGGGGATCCCGAGAGCAGGCAGGGATGACCCCTCCATTTGCCTGGGATAATCCTTAGGTCTAGCTAAGGCCTTTGTTAGTGAACAAGATCTTCTTATAGCGTGTAACTAACAATTCAATCATAAACATGTCTACTCAGAAGTAAGCCCCAGTGAGTTGAAAGGGACATGTAGGCAAGTGGATTACAGCCTAAGTAACAGACTAATGAACCATTTCTTCACATGTTCTAGGTGTGCCTCAGTGAGATGAGAGCTCATTTGAGGACTTGTGGCCAATATATAGAGAAATATGGCCCCTTGCAAGAGGTTGTATATCCAGAAACAAGGTAAAGTACATCTTAATAAAAAAAAGGTAACATAAATCTACTATCAGCCTGATTTATATATTTATTTATTCACTATTATAACCTGTCATATCCCAGTGACTGAGTTGTATAAAGACAGATTAAAACTAAGCTCACTAATACTCACAACTTAAAACACCCAAGTCTAGAACATTAACAGTGTAATCCTAGTGGTGACTACTCAGACGTAAGTCCTGCTGATTTCAACTGGACTGCTGCCTAGGTACATTTGTGTAGGATTGCAGCTGAGTGGATAGTTATCCACTTTAATTCCAGTGACTGAAGCCAGTTCAAACAAAAAGGATTTACAAAACATCTGTATGATTCTTAGGCCTTTGCTAGACCTACCTGGAAATCTGGGCGGGAGGAGGGGCAAGCCTGCGATACAACTATCGCGAGCTGTCGCCCTAGTCTTCACGTCAGATGTGACGGGCTAAAGGAAAGCCCTGTTGCGTCCGCCATTTTTTTAAAAAAAATTAAAGGGCCAGGTGCGCAGGAGCGCATGAACAAGAAAAGGTAAGGTTTTTTTTAAAAAAAATTATTTCTCCACTCCCCCCACCCTGCCCCCAATGGGCGCAGCGCTCCTGGGGAGTGCTGCCGACCACACGCCGCTTCTCCTGGCTCTTCACGAGTAATCGCTGAAGCCGGGAGAAGCCACGGAATGGGCCACATGCTCCAAGACTGCGGGAAATGTCGGGCTACCAGTGGTGCCTGTTATCCCGGGGTAAGGGAGGGTTCATCCCTGCCTGAGACCAGGATCCCCTGTGCGTCCAAATGAAGAAGCTGTAGACATCCTCTGAAGAAGCTCTGAAGAAGCTGTAGACATCCTCTGTTTGTACAGTCTGGCCTGGTTCAGACAACACACTAAACCATGCTGCTTAACCACAAAATGGTTAAGGGAATGCATAATGCATTCCCTTAATCATTTTGTGGTTAAGCAGCGTGGTTTAGCGTGTTGTCTGAACCAGGCCTATCTGTTAGACCAGCATGGGTAAAGGGAGAGCATCCTGTAGAGCATAATCTCAGTAATCTGTATTCACAATCTCTAACCCTTTCTTTATGCCTACATTCCTGCTTCCATGACATACATACCGAGAGCAACTTGATGCAGAACCCTATTTATCGGGAACAGGTTGGCTCACCATCCAATTTAGCTGTCAACTGTAGAATGTATTGAATAGCTAACTCTGAAAAATGCAACTAGTATCTATAAATAATATCTTTTGTTTTCAGATATCCTTGTCCTTTCTGTCAGTACGAACTGGATGAAAATGATCTCCTGGACCATTTTCTCACTTATCACAGATCCGAAAGGAGAGCAGTGGTAAATGTCTTACATTTGGGTTTATGTCCACGTGCATGCATCATTGGGTTTATCTTTTGTAATTAACTGACTGTTTGACAGAAGTGGTATAAATGGAAACATGCATATTATGCACATCATAGGTTCTGGTGTACTAGTTTAACACAGTCCATCTGCTGAAAAACCATTTCTGCCGTCTTTTGCCTGAACTGTGCCTATGAAATGGAGAAATGAAAGGCTCCAGAACCAGCATTTTCCAGCATTTTCAGGGTGAAATTGTGATACCTTATCAGTAGTGTTAAAGACAAAATTATCAAATATACTAACAGCAATTTCACTTCTCTCGAGTGCACCACTGATGAACAAGAGGGAACACAAAGTTTTTGCAAAAGTTCAAAAAAAACTTTAGAAAAACCCCGAGGATGTAGAAAAAAACACGAACTGCCCACTGAGAATGTGATGGAGCATCTGAGATCTTGAACAAAAGCGCTCCACATTGCAACATTTTGTTGCCGGTCCCACTTATAATGCTTTCATTAATGGCAGCTCTCTCTCCCTGCAACTCCAAAACAAATAATCTTAAATCATTGATCCTAGAAGATAGCCTGATACTTTTCTTGAGAATTAACTCATATTTGCCACTTTTGCTTCACACCTGTTTAAACTTTAGCCCCAGTCTTGAAATGTTTGTGTGCTCATATGCACATACTAGTCTATTGTGCACAGAGGTGTCATTCACTTCAGTGGAAGTTGTCGGTTTGCACAAACAAAGAAAAAGACGTCCCTCTTGGAAGAGAAGCTCTGTGCTTGCACTGGAGTGCCTTTGCCTGAAATGGATCTTTGGAACAACTGGCTACAATTCTGCAGATTGGATATTTGTACTCTTGTAGGGCTATGGACGGGGGTGGGGGGAAAGCATTCATGGAGAAAAAGAACGTGCATCCTAGTAAAAAAGTATTCCGATGTCCCCCATTCATGCAAAAAAATAGCGACCCATATGCATAAGATATGGGTAAACAAGGCATCCCCAGGTTGTATATAAAACAAAACAGTATACTTGGGATAAGCCGAATTTACTGTTAGACAGAGAGTGCATTGTATATTCAGGTCACTCAAATAATGCCCTTAGTTACAATTGCCCCAGATATTTCACATTTCTCTCTTTAGCAATAATTATTATTTATTTTGCTACATCTTAATAGCGAACACACTCATTTGGCATATTTACTTCCCCCCCTTAAATTACTTATAGTACTGTTCAATTTGTTGTTTGCTATGTGATAGTGGTCCACATTATTACAGCAGGCATTTTATAAAGCACCTTCAGCTCAGACATATATTCTGTTACAAAGGCCATATAGTGAGTAAATTGTATAGTTATTTTTCCTAAACCACTGCTAAGACTCCTTTATCTGCAACTCCCTTCATAACTCCTGTAGTTGACAAGTCATTTGAGGGCATTCATAGATTGCAAGAATGTTATGCCTGAAGAATTAGAAAGGTTACAAAGACTTTGAGACTCCAGTGGAGAAATGTGTAATTCCGCCAAGATGCTACACTGGTGCGGGGAATCCTAACGTTGCTTGAACACCAATCCAAAAATAAGTGAAGGAGTTGTTCTATTCTCTCTCACTGATCTACTCACTATTTGAGTATGGTTTTGAAATCACTGGAGCAAATTTTCAAGTAAATTAGTGGAAAAGGTGGAGGGAGGAGGGCAAGCAAGTGGGACGCTTTGTTCTGAATATTTAGGGCAAACATCACTTTCTTTTTTCAAATAAAAAGCCAGAAGGCTTGAAGCAGGGGTGCAGAACCCCTTTCAGCCCATGGGCCAAATTCAGCTTTGGAGAAGCTCTGGGCAGGGTGCATTGCAGTGGTGTGTAGGACCAGTAGCAAAAGGGGTTAAGCCCAAAATATCAGAATAAAGCTCTTACTGCCAGTTACTAAGCCTTAGAAGAGACATTTCAACGTTTTAGAATGAGGAAAAAATATTTCTCCCACAAAAGAGTACATGCTTTTTAAATAATAAGAACCAAAATGTTACTTGTATTGTTGCTATTTTTTGCAAAGCTAGTAACCAAATTGAAAGGAAATTGATCATCTTAAAATTAAACATTCAAAACATCCCTTCTAATGCTGATTCATGTTTTCCCATGCTCACTCAAATGCAGCCTAAACCACACCACCCATACACAAGAGGGAGGGATAAGCAGACCCAGAGAAACCCCAAGGTTAGCAGGGATACAAACATATTAAATGGGGGGGGGGGAGGACCTAAGGGTGAAACCTTCAAAACAGTCCAGTGATAACTCAGTGACACAGAAGGTAGATAGATAGATAGATAGATAGATAGATAGATAGATAGATAGAAGAAAATAACTGGATGGGGAATTGTTTGGAAGGTCATTTCCTGAGTCATACTGAGAAACTATTTTTAAATGTCCCCAAGGACAGAAGTGATAACGTCCGATGGAAATCAATGGTGAAATCCAAGACTTAACTGTATCTGGAATTGGGCACAAAACACACACACACACACACACACACACACACCCCTACCTCAATGCCCATTGTATGCTGACTGACGGTTGGTGAGAGAACAAAAGGAAAACTAGGTGGTGGTTGAGTGGAGTAGCTGGAACCCTAAACAGAAGCACTCCACACTGCAAGATTTTGTTGCAAAGCCCCATTTATATCTTTCTGTTATCAATTCTATATTAGTCATAATATCCTAAATGAAAAGGGTTAACAGTACATGGAACATTATTTTTTAATGTTTTCTTTCTGATTTACATGAATGCATTAATATGGTTACACTGCCTATTAATTGAAACTTTTCTATTTTAATTGGTGCACAGATATACACAGCTAAGGCTCCTATAATTGGATACCCAAGCCAACACTGTATTTTTTATAGTTCAATACACAGAAACCTTTAAGATGGCACAAGCCACAGTCAGGTCCTTTTCGATCTTGTCATAGGATCACTGTTAGCCTCGTATAACCACTGAAGACATCTCTGAATATCTTGCTGCTTTCCTTGTGGATTTGTCCATATGGTATAAAGCTCTTAATGGGAGGGTAGAAATCTTGGAATCCCCCGGGACAGTCATCCTTACGTGTGCTCTGTAGTCACCTGAAAGAACATGCACTCATGTAAGAGTATGCATATCCCTGGCATCTTGCTGTTCCTTAGTGATTGGATATTGCATCCAAATATAGATTCCTTTTCCTTGGAAATGCCAGTGCAGGGAAACCAAAATGTGGGTGTTGGTTAAGAATCAAGTGTGCTTAATCTTAAATATATAAGATTGATTGTGGTTGTGGTGGCGGTCCAACTATAGCTAATAGGACTTCTATCACTGCCTAATAAGAAGACTATTTTACTGCTTAGCTAGATGGTGTTTGCTTCTTTGTTTACTTGCATATCTGATTATCTTTCCTTCTTATTTCAGGATATAAATATTGTAGAAGAAGTTCTCATTGAAAGAGTCCTAGACCGGTCATTTTTAGAGTATGTGCATGTGAATAATCCAAATACTGCATAATCCTATCAAAAGGATTGGAAGAAATACCAAATAGATTACATTGTTAATTAAAATGTGGGTTAACTTTTTTTAAGACTATAGTTCAACATTCTAAAAGCAAATTATATTTAGGTTTGTAAGAATTCATATTTTCTTATACCGTATAGGCATCGTAGAGGTAATCTTGATGGGTTCTGACCCATTGGGGCTAAATGTACTCAAGGATCCTTCTTGCAGTGGGCACTGATAAGAAACAACAGTAGCCCTCTTTCAAAAGAAAAGCTGAATGGCATTATTTCTGAGTTCCTTCCCTGCCATCAGGATGTTGCTGCATCATGGTTTCCCAGGTGTGCATAGCCACGAGAGACTGCAACTGATTTCTACCAGCATTCAGTCATTTCATTTGGAAAACATTTGTTGTTAAAATCCTCCGAATGGATTTTTATTTGGGTCCGGCCAGTGTTCCCACATAATGACCTGGTTCAGATGACATGCTGGCAAGTTGTTTAACCCAGGAATTGTGTGGACATACAAACCCAGAAACTCTGGGTTGTTTATGGGCTAAACAACCCAGAGTTATCCCAATAGCAATCCATGGGCAATTGTTTGTACATCATGTGGCATCCCTGGGCTATTGATTAAAAATGGAAACAGCAAATACACAGCTTGCATGGTCCACTTCTCCCTGAAATTCCTGAGTTAAATAACCAGGAATTGCCAACGTGATATCTGAACTCGGCAACTATCTAACAAAGGCAAATAACTGAACAGATCCTTAGTGAGCATCAATTATATGAATTTGTGTGCCATCAATTCATTATAAAGATAAGAGAAATTAATGCTGAATAAAGTGCATTTACAGGACAGTATTCAATGCAACATTGCCGCTAACATAAATTACACTGCGCTAACATAAATTACATTGCACTAGCATAAATGATCCCTACCACAATGCCAATAGCCTAGAAAAACTCACCTCACCAGCAAGCATTACTTGTGTTGTGGTAGAGATTGTTTGCACTAGTACAGTATAATTTATGTTAGTGATAGTGTTGCATTGGATACTGTCCACACTTCTGTTTCTGCTACAGATGTAATATTTACTCAAAATACATTTTTGTGTGATGGTGCTTTAGTGGGTTATTAATGTTACATTTTACAGATTACCTCTACTGTTACTATATAATTCGAATCAACTCCCTAATTTTGAAGAATATTAAAGTCTAAGAAAGACTTATTTTTCAAATTAGGCATGAAAAAGATTTATATTCAAGGAACTTTCAAATTAGCAATCAAAATTAAATGTTAATTTTGTCTCACATAATATATTGTTGTTTTAAGAGCTATATTACTTGACTTCATTGAGAAAAATATTTGTTCAGAATATGAATTGCTACTGAATTTGTCTATAGCAAAAGTTACTAACAGTTTTAAATATATTGACCAAAACTGAAAGCATCTTGTTACTGCATTCCATGAGCAGTCCAGAGTATTCATGATTATGAAAATACTGCAATTCCAATGGCAGAGAGAAAACAACTATGTCCTTTTTGAAAAAAAAGTTACCGTATATCACTTATCAGAGATCAAAAAGAAAAGCTACAACTATGTTTGATAGACAGCACTACATCATTGTCCTGGTGACTTTAGGAATAGTATTAATGATATCATGTGTACATTTATAGCTGCTGGAATATCAAGTGCATAGTATTAGTAAGGAAAAGCCATAATTGAATCTGTTAAAATAATACCCAAAGGGCAACTGCTAAGATTGAATGTGTCTTCTCATCTTGTTCAATGCTCTACTAAAAGTGTCCATCTTTGTAGCAAGACAGTAAGACTAATATGACTTTTATATATTATTATTTAATACAGAAGCTTTCAGTGATACAGTTGTCTGTAAATGTTTGTAAGAATTTGTGTGCATTTATTTGTACACAGATTTCTGAAATGGTGAAAAGAGTTCAAAGAAAATGTATTCTTAAACTATCTATGTGTAAAATGTTCATTCTACAAATTCATTCACTCATGGAGGTACAATTATTATGAACTTGCATATGACTGTAAATGTGATATATATTTTGTCCATGCTTCTTAAATATTACCTTTGCCATGAAGGAGCTACTTTTCTATGAATGGCTCCTGCCTGGCTAAGATAATTATTAATGGACAATCCTATGCATGTTTAGATAGAAAAAGAAGTCCTACAGCTCCCAGCATTCCCCAGCCAGCCAGTTGTAGGACTTTTTTTCTGACTAAGCATGCATAGGATTGCACCCTAAGTGTTCCAGCAATAAGGATAGGGGCTGGCCACATGGATCCTAAATACAGATTCCTCGGGCAATGCTGATTCTGTGGGGAAGATCCACACAGTTGAGTTATTAAACATATATTGTGAATCACCGGGGGATTTTATTATATTCAGCAGTATATAAATGCAACAAATAAATAAAAACATAAACATTACCTCAGCCTGCACAGGAACTACTCACAGAAAATCAGCCCCCACATAGCTTTAGGGTAATGTCTGACGGACTCCTGGAATACCCCACTTACTAGAAGTATCTGAACAGTTCTGTACTTTACAGAGTGTACCCTCAAATAGTAAAGATACTTCTAGGTCAGCTAAATGGCTAGTATTTGGGACATGTCTAGTCCACAAAACTCCAGTTGCCAGGGAAATCTTGATGGAGGACATTTTTAAATCTCTCCAAAGAACAGGGGACAAGAAGTGAATTCTTGACATGGTTAATGTACTTCCAGATCACTCAGAATACTGAAATGTAGTTACATGCATAGGTGAAGGCACACTGATTATTAGAAAGGCATGAAAATGACACATTTTTGCACTCACAACTCAGAATATGGGGTATGAGGTTTACCTCACATTAGAGGACAGAATTCCAGTACCAAACAAGTCATGCTGAACATAAGATGGAATGTATGGGTAGGGGAGTGTGTATAGATAGATACTGAGCCAGTCATTTGTAAGGGAACATGGCAGATAATCAGATCCTGGCTAATGTGTCATAGAGTTGAACCCAATGGACTGAAGTAATAGCAGTCCTATGCTGCAAGGAGGCACATGATTAATTTGACAGTAATCATCCCACACATATAATAAAAGGGAATGCTTTGGAAGACTTGTCAGCCAATAGCTTACACTATGCAATTCACACACAAAAACATCTATAGGGCTAAATCACTGTAGTTGACAAGTTGCAGTAAGTACCACTACTATACATGTAATACTAAAGTAAAATATCAGAATATATGAGCAAAAAGTCTGATCCTATTTCTGTCATATCTTGCCCCTTGTAATTCCTTTGTGCAATTCAGCAGTGCCATGCAAGAGCTTGAGGAGAAGTGACGCTATCCCTGTAGCACCAATGGTTGTTACTGTTCCAGGTCCCAAGTGTAAAATATGCTTCTGTATCCTGGACAGGATTAGTAAGGTTTCAGCAGTGGGAAATAACCTGAAAGGCATCAATATTCAAGCAAATCTTTATCATGGAGATCATGGCTCATTTCAGATTAAACAGCACAAACATCTTATATAAATTCTGTGTTTTACTGATTAAGACTTTAGTGAAAATCATATTTATTATGAGAATTTTTTAAAATGTCAAGGTCATTTTTTTAACTGAATGACTGATTTTTTTAAAATAAACGTTCATAGCTTTTTGCTGTCTCGTTTTTCTTTTGCATGTTGCCTATTTCAAAGGATAAAAACTGCAAGATTCATAATTTCAGTTGTACCATATTAGCTATAAAATCAACTATAGTAATTCCACGTTACTCCAATCTGCCCCTAGCATTAATTGAAATGGGTGTTAAGTAGAGAACGGAACATTAAAAAAAACAGCAGTCTGTATTAGCAAAGCTAGGTGTTTCACTCAGTAAACAATGAAACCAATTTGGTAGATGAACTTCTACAGATGGCTAAATTTGGTATCCGTCATGATACATAAAAACTGTAAGTCTCCGTATTGGTCCATTAGAAAACAAACATGAACAGCATGTTATTATGATCAACTACCTGTGCAATCCTATACATGTCTGCTCAGTTCCTGTAAGTGGATATAGGATTGCAGCCTGTATGTCACATGAAGTAGTGAGCAATGTTTTGAGTTCCTCCAGAATTCTTAAGGCTAGATGTTCAGCAAAATCAAAAGTGGAAAGGAAGAAAAAAAGAAAGGTGTGCATGAGGCTTGACGCCCCCAAATCTGCAGGTTGTAACAGTCTTACTGTGTATATGGCCATTAAACATTAATCAAGAATAAGTGAGCAGAGACCAACAATTTCTCCCCTGGAAAAATAACAAATGGCTTTATATTCTAGTAAATACGTGTATTCTGCAAGTCTAGATACATTCCTCACTGCCATCCTATGCATGCATGCCTGCTCAGAAGTAGACCCCAGGTAAGTATGTATATACACTATAGCATTGCAGCCTTAATCCTGCTTTTGGGGACGGTGTAAAAGCCGGAACGGAACAGGCCGGAACAGCCCCATTATATTAAAAAACCATACCAAAAACAGTGGCATGTGTTAGCAACACTTGAGAACAATATTTTAGGACTAAAACCATACCAATATTATATCACTATTAACCCCAGAACTCCCAAAACGATGTCCGGAACAGAATGGGATGGCCGGAACGGCCACTAGGGAACGAGCGATATCAACCAAACTCACCAGTCATGCATAACTAAATGGCAGGGATGCAATAAGCCACAAAAGGTGCAAAGAAACTGCGTTCCGATAACCGTTCCGCGCACAGCGCATATTGCGCAAAACGGACAGGGACAGCAGCTTCCAAGTGAAGTATGTTAATCAAACTCACCAGACACACATTACTAGGTGAGCCTGATGTAATAAGCGCCCAATTAGGTAAGTCAACCAAACTCATCAGATGCACATAACTAGGTGGAACAAATATAGAAAGCTCCAAAAGTTGCCCCGAAACTACGTTCAGATACCCGTTCCGGGCAAAAACGCGTATTGCGCAAAATGGGCCGTAACAGCAGCTTCCCAATGACATAAGTGAACCAAACTCACCAGATGCACATAACTAGGTGGGACAAATATAGAAAGCTCCAAAAGTTGCCCTGAAACCACGTTCAGATACCCGTTCCGGGCAAAAACGCGTATTGCGCTAAATGGGCCGTAACAGCAGCTTTCCAATGACATAAGTGAACCAAACTCACCAAATGCACATAACTAGGTGGGACAAATATAGAAAGCTCCAAAAGTTGCCCCGAAACCACGTTCAGATACCCGTTCCGGGCAAAAACGCGTATTGCGCAAAATGGGCCGTAACAGCAGCTTCCCAATGACATAAGTGAACCAAACTCACCAGATGCACATGACAAGGTTGGAAAAATATAGAAAGCTCCAAAAGTTGCCCCAAAACCACGTTCAGATACCCGTTCCGGGCAAAAGTCTGTGTTGCGCAAAATGGGCCGTAACAGCAGCTTCCCAATGAGGAAAGTCAACCAAACTCACCAGATGCACATAACTAGGTGGGACAAATATAGAAAGCTCCAAAAGTTGCCCTGAAACCACGTTCAGATACCCGTTCCGGGCAAAAAGCTCCAAAAATTGCAGTGTTTTTGCCCGGAATGGGTATCTGATACGTGGTTTCGGGGCAACTTTTGGAGCTTATTACATCAGGCTCACCTAGTAATGTGTGGTGAGTTTGGTTGACTCACCTCATTGGGAAGTTGCCGTTACGGCCCTTTTGCGCAATATATGTTTTTGCCCGGAACGGGTTCCAGAACGTGGTTTCAGGGCAACTTTTGGAGATTTTTATATTTGTCCCACCCTGTCATGTGCATCTGGTGAGTTTGGTTGACTTTCCACATTGGGAAGCTGCCGTTACGGCCTGTTTTGCGCAATACGCAGTTTTGCCCGGAACGGGTATCTGAACATGGTTTCGGGGCAACTTTTGGAGCTTATTATGTCAGGCTCACCTAGTAATGTGTGTCTGGTGAGTTTGGTTGACTCACCCACTGGGAAGTTGCCGTTACGGCCCTTTTCCGCAATACACGTTTTTGCCCGGAAAGGGTACCTGAACGTGGTTTCGGGGCAACCTTTGGAGCTTATTACATCAGGCTCACCTAGTAATGTGTGTCTGGTGAATTTGGAGTTATGCATGACTGGTGAGTTTGGTTGATATCACTTGTTCAGTAGTGGCCGTTCCGGCCATCCCATTCTGTTCCGGACGTTGTTTTGGGAGTTCTGGGGTTAATAGTGATATAATATTGGCATGGTTTTAGTCCTAAAATATTGTTCCCAAGTGTTGCTAACACATGCCACTGTTTTTGGTATGGTTTTTTAATATAATGGGGTCGTTCTGGCCTGTTCCGTTCCGTTCCGGCTTTTGTGTTTTTCGTAATTTTCTGTATTTCGTAATTGTGTTTTTAAACTGTTGGATGTTTTTTGTGGTTTTAATTTTTGTGAACCGCCCAGAGAGCTTCGGCTATTGGGTGGTATAAAAATGTAATAAATAAATAAATAAATAAATTACACCGTCCCTTATTATTGAATCAAGCTTTGCAGAGACTTGCTGTGACAGCAACAACAACAACAACAACAAAGTTCTGAAATGTTATTCCAGTCTGTTTATTTCCCCCCTAAAATTCTAGTGATACATATGAGCATAATTTACTGCTTATATGTCAAGAAAATACTTCTTCAGGTTATTTACATCACTGCTACATGAAGCAGGCAATGGTAAATATGGCTTTTAGCGTGAGAACAGCACCCTGATCCTAAATAGGATACATGCTTCTGCATACCATTTGCTGGGGAGCAACAGCAGAAGAGGACTATTGTATTATCATGCCCTGTTTGGGGTCTTCCTGAAGTCATTTGGTAAGGTTGGCCTCTGTGAGGAGCAAGATGCTGGGGCTCAGCAAATTGCTTAAGGAGCAGCCATGAGACTAGCTCTGTGTCACTTCTCCCACAAAAACGACTTCCCCATCCGCATGACATTAAAGCTGAGATGACATTTGTCCCATTAGAACCAGCCTTTGCTCCTTGTCCAATGTTTTTAAATGCCAGAACCAGCTAAATGGAGGAGTGCCTTTTATGTGCATTCCTCAGATGCTGGAATGCAGTTTCCTTTCATGTTGACGGGCTTGCTTGACTGAGGGAAAATGTGCCCTGGGGACATACTAAAATGAAGGACATTGAGTGGTCATTGAAACACTTTGGTTCATTCCAAATGGTCTTAGGAAATCCTTTTAGGGACCATCTTCAAATCAACAGGCTCATAGCCCAAAGTAGGAATACATTGAAATCATGGTATATGAAATTATAGCACGTAGCTATGACAGAAAAAAAATGCCATAAAATTAGCCAAAGTCAAAATACCTGACTTTTATAAAACATGACAGGATTTTATTTTATATACTGAGCAGGATCATGCACAGTAGTATATGCCAAACCCTTTCCTCAGATTATGGAAAAGAGACTAAATATTAGTTTGATATAGAGAAGAATGATAAAAGGAAACTTCTAAGCAGCCCATGAACTCCTCATATAGTTTGGTCTGTAATGCTAAGTGAAAAATATGAATAGAGGTTAAATTTATTTATTTGTTTATTTATTTATTTATTACATTTTTATACTGCCCATCAGCTGAAGCTCTCTGAGCAATGCACAATTAAAAAACATAAACTATAACAAGTATAAATTTAAATCATTAAGAAGTTAAAAAAGGCAGTATAAAACTAGCTACATTAAAAAAACAGGGAAAGCCTGTGTAAAAAAGGCATGTCTTCAGGAGGCGTTTAAAAGATGTTATGTACTACCCTCTGTGGATAATTTTATTTAAATTCAATATATTCCCCTTTTTTATTTACTTCTTTTCTTTTTCATACTTCTGGTTGACTTTCTTTTGGAAAATTATATATATATATATATATATATATATATATATATATATATTCGGTCAAAAGCCTGTTATAGTAATTATTTATTGATGTTCTGAAGTGGGGGAAGAGAGAAACAAATAATTTGAATATTTCTGGGTGGGGCTTGGATCAGGTAAATTCAGTTCTGATTGGCTGGGCGTTCCCATGAGGTGGGAAAGAGCGGGAAAAGACATTTGGTGTCAGTCAGTCTGAGATTAGACAGCGAGAGGGAAGGGGTGTTCTTTGGTAGGTGAAGTTTCAGAAAGAAAACTGAGGAGAAACTCAACAGCTGAGGCTTGAATATGAAACTAAGGGTTCTGTTGAATATTCCCCTCGAATATTAAGCTATTCCTGTGGGATAACCATGGGTAGTTAGTGAAGGTCAGGTGTAGGGTGGCTGTATTATGCCAGAAAGCTGCCCTAAAAGAAGCTTATACAAGCAGGCAGAGGCAAACACCCAGATAAATGGCTCAAGCAGCCAGAAATACAATAGGAGAAGCTTTGGGATTCAGAAGAATCTTGTTATGGAGTGTATTTGGCTAAAGGTTTAGGGGGTGGTTTTTTCCTGTGGTAAAAGAAGGTTATACAAGCAGGCAGCAGCAAACGCCCATATAAATGGCATGAGCAGCCAGAAATACAATAGGAGAAGCTTTGGGATTCAGAAGAAGACTGTTATGGGGTGTATTTGGCTAAAGGTTTAGGGGTGTTTTTTCCTGAGGTAAAAGGTTATACACGCAGGCAGCAGCAAACACCCAGATAAATGGTCCAAGCCGCCAGAAATACAATATGAGAAGTTTTGAGATTCAGAAGAAGACTACTACGGGTATATTGGGCTAGAGTAAAGGTTTAGGGATTTTTTTCCTGAGGTAAACATAGTCTTTAAGAGGCTTATAATAGGGACAGTGTCCTTAAGAATTATCACTGGGAGTTTTATGACTTTTTTCTTCTTTTTTTTGGCTAAACATGCATAGGATTGTTTAATAGTTCGTCATGGCTCTAGTTTTGGAGACTCTCTTATGCCAAAGCCTCTTATAACAGGAAATTCTGAAGAGATTTGGTGACGGGGGGTGGGGGAAGGGTCCACTTGTAGAACTTGGAGTTACAGTGGCAGAGAGTTCCTTAGGCCCTGAGATCTTGCCAGAAGAGGGTTAAACAAGCAGGCAGCAAAACCTCAAATAAATTGTCCAAGCAGCCAGAAATACAACAGGAGGTGCTTTGGGAGTCAAAAGAAGACTATCCAAGAGCTAGAGCTAGATGTGGGTGTATATCTAAGGTGAAGGTTTGGGAATAAGTCCTGAGGTAAAATGAGTCATTAAGGCTTATAGTTAATAGCAACAGTGTCTCTATTCCTTAAGAATTAATACCGTCTTTTGAAAACCCCAAAGTAAATAGTAGTATTCTCTGATGCACTAAAAATCCCTTTAATCAGGAAGAAACAAAGGCTGGTAGCTGAATTTTTTTTTAAATAGGAAAGTTATAACAATATAGGAAGAGGGGATATGGGTTTTTCTTATCTTGTATTCTATTATCAAGCTGTCAAATTAGCCTTACTAAATTATTGATAAATTGTTGGAAGCAAAGAAAAATAACTTAAGAGATTTTTTTTAAAGTTTAATATAGTATTAGAAAAAGCATGAGAATATATATGATTATAACTCTTTCCGCTTTAGATATGTGATATAAGATTTAAACTTTTGTTGTTGCTCTGGGTTATTACCATGAAGTTTTAAAATGAAGAATTAACGTATTTCTAGTTTAACAAGTTATGTATTATTATTAAGACAATATAATGAGCACATATTGGTATATTGTCAAGATATTTTAACTGGTGGTTGAGCTGTGAGGTATAAAACCTCCAATGTCTGAAAATGGAGCTGAATGTTTTGACACTGCTGTATTGAATTATGTGTTTACATACGTATATTTGCTTTTTTCTTCTTGCAGGGAAAACAAGGTGGCTTGTATCATTGTCATTCTCCTCTTCATCTTACCTACATGGATTGAATGGAAAATCAATGCAGCTCCCAAAGAAGGGCTGCCTGGAAGTTTTGATATAACAATGTGAGAGGAAAGCACTGCCTTCAAAGGGAGGGGACCCCTTATTTCGGTGTTACTGGCCAGACTCCCTTTTAAGGGGAGAGCAACACTTATTGCTGGCCTTAACACTTATTTCCAGCCAGACTCCCCTTTAAGGAGAGAGAAGTGCTTATTCCTGGACTTCACACTTTACTGGATCCAACTCTCTAAGCAATACATTACACTGGCTTTGATTGCACTTGTTTTTGTGTTCTGTTTCCTTCTCATTTGTTGATTAATGGTTTTTAATCCTTTATGTGTGTATGTTCTGTGTTTTAGAATTCTAAATTTTGTATACTCGTTTTTATCTTAATTTTAGAATTTGTGTAAACCGCCCAGAAAGCCCTAGCTATGGGAGCGGTATAGAAGTGCAATAAAAAAAAAATTGTAGATTTTCACTTCTCTGTCCCAGGATGATAGTCTACTGCACCTCTGAAATCAAGGACCAAGACTTCCCTGGCCATTTCTCTGCTGTCCACTTGCTGGACGGATTGACTAGAAAGTGAATGCAGGTGCCGAAGAAAAGATGCCTGGAAGTTTTGCTGTAAAGACGTAAGAGGAAAGCGCTGCCTTCAGAGGGAGGGGACCACTTATTGCGACCATTCACACTTTAGTAGCCAGTCTTCCCTTCAAAGGGAGAGAATTGCTTATTGCAGGCCACCACACCTTACTAGCCAGTCTTCCCTTCAAGGGGAGAGAAGTGCTTGTTTCAGGACACCACACTTTACTAGCCAGTATTCCCTTCATGGGAAGAGAAGTGCTTATTGCAGGACACCACACTTTACTAGCCAGTCTTCCCTTCAAGGGGAGAGAAATGCTTATTGCAGGGCACCACACTTTACTAGCCAGTCTTCCCTTCAAGGGGAGAGAAATGCTTATTCGAGGACACTACACTTTACTAGCCAATCTTCCCTTCAAGGGGAGAGAAATGCTTATTGCAGAACACCACACTTTACTAGCCAGTCTTCCCTTCAAGGGGAGAGAAGTGCTTATTGCATGACACCACACTTTACTAGCCAGTCTTTCCATCAAGGGAAGAGAAATTCTTATTGCAGGACACCACACTTTACTAGCCAGTCTTCCCTTCAAGGGGAGAGAAATGCTTATTGCAGGACACCACACTTTACTAGCCAATCTTCCCTTCAAGGGGAGAGAAATGCTTATTGCAGGACACCACACTTTACTAGCCAGTCTTCCCTTCAAGGGGAGAGTAATGCTTATTGCATGACACCACACTTTACTAGCCAGTCTTCCCTTCAAGGGGAGAGAAATGCTTATTGCAGGACACCACACTTTACTAGCCAATCTTCCCTTCAAGTGGAGAGAAATGCTTATTGCAGGACACCACACTTTACTAGCCAGTCTTCCCTTTAAGGGGAGAGAAGTGCTTACTGCAGGACACCACACTTTACTAGCCAGGCTTCCCTTCAAGGGGAGAGAAATGCTTATTTGAGGACACCACACTTTACTAGCCAATCTTCCCTTCAAGGGGAGAGGAATGCTTACTGCATGACACCACAATTTACTAGCCAGTCTTCCCTTCAAGGGGAGAGAAGTGCTTATTGCAGGATACCACACTTTACTAGCCAGTCTTCCCTTCAAGGGGAGAGAAATACTTACTGTAGGACACCACACTTTACTAGCCAGTCTTCCCTTCAAGGGGAGAGAAATTCTTATTGCAGGACACCACACTTTACTAGCCAGTCTTCCCTTCAAGGGGAGAGAAGTGCTTATTGCAGGACACCACACTTTACTAGCCAGTCTTCCCTTCAAGGGGAGAGAAATGCTTGTTACAGGACACCACACTTTACTAGCCAGTCTTCCCTTCAAGGGGAGAGAAATGCTTATTGCAGGGCACCACACTTTACTAGCCAGTCTTCCCTTCAAGGGGAGAGAAATGCTTACTGCAGGACACCACACTTTACTAGCCAGTCTTCCCTTCAAGGGGAGAGAAATGCTTATTGCAGGAAACCACACTTTACTAGCCAGTCTTCCCTTCAAGGGGAGAGAAATGCTTATTGCATGACACCACACTTTACTAGCCAGTCTTCCCTTCAAGGGGAGAGAAGTGCTTATTGCAGGACACCACACTTTACTAGCCAGTCTTCCCTTCAAGGGGAGAGAAATGCTTGTTACAGGACACCACACTTTACTAGCCAGTCTTCCCTTCAAGGGGAGAGAAATGCTTATTGCAGGGCACCACACTTTACTAGCCAGTCTTCCCTTCAAGGGGAGAGAAATGCTTACTGCAGGACACCACACTTTACTAGCCAGTCTTCCCTTCAAGGGGAGAGAAATGCTTATTGCAGGAAACCACACTTTACTAGCCAGTCTTCCCTTCAAGGGGAGAGAAATGCTTATTGCATGACACCACACTTTACTAGCCAGTCTTCCCTTCAAGGGGAGAGAAGTGCTTATTGCAGGACACCACACTTTACTAGCCAGTCTTCCCTTCAAGGGGAGAGAAATGCTTATTGCAGGACACCACACTTTACTAGCCAGTCTTCCCTTCAAGGGGAGAGAAATGCTTATTGCAGGACACCACACTTTACTAGCCAGTCTTCCCTTCAAGGGGAGAGAAATGCTTACTGAAGGATACCACACTTTACTAGCCAGCCTTCCCTTCAAGGGGAGAGAAATGCTTATTGCAGGACACCACACTTTACTAGCCAGTCTTCCCTTCAAGGGGAGAGAAATGCTTACTGCAGGACACCACACTTTACGCCAATCTTCCCTTCAAGAGGAGAGAAATGCTTATTGCAGGACACCACACTTTACTAGCCAGTCTTCCCTTCAGGGGGAGAGAAATGCTTATTGCAGGACACCACACTTTACTAGCCAGTCTTCCCTTCAAGGGGAGAGAAATGCTTATTGCAGGACACCACACTTTACTAGCCAGTCTTCCCTTCAAGGGGAGAGAAGTGCTTATTGCAGGACAACACACTTTACCAGCCAGTCTTCTATTCAGGGGAGAGAAGTGCTTATTTCAGGCCACCACTCTACTGGCCAGTGTCCCCTCTCACTCCCCTTCATGGGGTAGGCTTTGCTTTTTAACTCTTCCAAAGAAAGCGAGGCATCTTACATCGTCGTCTTCGTCTCCATCTTATCCTCAAAAATAATCCTACGAGGTAAGTCAGTCCAACTCTCTAATCAATATATTACACTGGCTTTGATTGCACTTGTTTTTGTGCTTTTTCCCCTTTCATTTGTGGATTTACAGTTTTTAATTCTTTATGTGGGTATGTTCTGTGTTTTAGAATTTAAATTTTGTATATTCGTTTTTACCTTAATTTTAGAATTTCTGTAAACCGCCCAGAGAGCCCTTGCTATGGGAGCGGTATAGAAGTGCAATAAATTAAAAAATAAAATGTAGATTTTCACTCCTCTGTCCCAGGATGATGGTGTGCTGCACCTCTGAAATCAAGGACCAAGACTTCCCTGGCCATTTCTCTGCAGTCCACTAGCTGGATGGATTGAATAGAAAGTGAATGCAGGTGTCAAAGAAGGGATGCCTGGAAGTTCTGCTGTAAAGACGAAAGATGAAAGCACTGCCTTAAGAGGGAGGGGACCTATTATTGCCAGCCTTCACACTTTACTGGCCAGTCTTCCCTTCAAGGGGAGAGAAATGCTTATTGCAGGACACCACACTTTACTAGCCAGTCTTCCCTTCAAGGGGAGAGAAGTGCTTATTGCAGGACACCACACTTTACTAGCCAGTCTTCCCTTCAAGGGGAGAGAAGTGCTTATTGCATGACACCACACTTTACTGGCCAGTCTTCCCTTCAAGGGGAGAGAAATGCTTATTGCAGGACACCACACTTTACTAGCCAATCTTCCCTTCAAGGGGAGAGAAATGCTTATTGCAGGACACCACACTTTACTAGCCAGTCTTCCCTTCAAGGGGAGAGAAATGCTTATTGCAGGACACCACACTTTACTAGCCAATCTTCCCTTCAAGGGGAGAGAAATGCTTATTGCAGGACACCACACTTTACTAGCCAGTCTTCCCTTCAAGGGGAGAGAAATGCTTACTGCAGGACACCACACTTTACTAGCCAGTCTTCCCTTCAAGGGGAGAGAAATGCTTATTTGAGGACACCACACTTTACTAGCCAATCTTCCCTTCAAGGGAAGAGAAATGCTTATTGCAGGACAACACACTTTACTAGCCAGTCTTCCCTTCAAGGGGAGAGAAATACTTACTGTAGGACACCACACTTTACTAGCCAGTCTTCCCTTCAAGGGGAGAGAAATGCTTATTGCAGGACACCATACTTTACTAGCCAATCTTCCCTTCAAGGGGAGAGAAATACTTATTGCAGGACACCACACTTTACTAGCCAGTCTTCCCTTCAAGGGGAGAGAAATGCTTATTGCAGGACACCACACTTTACTAGCCAGTCTTCCCTTCAAGGGGAGAGAAATGCTTACTGCAAGACACCACACTTTACTAGCCAGTCTTCCCTTCAAGGGGAGAGAAATGCTTACTGCAGGACACCACACTTTACTAGCCAGTCTTCCCTTCAAGGGGAGAGAAATGCTTATTGCAGGACACCACACTTTACTAGCCAATCTTCCCTTCAAGGGGAGAGAAATGCTTATTTGCGGACACCACACTTTACTAGCCAGTCTTCCCTTCAAGGGGAGAGAAATGCTTACTGTAGGACACCACACTTTACTAGCCAGTCTTCCCTTCAAGGGGAGAGAAGTGCTTATTGCATGACACCACACTTTACTAGCCAGTCTTCCCTTCAAGGGGAGAGAAGTGCTTATTGCAGGACACCACACTTTACTAGCCAGTCTTCCCTTCAAGGGGAGAGAAGTGCTTATTGCATGACACCACACTTTACTAGCCAGTCTTCCCTTCAAGGGGAGAGAAGTGCTTATTGCAGGACAACACACTTTACTAGCCAGTCTTCCCTTCAAGGGGAGAGAAATGCTTATTGCAGGACACCACACTTTACTAGCCAGTCTTCCCTTCAAGGGGAGAGAAATGCTTACTGCAGGACACCACACTTTACTAGCCAATCTTCCCTTCAAGGGGAGAGAAATGCTTATTGCAGGACACCACACTTTACTAGCCAGTCTTCCCTTCAAGGGGAGAGAAATGCTTATTTGAGGACACCACACTTTACTAGCCAGTCTTCCCTTCAAGGGGAGAGAAATGCTTATTGCAGGACACCACACTTTACTAGCCAGTCTTCCCTTCAAGGGGAGAGAAATGCTTACTGCAGGACACCACACTTTACTAGCCAGTCTTCCCTTCAAGGGGAGAGAAATGCTTATTTGAGGACACCACACTTTACTAGCCAATCTTCCCTTCAAGGGAAGAGAAATGCTTATTGCAGGACAACACACTTTACTAGCCAGTCTTCCCTTCAAGGGGAGAGAAATACTTACTGTAGGACACCACACTTTACTAGCCAATCTTCCCTTCAAGGGGAGAGAAATGCTTATTGCAGGACACCATACTTTACTAGCCAATCTTCCCTTCAAGGGGAGAGAAATACTTATTGCAGGACACCACACTTTACTAGCCAGTCTTCCCTTCAAGAGGAGAGAAATGCTTATTGCAGGACACCACACTTTACTAGCCAGGCTTCCCTTCAAGGGGAGAGAAATGCTTACTGCAAGACACCACACTTTACTAGCCAGTCTTCCCTTCAAGGGGAGAGAAATGCTTACTGCAGGACACCACACTTTACTAGCCAGTCTTCCCTTCAAGGGGAGAGAAATGCTTATTGCAGGACACCACACTTTACTAGCCAATCTTCCCTTCAAGGGGAGAGAAATGCTTATTTGCGGACACCACACTTTACTAGCCAGTCTTCCCTTCAAGGGGAGAGAAATGCTTACTGTAGGACACCACACTTTACTAGCCAGTCTTCCCTTCAAGGGGAGAGAAGTGCTTATTGCATGACACCACACTTTACTAGCCAGTCTTCCCTTCAAGGGGAGAGAAGTGCTTATTGCTGGACACCACACTTTACTAGCCAGTCTTCCCTTCAAGGGGAGAGAAGTGCTTATTGCAGGACACCACACTTTACTAGCCTGTCTTTCCTTTAAGGGAAGAGAAATTCTTATTGCAGGACACCACACTTTACTAGCCAGTCTTCCCTTCAAGGGGAGAGAAGTGCTTATTGCAGGACAACACACTTTACTAGCCAGTCTTCCCTTCATGGGGAGAGAAATGCTTATTGCAGGACACCACACTTTACTAGCCAGTCTTCCCTTCAAGGGGAGAGAAATGCTTACTGCAGGACACCACACTTTACTAGCCAATCTTCCCTTCAAGGGGAGAGAAATGCTTATTGCAGGACACCACACTTTACTAGCCAGTCTTCCCTTCAAGGGGAGAGAAATGCTTATTTGAGGACACCACACTTTACTAGCCAGTCTTCCCTTCAAGGGGAGAGAAATGCTTATTGCAGGACACCACACTTTACTA
Source organism: Elgaria multicarinata webbii (assembly GCF_023053635.1). NCBI lineage: Eukaryota > Metazoa > Chordata > Lepidosauria > Squamata > Anguidae > Elgaria > Elgaria multicarinata. The sequence continues at coordinate 62,084,649 of NC_086177.1, forward strand.
GCCAGTCTTCCCTTCAAGGGGAGAGAAATGCTTATTGCAGGACAACACACTTTACCAGCCAGTCTTCTATTCAAGGGGAGAGAAGTGCTTATTTCAGGCCACCACTCTTTACTGGCCAGTGTCCCCCCCTCACTCCCCTTCATGGGGTGGGCTTTGCTTTTCAACGCTTCCAAGGAAAGCGAGGCATCGTACATCGTCGTCTTCGTCTCCATCTGATCCTCAAAAAAAATCCTTCGAGTTAAGTCAGTCCAACTCTCTAAGCAATATATTACACTGGCTTTGATTGCACTTGTTTTTGTGCTTTTTCCCCTTTCATTTGTGGATTTACAGTTTTTAATTCTTTATGTGGGTATGTTCTGTGTTTTAGAATTTAAATTTTGTATATTCGTTTTTACCTTAATTTTAGAATTTCTGTAAACCTCCCAGAGAGCCCTTGATATGGGAGCGGTATAGAAGTGCAATAAATTAAAAAATAAAATGTAGATTTTCACTCCTCTGTCCCAGGATGATGGTGTGCAGCACCTCTGAAATCAAGGACCAAGACTTCCATGGCCATTTCTCTGCAGTCCACTTGCTGGACGGATTGAATAGAAAGTGAATGCAGGTGTCGAAGAAGGGATGCCTGGAAGTTCTGCTGTAAAGACGAAAGGAAAGCACTGCCTTCAGAGGGAGGGGACCTATTATTGCCAGCCTTCACACTTTACTGGCCAGTCTTCCCTTCAAGGGGAGAGAAATGCTTATTGCAGGACACCACACTTTACTAGCCAGTCTTCCCTTCAAGGGGAGAGAAACGCTTATTGCAGGACACCACACTTTACTAGCCAGTCTTCCCTTCAAGGGGAGAGAAATGCTTATTGCAGGACACCACACTTTACTAGCCAGTCTTCCCTTCAAGGGGAGAGAAATGCTTACTGCAGGACACCACACTTTACTAGCCAGTCTTCCCTTCAGGGGGAGAGAAATGCTTATTTGAGGACACCACACTTTACTAGCCAGTCTTCCCTTCAAGGGGAGAGAAATACTTACTGTAGGACACCACACTTTACTAGCCAGTCTTCCCTTCAAGGGGAGAGAAATGCTTATTGCAGAACACCACACTTTACTAGCCAATCTTCCCTTCAAGGGGAGAGAAATGCTTATTGCAGGACACCACACTTTACTAGCCAGTCTTCCCTTCAAGGGGAGAGTAATGCATATTGCAGGACACCACACTTTACTAGCCAGTCTTCCCTTCAAGGGGAGAGAAACGCTTATTGCAGGACACCACACTTTACTAGCCAGTCTTCCCTTCAAGGGGAGAGAAATGCTTATTGCAGGACACCACACTTTACTAGCCAGTCTTCCCTTCAAGGGGAGAGAAATGCTTATTTGAGGACACCACACTTTACTAGCCAGTCTTCCCTTCAAGGGGAGAGAAATACTTATTGTAGGACACCACACTTTACTAGCCAGTCTTCCCTTCAAGGGGAGAGAAATGTTTATTGCAGGACACCACACTTTACTAGCCAATCTTCCCTTCAAGGGGAGAGAAATGCTTATTGCAGGACACCACACTTTACTAGCCAGTCTTCCCTTCAAGGGGAGAGTAATGCTTATTGCAGGACACCACACTTTACTAGCCAGTCTTCCCTTCAAGGGGAGAGAAACGCTTATTGCAGGACACCACACTTTACTATCCAGTCTTCCCTTCAAGGGGAGAGAAATGCTTATTGCAGGACACCACACTTTACTAGCCAATCTTCCCTTCAAGGGGAGAGAAATGCTTATTTGAGGACACCACACTTTACTAGCCAGTCTTCCCTTCAAGGGGAGAGAAATGTTTATTGCAGGACACCACACTTTACTAGCCAATCTTCCCTTCAAGGGGAGAGAAATGCTTATTGCAGGACACCACACTTTACTAGCCAGTCTTCCCTTCAAGGGGAGAGTAATGCTTATTGCAGGACACCACACTTTACTAGCCAGTCTTCCCTTCAAGGGGAGAGAAACGCTTATTGCAGGACACCACACTTTACTAGCCAGTATTCCCTTCAAGGGGAGAGAAATGCTTATTGCAGGACACCACACTTTACTAGCCAATCTTCCCTTCAAGGGGAGAGAAATGCTTATTGCAGGACACCACACTTTACTAGCCAATCTTCCCTTCAAGGGGAGAGAAATGCTTATTTGCGGACACCACACTTTACTAGCCAGTCTTCCCTTCAAGGGGAGAGAAATGCTTACTGTAGGACACCACACTTTACTAGCCAGTCTTCCCTTCAAGGGGAGAGAAGTGCTTATTGCATGACACCACACTTTACTAGCCAGTCTTCCCTTCAAGGGGAGAGAAGTGCTTATTGCAGGACACCACACTTTACTAGCCAGTCTTCCCTTCAAGGGGAGAGAAGTGCTTATTGCATGACACCACACTTTACTAGCCTGTCTTTCCTTCAAGGGAAGAGAAATTCTTATTGCAGGACACCACACTTTACTAGCCAGTCTTCCCTTCAAGGGGAGAGAAGTGCTTATTGCAGGACAACACACTTTACTAGCCAGTCTTCCCTTCAAGGGGAGAGAAATGCTTATTGCAGGACACCACACTTTACTAGCCAGTCTTCCCTTCAAGGGGAGAGAAGTGCTTATTGCAGGACAACACACTTTACTAGCCAATCTTCCTTTCAAGGGGAGAGAAATGCTTATTGCAGGACACCACACTTTACTAGCCAGTCTTCCCTTCAAGGGGAGAGAAATGCTTATTTGAGGACACCACACTTTACTAGCCAGTCTTCCCTTCAAGGGGAGAGAAATGCTTATTGCAGGACACCACACTTTACTAGCCAGTCTTCCCTTCAAGGGGAGAGAAATGCTTACTGCAGGACACCACACTTTACTAGCCAGTCTTCCCTTCAAGGGGAGAGAAATGCTTATTTGAGGACACCACACTTTACTAGCCAATCTTCCCTTCAAGGGAAGAGAAATGCTTATTGCAGGACAACACACTTTACTAGCCAGTCTTCCCTTCAAGGGGAGAGAAATACTTACTGTAGGACACCACACTTTACTAGCCAATCTTCCCTTCAAGGGGAGAGAAATGCTTATTGCAGGACACCATACGTTACTAGCCAATCTTCCCTTCAAGGGGAGAGAAATACTTATTGCAGGACACCACACTTTACTAGCCAGTCTTCCCTTCAAGAGGAGAGAAATGCTTATTGCAGGACACCACACTTTACTAGCCAGTCTTCCCTTCAAGGGGAGAGAAATGCTTACTGCAAGACACCACACTTTACTAGCCAGTCTTCCCTTCAAGGGGAGAGAAATGCTTACTGCAGGACACCACACTTTACTAGCCAGTCTTCCCTTCAAGGGGAGAGAAATGCTTATTGCAGGACACCACACTTTACTAGCCAATCTTCCCTTCAAGGGGAGAGAAATGCTTATTTGCGGAAACCACACTTTACTAGCCAGTCTTCCCTTCAAGGGGAGAGAAATGCTTACTGTAGGACACCACACTTTACTAGCCAGTCTTCCCTTCAAGGGGAGAGAAGTGCTTATTGCATGACACCACACTTTACTAGCCAGTCTTCCCTTCAAGGGGAGAGAAGTGCTTATTGCAGGACACCACACTTTACTAGCCAGTCTTCCCTTCAAGAGGAGAGAAGTGCTTATTGCATGACACCACACTTTACTAGCCCGTCTTTCCTTCAAGGGAAGAGAAATTCTTATTGCAGGACACCACACTTTACTAGCCAGTCTTCCCTTCAAGGGGAGAGAAGTGCTTATTGCAGGACAACACACTTTACTAGCCAGTCTTCCCTTCATGGGGAGAGAAATGCTTATTGCAGGACACCACACTTTACTAGCCAGTCTTCCCTTCAAGGGGAGAGAAATGCTTACTGCAGGACACCACACTTTACTAGCCAATCTTCCCTTCAAGGGGAGAGAAATGCTTATTGCAGGACACCACACTTTACTAGCCAGTCTTCCCTTCAAGGGGAGAGAAATGCTTATTTGAGGACACCACACTTTACTAGCCAGTCTTCCCTTCAAGGGGAGAGAAATGCTTATTGCAGGACACCACACTTTACTAGCCAGTCTTCCCTTCAAGGGGAGAGAAATGCTTATTGCAGGACAACACACTTTACCAGCCAGTCTTCTATTCAAGGGGAGAGAAGTGCTTATTTCAGGCCACCACTCTTTACTGGCCAGTGTCCCCCCCTCACTCCCCTTCATGGGGTGGGCTTTGCTTTTTAACGCTTCCAAGGAAAGCGAGGCATTGTACATCGTCGTCTTCGTCTCCATCTGATCCTCAAAAAAAATCCTTCGAGTTAAGTCAGTCCAACTCTCTAAGCAATATATTACACTGGCTTTGATTGCACTTGTTTTTGTGCTTTTTCCCCTTTCATTTGTGGATTTACAGTTTTTAATTCTTTATGTGGGTATGTTCTGTGTTTTAGAATTTAAATTTTGTATATTCGTTTTTACCTTAATTTTAGAATTTCTGTAAACCTCCCAGAGAGCCCTTGATATGGGAGCGGTATAGAAGTGCAATAAATTAAAAAATAAAATGTAGATTTTCACTCCTCTGTCCCAGGATGATGGTGTGCTGCACCTCTGAAATCAAGGACCAAGACTTCCCTGGCCATTTCTCTGTAGTCCACTTTCTGGACGGATTGAATAGAAAGTGAATGCAGGTGTCGAAGAAGGGATGCCTGGAAGTTCTGCTGTAAAGACGAAAGGAAAGCACTGCCTTCAGAGGGAGGGGACCTATTATTGCCAGCCTTCACACTTTACTGGCCAGTCTTCCCTTCAAGGGGAGAGAAATGCTTATTGCAGGACACCACACTTTACTAGCCAGTCTTCCCTTCAAGGGGAGAGAAACGCTTATTGCAGGACACCACACTTTACTAGCCAGTCTTCCCTTCAAGGGGAGAGAAATGCTTATTGCAGGACACCACACTTTACTAGCCAGTCTTCCCTTCAAGGGGAGAGAAATGCTTACTGCAGGACACCACACTTTACTAGCCAGTCTTCCCTTCAAGGGGAGAGAAATGCTTATTTGAGGACACCACACTTTACTAGCCAGTCTTCCCTTCAAGGGGAGAGAAATACTTACTGTAGGACACCACACTTTACTAGCCAGTCTTCCCTTCAAGGGGAGAGAAATGCTTATTGCAGGACACCACACTTTACTAGCCAATCTTCCCTTCAAGGGGAGAGAAATGCTTATTGCAGGACACCACACTTTACTAGCCAGTCTTCCCTTCAAGGGGAGAGTAATGCATATTGCAGGACACCACACTTTACTAGCCAGTCTTCCTTTCAAGGGGAGAGAAACGCTTATTGCAGGACACCACACTTTACTAGCCAGTCTTCCCTTCAAGGGGAGAGAAATGCTTCCCCGGCCATTTCTCTGCAGTCCACTTGCTGGACGGATTGAATAGAAAGTAAATGCAGGTGTCGAAGAAGGGATGCCTGGAAGTTCTGCTGTAAAGACGAAAGGAAAGCACTGCCTTCAGAGGGAGGGGACCTATTATTGCCAGCCTTCACACTTTACTGGCCAGTCTTCCCTTCAAGGGGAGAGAAATGCTTATTGCAGGACACCACACTTTACTAGCCAGTCTTCCCTTCAAGGGGAGAGAAACGCTTATTGCAGGACACCACACTTTACTAGCCAGTCTTCCCTTCAAGGGGAGAGAAATGCTTATTGCAGGACAACACACTTTACTAGCCAGTCTTCCCTTCAAGGGGAGAGAAATCCTTACTGCAGGACACCACACTTTACTAGCCAGTCTTCCCGTCAAGGGGAGAGAAATGCTTATTTGAGGACACCACACTTTACTAGCCAGTCTTCCCTTCAAGGGGAGAGAAATACTTACTGTAGGACACCACACTTTACTAGCCAGTCTTCCCTTCAAGGGGAGAGAAATGCTTATTGCAGGACACCACACTTTACTAGCCAATCTTCCCTTCAAGGGGAGAGAAATGCTTATTGCAGGACACCACACTTTACTAGCCAGTCTTCCCTTCAAGGGGAGAGAAATGCTTACTGCAGGACACCACACTTTACTAGCCAGTCTTCCCTTCAAGGGGAGAGTAATGCTTATTGCAGGACACCACAATTTACTAGCCAGTCTTCCCTTCAAGGGGAGAGAAATGCTTATTGCAGGACACCACACTTTACTAGCCAGTCTTCCCTTCAAGGGGAGAGAAATGCTTATTGCAGGACACCACACTTTACTAGCCAGTCTTCCCTTCAAGGGGAGAGAAATGCTTATTGCAGGACACCACACTTTACTAGCCAATCTTCCCTTCAAGGGGAGAGAAATGCTTATTGCAGGACACCACACTTTACTAGCAAGTCTTCCCTTCAAGGGGAGAGAAATGCTTACTGCAGGACACCACACTTTACTAGCCAGTCTTCCCTTCAAGGGGAGAGTAATGCTTATTGCAGGACACCACAATTTACTAGCCAGTCTTCCCTTCAAGGGGAGAGAAATGCTTATTGCAGGACACCACACTTTACTAGCCAGTCTTCCCTTCAAGGGGAGAGAAATGCTTATTGCAGGACACCACACTTTACTAGCCAGTCTTCCGTTCAAGGGGAGAGAAATGCTTATTTGAGGACACCACACTTTACTAGCCAGTCTTCCCTTCAAGGGGAGAGAAATGCTTATTGCATGACACGACACTTTACTAGCCAATCTTCCCTTCAAGGGGAGAGAAATGCTTATTGCAGGACACCACACTATACTAGCCAATCTTCCCTTCAAGGGGAGAGAAATGCTTATTGCAGGACACCACACTTTACTAGCCAGTCTTCCCTTCAAGGGGAGAGAAATGCTGATTGCATGACACGACAATTTACTAGCCAGTCTTCCCTTCAAGGGGAGAGAAATGCTTATTGCAGGACACCACACTTTACTAGCCAGTCTTCCCTTCAAGGGGAGAGAAATGCTTACTGTAGGACACCACACTTTACTAGCCAGTCTTTCCTTCAAGGGAAGAGAAATTCTTATTGCAGGACACCACACTTTACTAGCCAGCCTTCCCTTCAAGGGGAGAGAAATGCTTATTGCAGGACACCACACTTTACTAGCCAGTCTTCCCTTTAAGGGGAGAGAAATGCTTACTGCAGGACACCAAACTTTACTAGCCAGTCTTCCCTTCAAGGGGAGAGAAACGCTTATTGCAGGACACCACACTTTACTAGCCAGTCTTCCCTTCAAGGGGAGAGAAATGCTTATTGCAGGACACCACACTTTACTAGCCAGTCTTCCCTTCAAGGGGAGAGAAATGCTTACTGCAGGACACCACACTTTACTAGCCAGTCTTCCCGTCAAGGGGAGAGAAATGCTTATTTGAGGACACCACACTTTACTAGCCAGTCTTCCCTTCAAGGGGAGAGAAATACTTACTGTAGGACACCACACTTTACTAGCCAGTCTTCCCTTCAAGGGGAGAGAAATGCTTATTGCAGGACACCACACTTTACTAGCCAATCTTCCCTTCAAGGGGAGAGAAATGCTTATTGCAGGACACCACACTTTACTAGCCAGTCTTCCCTTTAAGGGGAGAGAAATGCTTACTGCAGGACACCACACTTTACTAGCCAGTCTTCCCTTCAAGGGGAGAGTAATGCTTATTGCAGGACACCACAATTTACTAGCCAGTCTTCCCTTCAAGGGGAGAGAAATGCTTATTCCAGGACACCACACTTTACTAGCCAGTCTTCCCTTCAAGGGGAGAGAAATGCTTACTGCAGGACACCACACTTTACTAGCCAGTCTTCCCTTCAAGGGGAGAGTAATGCTTATTGCAGGACACCACAATTTACTAGCCAGTCTTCCCTTCAAGGGGAGAGAAATGCTTATTGCAGGACACCACACTTTACTAGCCAGTCTTCCCTTCAAGGGGAGAGAAATGCTTATTGCAGGACACCACACCTTACTAGCCAGTCTTCCGTTCAAGGGGAGAGAAATGCTTATTTGAGGACACCACACTTTACTAGCCAGTCTTCCCTTCAAGGGAAGAGAAATGCTTATTGCATGACACCACACTTTACTAGCCAATCTTCCCTTCAAGGGGAGAGAAATGCTTATTGCAGGACACCACACTATACTAGCCAATCTTCCCTTCTAGGGGAGAGAAATGCTTATTGCAGGACACCACACTTTACTAGCCAGTCTTCCCTTCAATGGGAGAGAAATGCTTATTGCAGGACACCACACTTTACTAGCCAGTCTTCCCTTCAAGGGGAGAGAAATGCTTATTGCAGGACACCACACTTTACTAGCCAGTCTTCCCTTCAAGGGGAGAGAAATGCTTATTGCATGACACGACACTTTACTAGCCAATCTTCCCTTCAAGGGGAGAGAAATGCTTATTGCAGGACACCACACTTTACTAGCCAGTCTTCCCTTCAAGGGGAGAGAAATGCTTACTGTAGGACACCACACTTTACTGGCCAGTCTTCCCTTCAAGGGGAGAGAAATGCTTATTGCAGGACACCACACTTTACTAGCCAGCCTTCCCTTCAAGGGGAGAGAAATGCTTATTGCAGGACACCACACTTTACTAGCCAGTCTTCCCTTTAAGGGGAGAGAAATGCTTACTGCAGGACACCACACTTTACTAGCCAGTCTTCCCTTCAAGGGGAGAGAAATGCTTATTGCATGACACCACACTTTACTAGCCAGTCTTCCCTTCAAGGGGAGAGAAATGCTTATTGCAGAACACCACACTTTACTAGCCAGTCTTTCCTTCAAGGGGAGAGAAATGCTTACTGTAGGACACCACACTTTACTAGCCAATCTTCCCTTCAAGGGGAGAGAAGTGCTTATTGCAGGACACCACACTTTACTAGCCAATCTTCCCTTCAAGGGGAGAGAAATGCTTACTGCATGACACCACCCTTTACTAGCCAGTCTTTCCTTCAAGGGAAGAGAAATTCTTATTGCAGGACACCACACTTTACTAGCCAGTCTTCCCTTCAAGGGGAGAGAAATGCTTATTGCAGGACACCACACTTTACTAGCCAATCTTCCCTTCAATGGGAGAGAAATGCTTATTGCAGGACACCACACTTTACTAGCCAGTCTTCTCTTCAAGGGGAGAGAAATGCTTACTGCATGACACCACACTTTACTAGCCAGTCTTTCCTTCAAGGGAAGAGAAATTCTTATTGCAGGACACCACACTTTACTAGCCAGTCTTCCCTTCAAGGGGAGAGAAATGCTTATTGCAGGACACCACACTTTACTAGCCAGTCTTCCCTTCAAGGGGAGAGAAATGCTTACTGCAGAACACCACACTTTACTAGCCAGTCTTCCCTTCAAGGGGAGAGAAATGCTTATTGCATGACACCACACTTTACTAGCCAATCTTCCCTTCAAGGGGAGAGAAGTGCTTATTGCAGGACACCACACTTTACTAGCCAGTCTTCCCTTCAAGGGGAGAGAAATGCTTATTGCAGGACACCACACTTTACTAGCCAATCTTCCCTTCAAGGGGAGAGAAATGCTTATTGCAGGACACCACACTTTACTAGCCAGTCTTCCCTTCAAGGGGAGAGAAATGCTTACTGCAGGACACCACACTTTACTAGCCAGTCTTCCCTTCAAGGGGAGAGAAATGCTTATTTTAGGACACCACACTTTACTAGCCAGTCTTCCCTTCAAGGGGAGAGAAATACTTACTGTAGGACACCACACTTTACTAGCCAGTCTTCCCTTCAAGGGGAGAGAAATGCTTATTGCAGGACACCACACTTTACTAGCCAATCTTCCCTTCAAGGGGAGAGAAGTGCTTATTGCAGGACACGACACTTTACTAGCCAATCTTCCCTTCAAGGGGAGAGAAATGCTTATTGCAGGACACCACACTTTACTAGACAATCTTCCCTTCAAGGGGAGAGAAATACTTACTGTAGGACACCACACTTTACTAGACAGTCTTCCCTTCAAGGGGAGAGAAATGCTTATTGCAGGACACCACACTTTACTAGCCAATCTTCCCTTCAAGGGGGGAGAAATGCTTATTGCATGACACGACACTTTACTAGCCAGTCTTACCTTCAAGGGAAGAGAAATGCTTATTGCACGACACAACACTTTACTAGCCAATCTTCCTTCAAGGGGAGAGAAATGCTTATTGCAGGACACCACACTTTACTAGCCAATCTTCCCTTCAAGGGGAGAGAAATGCTTATTGCAGGACACCACACTTTACTAGCCAGTCTTCCCTTCAAGGGGAGAGAAATGCTTATTGCAGGACACCACACTTTTCTAGCCAATCTTCCCTTCAAGGGGAGAGAAATGCTTATTTGAGGACACCACACTTTACTAGCCAGTCTTCCCTTCAAGGGGAGAGAAATGCTTATTGCAGGACACCACACTTTACTAGCCAGTCTTCCCTTCAAGGGGAGAGAAATGCTTATTGCAGGACACAACACTTTACTATCCAGTCTTCCCTTCAAGGGGAGAGAAATGCTTACTGTAGGACACCACACTTTACTGGCCAGTCTTCCCTTCAAGGGGAGAGAAGTGCTTATTGCATGACACCACACTTTACTAGCCAATCTTCCCTTCAAGGGGAGAGAAATGCTTACTGCAGGACACCACACTTTACTAGCCAGTCTTCCCTTCAAGGGGAGAGAAATGCTTATTGCAGGACACCAAACTTTACTAGCCAGTCTTCCCTTCAAGGGGAGAGAAATGCTTATTGCAGGACACCACACTTTACTAGCCAGTCTTTCCTTCAAGGGGAGAGAAATGCTTACTGTAGGACACCACATTTTACTAGCCAATCTTCCCTTCAAGGGGAGAGAAGTGCTTATTGCAGGACACCACACTTTACTAGCCAATCTTCCCTTCAAGGGGAGAGAAATGCTTACTGCATGACACCACACTTTACTAGCCAGTCTTTCCTTCAAGGGAAGACAAATTCTTATTGCAGGACACCACACTTTACTAGCCAGTCTTCCCTTCAAGGGGAGAGAAATGCTTATTGCAGGACACCACACTTTACTAGCCAATCTTCCCTTCAAGGGGAGAGAAATGCTTATTGCAGGACACCACACTTTACTAGCCAGTCTTCCCTTCAAGGGGAGAGAAATGCTTACTGCATGACACCACACTTTACTAGCCAGTCTTTCCTTCAAGGGAAGAGAAATTCTTATTGCAGGACACCACACTTTACTAGCCAGTCTTCCCTTCAAGGGGAGAGAAATGCTTATTGCAGGACACCACACTTTACTAGCCAGTCTTCCCTTCAAGGGGAGAGAAATGCTTACTGCAGGACACCACACTTTACTAGCCAGTCTTCCCTTCAAGGGGAGAGAAATGCTTATTGCATGACACCACACTTTACTAGCCAGTCTTCCCTTCAAGGGGAGAGAAATGCTTATTGCAGGACACCACACTTTACTAGCCAGTCTTTCCTTCAAGGGGAGAGAAATGCTTACTGTAGGACACCACACTTTACTAGCCAATCTTCCCTTCAAGGGGAGGGAAGTGCTTATTGCAGGACACCACACTTTACTAGCCAGTCTTCCCTTCAAGGGGAGAGAAATGCTTATTGCAGGACACCACACTTTACTAGCCAATCTTCCCTTCAAGGGGAGAGAAATGCTTATTGCAGGACACCACACTTTACTAGCCAGTCTTCCCTTCAAGGGGAGAGAAATGCTTACTGCAGGACACCACACTTTACTAGCCAGTCTTCCCTTCAAGGGGAGAGAAATGCTTATTTTAGGACACCACACTTTACTAGCCAGTCTTCCCTTCAAGGGGAGAGAAATACTTACTGTAGGACACCACACTTTACTAGCCAGTCTTCCCTTCAAGGGGAGAGAAATGCTTATTGCAGGACACCACACTTTACTAGCCAATCTTCCCTTCAAGGGGAGAGAAGTGCTTATTGCAGGACACGACACTTTACTAGCCAATCTTCCCTTCAAGGGGAGAGAAATGCTTATTGCAGGACACCACACTTTACTAGACAATCTTCCCTTCAAGGGGAGAGAAATACTTACTGTAGGACACCACACTTTACTAGACAGTCTTCCCTTCAAGGGGAGAGAAATGCTTATTGCAGGACACCACACTTTACTAGCCAATCTTCCCTTCAAGGGGGGAGAAATGCTTATTGCATGACACGACACTTTACTAGCCAGTCTTCCCTTCAAGGGAAGAGAAATGCTTATTGCATTACACAACACTTTACTAGCCAATCTTCCTTCAAGGGGAGAGAAATGCTTATTGCAGGACACCACACTTTACTAGCCAATCTTCCCTTCAAGGGGAGAGAAATGCTTATTGCAGGACACCACACTTTACTAGCCAGTCTTCCCTTCAAGGGGAGAGAAATGCTTATTGCAGGACACCACACTTTTCTAGCCAATCTTCCCTTCAAGGGGAGAGAAATGCTTATTTGAGGACACCACACTTTACTAGCCAGTCTTCCCTTCAAGGGGAGAGAAATGCTTATTGCATGACACGACACTTTACTAGCCAGTCTTCCCTTCAAGGGGAGAGAAATGCTTATTGCAGGACACAACACTTTACTATCCAGTCTTCCCTTCAAGGGGAGAGAAATGCTTACTGTAGGACACCACACTTTACTGGCCAGTCTTCCCTTCAAGGGGAGAGAAGTGCTTATTGCATGACACCACACTTTACTAGCCAGTCTTCCCTTCAAGGGGAGAGAAATGCTTACTGCAGGACACCACACTTTACTAGCCAGTCTTCCCTTCAAGGGGAGAGAAATGGTTATTGCAGGACACCGCACTTTACTAGCCAGTCTTCCATTCAAGGGGAGAGAAATGCTTATTGCAGGACACCAAACTTTACTAGCCAGTCTTCCCTTCAAGGGGAGAGAAATGCTTATTGCAGAACACCACACTTTACTAGCCAGTCTTCCCTTCAAGGGGAGAGAAATGCTTATTTGAGGACACCACACTTTACTATCCAGTCTTCCCTTCAAGGGGAGAGAAGTGCTTATTGCATGACAACACACTTTACCAGCCAGTCTTCTATTCAAGGGGAGAGAAGTGCTTATTTCAGGCCACCTCTCTTTACTGGCCAGTGTCCCACCTCACTCCCCTTCATGGGGTAGGCTTTGCTTTTTAACTCTTCCAAGGAAAGCGAGGCATCTTACATCGTCGTCTTCGTCTCCATCTTATCCTCAAAAATAATCCTTCGAGGTAAGTCAGTCCAACTCTCTAAGCAATATATTACACTGGCTTTGATTGCACTTGTTTTTGTGCTTTTTCCCCTTTCATTTGTGGATTTACAGTTTTTAATTCTTTATGTGGGTATGTTCTGTGTTTTAGAATTTAAATTTTGTATATTCGTTTTTACCTTAATTTTAGAATTTCTGTAAACCGCCCAGAGAGCCCTTGCTATGGGAGCGGTATAGAAGTGCAATAAATTAAAAAATAAAATGTAGATTTTCACTCCTCTGTCCCAGGATGATGGTGTGCTGCACCTCTGAAATCAAGGACCAAGACTTCCCTGGCCATTTCTCTGCAGTCCACTTGCTGGATGGATTGAATAGAAAGTGAATGCAGGTGTTGAAGAAGGGATGCCTGGAAGTTCTGCTGTAAAGACGAAAGAGGAAAGCACTGCCTTCAGAGGGAGGGGACCTATTATTGCCAGCCTTCACACTTTGCTGGCCAGTCTTCCCTTCAAGGGGAGAGAAATGCTTACTGCAGGACACCACACTTTACTAGCCAGTCTTCCCTTCAAGGGGAGAGAAATGCTTATTGCAGGACACCACACTTTACTAGCCAGTCTTCCCTTCAAGGGGAGAGAAATGCTTACTGCAGGACACCACACTTTACTAGCCAGTCTTCCCTTCAAGGGGAGAGAAATGCTTACTGCAGGACACCACACTTTACTAGCCAGTCTTCCCTTCAAGGGGAGAGAAATGCTTATTGCAGGACACCACACTTTACTAGCCAGTCTTCCCTTCAAGGGGGTAGAGAAATGCTTATTGCAGGACACCAAACTTTACTAGCCAGTCTTCCCTTCAAGGGGAGAGAAGTGCTTATTGCATGACACGACAGTTTACTAGCCAGTCTTCCCTTCAAGGGGAGAGAAGTGCTTATTGCAGGACAGCACACTTTACTAGCCAGTCTTCCCTTCAAGGGGAGAGAAATGCTTATTGCAGGACACCACACTTTACTAGCCAGTCTTCCCTTCAAGGGGAGAGAAATGCTTATTTGAGGACACCACACTTTACTAGCCAGTCTTCCCTTCAAGGGGAGAGAAATGCTTATTGCAGGACACCACACTTCACTAGCCAGTCTTCCCTTCAAGGGGAGAGAAGTGCTTATTGCATGACACCACACTTTACTAGCCAGTCTTCCCTTCAAGGGGAGAGAAATGGTTATTGCAGGACACCACACTTTACTAGCCAGTCTTCCCTTCAAGGGGAGAGAAATTCTTATTGAAGGACACCACACTTTACTAGCCAGTCTTCCCTACAAGGGGAGAGAAATGCTTATTGCAGGACACCACACTTTACTAGCCAGTCTTCCCTTCAAGGGGAGAGAAATGCTTACTGCAGGACACCGCACTTTACTAGCCAGTCTTCCCTTCAAGGGGAGAGAAATGCTTACTGCGGGATACCACACTTTACTAGCCAGTCTTCCCTTCAAGGGGAGAGAAATGCTTACTGCAGGACAACACACTTTACTAGCCAGTCTTCCCTTCAAGGGGAGAGAAGTGCTTATTGCAGGACAACACACTTTACCAGCCAGTCTTCTATTCAAGGGGAGAGAAGTGCTTATTTCAGGCCACCACTCTTTACTGGCCAGTATCCCCCCCTCACTCCCCTTCATGGGGTAGGCTTTGCTTTTTAACTCTTCCAAGGAAAGCGAGGCATCTTACATCGTCATCTTCGTCTCCATCTTATCCTCAAAAAAAATCCTTCGAGGTAAGTCAGTCCAACTCTCTAAGCAATATATTACACTGGCTTTGATTGCACTTGTTTTTGTGCTTTTTCCCTTTCATTTGTTGATTTACAGTTTTTAATTCTTTATGTGGGTATGTTCTGTGTTTTAGAATTTAAATTTTGTATACTCGTTTTTACCTTAATTTTAGAATTTCTGTAAACCGCCCAGAGAGCCCTTGCTATGGGAGCGGTATAGAAGTGCAATAAATTAAAAAATAAAATGTAGATTTTCACTCCTCTGTCCCAGGATGATGGTGTGCTCCACCTCTGAAATCAAGGACCAAGACTTCCCTGGCCATTTCTCTGCAGTCCACTTGCTGGATGGATTGAATAGAAAGTGAATGCAGGTGTCGAAGAAGGGATGCCTGGAAGTTCTGCTGTAAAGACGAAAGAGGAAAGCACTGCCTTCAGAGGGAGGGGACCTATTATTGCCAGCCTTCACACTTTACTGGCCAGTCTTCCCTTCAAGGGGAGAGAATTGCTTAGATCAGGCCACCAAACTTTGCCAGCCAGTCTTCCCTTCAAGGGGAGAGAATTGCTTAGTTCAGGCCACCAAACTTTACTGTCCAGTCTTCCCTTCAAGGGGAGAGAAATGCTTATTGCAGGATACCACACTTCACTAGCCAGTCTTCCCTTCAAGGGGAGAGAAGTGCTTATTGCAGGACAACACACTTTACCAGCCAGTCTTCTATTCAAGGGGAGAGAAGTGCTTATTTCAGGCCACCACTCTTTACTGGCCAGTCTTCCCTTCAAGGGGAGAGAAATGCTTACTGCAGGACACCGCACTTTACAAGCAAGTCTTCCCTTCAAGGAGAGAGAAATGCTTATTGCAGGACACCACACTTTTCTGGACAGACTTCCCTTCAAGGGGAGAGAAGTGCTTATTGCAGGACACCACACTTTTCTGGACAGACTTCCCTTCAAGGGGAGAGAAGTGCTTATTGCAGGACTCCACACTTTTCTGGACAGACTTCCCTTCAAGGGGAGAGAAGTGCTTATTGCAGGACACCACACTTTTCTGGACAGACTTCCCTTCAAGGGGAGAGAAGTGCTTATTGCAGGACTCCACACTTTCCTGGACAGACTTCCCTTCAAGGGGAGAGAAGTGCTTATTGCAGGACTCCACACTTTCCTGGACAGACTTCCCTTCAAGGGGAAAGAAGTGCTTATTGCAGGACACCACACTTTTCTGGACAGACTTCCCTTCAAGGGGAGAGAAGTGCTTATTGCAGGACTCCACACTTTCCTGGACAGTCTTCCCTTCAAGGGAAGAGAAGTACTTATTGCAGGACTCCACACTATACTGGCCAGTCTTTCCTTCATGGGAAGGAAAGTGCTTATTGCAGGACTCCACACTTTACTAGCCAGTCTTCCCTTCATGGGAAGAGAAATGCTTAGTTCAGGCTACCACACTTTACTAGCCCGACTTCCCTTCAAGGGGAGAGAAATGCTTACTGCAGGACACCACACCTTTCTAGCCAGTCTTCCCTTCAAGGGGAGAGAATTGCTTATTGCAGGACACCACACTTTACTAGCCAATCTTCCCTTCAAGGGGAGAGAAGTTCTTATTGCAGGACACCTCACTTTACTAGCCAGTCTTCCCTTCAAGGGGAGAGAAATGCTTATTGCAGGACACCACACTTTTTTAGCCAGTCTTCCCTTCAAGGGGAGAGAAATGCTTACTGCAGGACACCACACTTTACTAGCCAGTCTTCCCTTCAAGGGGAGAGAAGTGCTTATTGCATGACACCACACTTTACTAGCCAGTCTTCCCTTCAAGGGGAGAGAAATGGTTATTGCAGGACACCACACTTTACTAGCCAGTCTTCCCTTCAAGGGGAGAGAAATTCTTATTGAAGGACACCACACTTTACTAGCCAGTCTTCCCTTCAAGGGGAGAGAAATGCTTATTGCAGGACACCACACTTTACTGGCCAGTCTTCCCTTCAAGGGGAGAGAAATGCTTACTGCAGGACACCGCACTTTACTAGCCAGTCTTCCCTTCAAGGGGAGAGAAATGCTTACTGCGGGACACCACACTTTACTAGCCAGTCTTCCCTTCAAGGGGAGAGAAATGCTTACTGCAGGACAACACACTTTACTAGCCAGTCTTCCCTTCAAGGGGAGAGAAGTGCTTATTGCAGGACAACACACTTTACCAGCCAGTCTTCTATTCAAGGGGAGAGAAGTGCTTATTTCAGGCCACCACTCTTTACTGGCCAGTATCCCCCCCTCACTCCCCTTCATGGGGTAGGCTTTGCTTTTTAACTCTTCCAAGGAAAGCGAGGCATCTTACATCGTCATCTTCGTCTCCATCTTATCCTCAAAAAAAATCCTTCGAGGTAAGTCAGTCCAACTCTCTAAGCAATATATTACACTGGCTTTGATTGCACTTGTTTTTGTGCTTTTTCCCTTTCATTTGTTGATTTACAGTTTTTAATTCTTTATGTGGGTATGTTCTGTGTTTTAGAATTTAAATTTTGTATACTCGTTTTTACCTTAATTTTAGAATTTCTGTAAACCGCCCAGAGAGCCCTTGCTATGGGAGCGGTATAGAAGTGCAATAAATTAAAAAATAAAATGTAGATTTTCACTCCTCTGTCCCAGGATGATGGTGTGCTGCACCTCTGAAATCAAGGACCAAGACTTCCCTGGCCATTTCTCTGCAGTCCACTTGCTGGATGGATTGAATAGAAAGTGAATACAGGTGTCGAAGAAGGGATGCCTGGAAGTTCTGCTGTAAAGACGAAAGAGGAAAGCACTGCCTTCAGAGGGAGGGGACCTATTATTGCCAGCCTTCACACTTTACTGGCCAGTCTTCCCTTCAAGGGGAGAGAATTGCTTAGATCAGGCCACCAAACTTTGCCAGCCAGTCTTCCCTTCAAGGGGAGAGAATTGCTTAGTTCAGGCCACCAAACTTTACTGTCCAGTCTTCCCTTCAAGAAAAAGAAGTACACATTGCAGGACTCCACGCTTTTCTGGACAGACTTATCTTCAAAAGAAGAGAAGTACTTATTGCAGGACTCCACACTTTACTGGCCGGTCTTCCCTTCAAGGGGAGAGAATTGCTTAGATCAGGCCACCAAACTTTACCAGCCAGTCTTCCCTTCAAGGGGAGAGAAGTGCTTATTGCAGGACACCACACTTTACTATCCAGTCTTCCCTTCAAAGGCAGAGAAGTTCTTATTTCAGGAGACCACACTTTACCAGCCAGTCTTCCCTTCAAGGGGAGAGAAATGCTTACTGCAGGACACCACACTTTACTGGCCAGTCTTCCCTTCATGGGAAGAGAAGTGCTTAGTTCAGGCTACCACACTTTACTAGCCACACTTCCCTTCAAGGGGAGAGAAGTGCTTATTGCAGGACTCCACAGTTTACTTGCCAGTCTTCCCTTCAAGGGAAGAGAAGTGCTTATTGCAGGACACCACACTTTACCAGCCAGTCTTCCCTTCAAGGGAAGAGAAGTGCTTATTGCAGGACACCACACTTTACTGGCCAGTCTTCCCTTCATGGGAAGAGAAGTGCTTAGTTCAGGCTACCACACTTTACTAGCAACACTTCCCTTCAAGGGGAGAGAAGTGCTTATTGCAGGACTCCACAGTTTACTTGCCAGTCTTCCCTTCAAGGGAAGAGAATGCTTACTGCAGGACACCACACTTTACCAGCCCGTCTTCCGTTCAAGGGGAGAGAAGTGCTTATTGCAGGACAACGCACTTTACCAGCCAGTCTTCCCTTCAAGGGGAGAGAAGTGCTTATTGCAGGACACCACACTTTACTGGCCAGTGTCCCCCCCTCACTCCCCTTCATGGGGTGGGCTTTGCTTTTTAACGCTTCCAAGGAAAGCGAGGCATCGTACATCGTCGTCTTCGTCTCCATCTGATCCTCAAAAAAAATCCTTCGAGGTAAGTCAGTCCAACTCTCTAAGCAATATATTACACTGGCTTTGATTGCACTTGTTTTTGTGCTTTTTCCCCCTTTCATTTGTTGATTTACAGTTTTTAATTCTTTATGTGGGTATGTTCTGTTTTTTAGAATTTAAATTTTGTATACTCGTTTTTACCTTAATTTTAGAATTTCTGTAAACCGCCCAGAGAGCCTTTGCTATGGGAGCGGTATATAAGTGCAATAAATTAAAAAATAAAATGTAGATTTTCACTCCTCTGTCCCAGGATGATGGTGTGCTGCACCTCTGAAATCAAGGACCAAGACTTCCCTGGCCATTTCTCTGCAGTCCACCTGCTGGATGGATTGAATAGAAAGTGAATGCAGGTGTCGAAGAAGGGATGCCTGGAAGTTCTGCTGTAAAGACGAAAGAGGAAAGCACTGCCTTCAGAGGGAGGGAACCTATTATTGCCAGCCTTCACACTTTACTGGCCAGTCTTCCCTTCAAGGGGAGAGAATTGCTTAGTTCAGGCCACCAAACTTTACTGTCCAGTCTTCCCTTCAAGGGAAGAGAAGTACTTATTGCAGGACTCCACACTTTACTAGCCAGTCTTCCCTTCAAGGGGAGAGAAATGCTTATTGCAGGACACCACACTTTACTAGCCAATCCTTCTCGTTTGTTGATTGTAAATTTTCACTCCTCTATGCCAGGTTGATTGTCTGCTACACTTTTGAAATCAAGGCCCTCCTGGCTGTCCTGAATGAAGACTTCCCTGGCCATTTCTCTGCTTTCCACCTGCTGGATGGATTGAATGGAAAGGGAATGCAGCTGCCGAAGAAGGGATGCCTGGAAATTCTGCTGTAAAGATGTGAAAGGAAAGCACTGCCTTCAAAGGGAGGGGACCCCTTATTGCCGGACTTCACACTTTACTGGCCAGATGGCCCATCAAGGGGAGACCAGGGAAGCCTTCGTTTTCAATTGCTTAATTCAGTTCTCCAATGAAAATGTGTATTTTATTATTGTAAGCCTCTGTCTGGGGTCTCTTGCCCTGAAATATGGCCAATAAATGTTTTAAATAAAATGAAGAAAGAAATAAACATCTGCTTTTTTCCTTCAACCCCACTCACTTCTAGAACCTGGCTTCCAAGAGCTGCTCTGAAATTTAATTTGGGCTCTTGTGCTGAATCAGGTTTGGCTCTCCCTTCCACCACAGCCTCAGTTTTGTAGGTGTATAGGGGGAGGCCTTCCTTAGTTTTGGGCCCCCAAAACTCTGAGCAGTTGTGTTGACTTAGCCCCAAAAGTAGTGTGTTTTCTTCCAATAGGTCCCACAGTCTTTGCCAGTTGCCAATCACCAGAGAGGTCCCTCAGGTTGCTCACTTGCCCTAGTCCTACATGCATTTCCTGCACCTACCTGACTTTCAATAAGTGCGAGTGAATTAACCCGAACAACCCTTTTACTTGCAAAAATACCCTCTTCAATTATCAGGGTAGATTAAGCAATAACAATTAATAAATAAATTATGATAAATAATAACACCGTGTGTGTGTGTTTTGGGTTTTTATGGTTCTTACAGCCTTCACCCTCCCCACCATGCCAGTGTCCTTGGTGCATGGGAAAAGCCCACCCTAAGAGCTCCCCACCATCCTGACCGCAAGTCCAGCCCCACACCAAGGCAATGCCACTGCAGAAGAACTTCTATCCTGCTGTGCTGTGTTGCTGGGGGATGCAATCCGTCTGCAGCACTATGTTTTCCTTTTGCTACCCCTGTCTCAGGGTGACCAGATACCAAAGAGAACTGGGCTACTGTGCCTTTCACATGTGTGGAGAAAAGGGCATTTCACCAAGTGCCGCTTCTCACGCATTCACCCTCTTGGCAGCTCTCAAAGGTGCAGAACCCCTATCCTTCTTGGCCTCTGGCAACCCTGCTCTCAATTCAGTTCACCAGATCCCTTTAGCAAGAGGAAGTCAAAGTGACAGAAGTGGATTTTCATTCTGGGACTGGGGGCAACCAACCAACTCCCTGTTCACTGGTGTGGGGGAGTTCGGCCTGTTTTCCCCTGATCTCTCCTGGGTCGACGTCAGGAGCATGGGAGAGCAGTCTGGGTCCAACATGGGTGTTGCCGCCTGGCTTGAATGGCCCCCGAACAAGACACATGTCAGGGGGAGGTCACACGCATACTCCTGGGCAGTATTCTCTCCCCCCACCGGCATGTTCCCCACCCCGCCCCCCAGCATAGCTCTCTGTCTAGTCTTTCTCCCACACACACTTACTCTACCTCCTTATCAGGATCTTTTCTCTTTTTTAACTTTTAGAAGAGTTTGGGCACTGCAGAGCACAGCTGCAGTTGTGCTGCGTACCTCTGTCCATGTGGCAACATGCCCCAACCTGTTTTAAAAGTTAAAAGGAAGTTTTAAAAGGGGAGGGGTAAGGGGGGAGATGGCACGGGGGAGAGTGTGCGCTGAGTGGCGGGGGCAGGGGGGGAGAGACTGTATTTTTGGTCCCGGACCTCTGCCCGGCCTTTCTGGCGTCACTGTTTGACATGTAGGGGAAAGAACTTTGGTTGTCAAAATATGCAGTCAAACCTCAGGTTCTAAATTCAGAAACTTTATGAAGCTCAAGGTTAGAGGGCAAGTTTAAGGGAAGGGGGAAAAGGTACAAGTAGCAGGAAAGCAACAAAACAGTTTACTCTGGTGTCCCACTGATAACTGCAGAGGACATATGTATACCAAAGAATTAAATTGGATCATTAGCTATTCCTTTTCCCTAGAAAATCCTGGGAACTGTAGTTCTACACCCTCACCACACTACTTTTTCCGGTATTCTTTGAGGGAAGCCATGACAATTCAGCAAATAAAAATTAATAAAAAATCATGCCGCCTTACCATGGCTTTCTGCATTCGCTCTCTTTTGGGGTTATGACCGTCGCCATTACACAGGCAGCCACGTGGTTTCAAATTGAATATTCCTCCCTCTGCATGCTTCATTCAACTGCTTAATGAGGATGGCAAATTGATAACAGCGATATATGAAGGAAAAGTAACACTGAGCCCAGTTGGTGAATATATCCCCTTAGAAATCACTAAACCAAAGCTGTGTAGCATACTGAAACTGAGCCCTAGTGAAGATTGACAAGACCTAGATAAAAGTTGATGTAACAATCAAATTTCACCTCCTGATCTAACTAAAAGGTTCCATCTGGAAGTGCAAACAGAGTCGCTTAAACTACTGTCTTGGAATATCGCGGGGTTGGAGAAGAAGCTGAATGATTTGGAGTTTGTACAATATCTGACCAACTTTCATATATTTAGTCTACAAGAAACCAGGGCACAAAAAATAGAACTACAAGGCTATCAAATATTCTCAGTACCAGCAAAAAAAAAATTTTTTTTCAAGAAAGGGAGGAGCTGTGGGGGCCTCGCTTTGGGTATATCTGCCAGTCTAAATGTTGTGACCCAGGAAATAGTTACTGACTCACCATTTTTGCAAGCCATTCAGTTGACTATCCAAAAGGGGGCAGACTAACATGTATAAACATATATATCCCCCCAGAGGATCCAATTACTATCCTGCTAACATCTGGGACACATTAGAGGCCCTTTTAGATACTGTTATCAACAGTATCTTTTATGCCCAATTATTGTAATGGGAGACTTTAATGCTAGGATATGAGACGAATATACTATTGCATTAAATAACCTATCTCTAAACATGGACGATTTAGCATACTTGCCACCTAGGAAATCCAGGGATAAGACAATAAACAAGGCGGGTATTTGTCTAATTAGATTAATGTTCAAGTTTATAATGTTCATAACGAATGGTACTGGTTTAGATGAATCAGCCGGAAACTTCCAATTCCTACTTTGGCTCAGTCTTCTCCCAAAAGCGGGTCTATGACCCCCCCTGGAAAAAGTGAAGTACAAGCTGACGGGGCAGAACTGCAGTTTGAGATTGATGAACAAATGGTCAAGTTCAAATGGTCAAATTTCTTTGAACAGGTTCAAATCTCTAGGGCCCGATGAACTGCATCCTAGAATAATAAAGAAGAATTCTCAGAACCACTGTCTATTATCTTTGTGAAATCATTGAAGATGGGTGAAGCACTGGACGACTAGAGGAAGGCTAATTTTATCCTTATCTTCAAAAAGGGCAAAAAGAAGGAACCTGGGAATTACAGACCAGTCAGTCTGACAGCAATCCCTGGAAAAAATTTTGAGCAGATTATAAAGAAGTCAATCTGTAAGCACCATGAAAATAATGCAGTGATTATTAGAAGCCAGCATGGATTTCTCAAGAACAAATCCTGTCAGACTAAACTGATTTCATTTTTTGATCAGGTAACCTCTGTTGTGGGAATGCTGTGGACATAACATATCTTGTCTTCAACAAAGCTTCTGACAAAGTGCCCCTGATATTCTGATTAACAAACTTGCTAATAGTGGGCTAGATGGAACAACTATTAGGTAGATACACAGTTGGCTGCAGAATCAGACTCAAAGAGTGCTTATCAATGGTATCTTCTCAAACCAGGGGGAGGTAACGAGCAGGGTACCACAGGGCTCAGCCCTGGACCCAGTGCTCTTCAACATTTTTATTAATGATTTGGACGAGGAGGTGCAGGGAATGCTTATCAAATTTGCAGATGACACAAAATTGCCTGGTATAAACTTTTTTTAAAGTCATTCATGTAATTTTAAATGGTGTCATGTCTACTTTAGCCTAGTCTGTTACTCTGTGTGAATTTTTCCAGCATTGGAAGGGGCAGTTCCCATGAAAATACAACCATGTAATATTCTGTCTAGTTCGCATGTCCCTTTCATATGTTATTAGGCACAATCCATTGCTGAAGTACATCTCGGCCATGATCCCACACAGTTAATTAGGCATACTTATGCCCATTGATTTCAGGAGGATTAAGAGTGCACTGGATTGTGGCATTGATATGTGTGTGTGTATGTGCTGATATTGTATTGTCCCTACTTCTTATATAATTTGCACATATATCTAGTTTATGTACTGAAGGGAGTGAAAAGTTCAAGGATTTTGCTTCCTGTACAAAGTGGTTCTTTTTGGCTTTCATATTTAGAAGTATGTCAACTTTTGACCAAATCCAGTTTGATGAAGAACATGACTGCTCAGAGAGACCTTTTATATTTCCAAGGGCTTTTGTAGCAGCTGTTAATAGGGAAAGAACACATCCAAAGAACACATCCAAAGCGCCAAAAATTGGCCCCAAACCACGTTCCGGGCAAAAACACGTATTGCACAAAATGGGCCATAACGGCAGCTTCCCAATGAGGAAAGTCAACCAAACTCATCAGATGCACATAACTAGGTGGGACAAATATAGAAAACTCCAAAAGTTGCCCAAAACCACGCTCAGGTACCAGTTCTGGGCAAAAACGCGTATTGCGCAAAATGGGCCGTAACAGCAGCTTCCCAATGAGATAAGTGAACCAAACTCACCAGATGCACATAACTAGGTGGGACAAATACAGAAAGCTCCAAAAGTTGCCCCGAAACCACATTCAGGTACCCGTTCCGGGCAAAACGCTTATTGCGCGAAACCGGCCGTAACGGCAGCTTCCCAATGAGGAAAGTCAACCAAACTCACCAGATGCACATGTCATGGTGGGACAAATATAGAAAACTCCAAAAGTTGCCCCGAAACCACGTTCAGGTACCCGTTCCGGGCAAAAACACGTATTGCGCAAAAGGGCCGTAACGGCAACTTCCCAAAGAGGTGAGTCAACCAAACTCACCAGACACACATTACTAGGTGAGCCTGATGTAATAACCTCTAAAAATTGGCCCCAAACCACGTTTAGATACCCGTTCGGGCAAAAACGCGTATTGCCCAAAATGGGCCGTAATGGCAGCTTCCCAATGACATAAGTGAACCAAACTCACCAGACGCACATGACAAGGTGGGACAAATATAGAAAGCTCCAAAAGTTCCCCCAAAACCACGTTTAGAAACCCGTTCCGGGCAAAAGTCTGTGTTGCGCAAAATGGGCCGTAACAGCAGCTTCCCAATGAGGAAAGTCAACCAAACTCACCAGATGCACATAACTAGGTGGGACAAATATAGAAAGCTCCAAAAGTTGCCCTGAAACCACGTTCAGGTACCCGTTTCGGGCAAAAACACATATTGCACATCAGGCTCACCTAGTAATGTGTGTCTGGTGAGTTTGGTTGGGAAGTTCATTGGGAACTTGCCTCATTGGGAAGTTGCCGTTATGGCCCTTTTGCGCAATACGTGTTTTTGCCCGGTACGGGTACCTGAACGTGGTTTTGGGGCAACTTTTGGAGCTTTCTATATTTGTCCCACCGTGACATGTGCATCTGGTGAGTTTGGTTGACTTTCCTCATTGGGAAGCTGCCGTTACAGCCGGTTTTGCGCAATAAGCGTTTTGCCTGGAACGGGTACCTGAACGTGGTTTCGGGGCAACTTTTGGAGCTTTCTATATTTGTCCCACCTAGTTATGTGCATCTGATGAGTTTGGTTGACTTTCCTCATTGGGAAGCTGCCGTTATGGCCTGTTTTGTGCAATACGTGTTTTTGCCCGGAACGGGTATCTGAACGTGGTTTGGGGCCAATTTTTGGAGCTTATTACATCAGGCTCACCAAGTAATGTTTGTCTGGTGAGTTTGGTTGACTCACCTCTTTGGGAAGTTGCCGTTACAGCCCTTTTGCGCAATATGTGTTTTTGCCCAGAACGGGTACCTGAACGTGGTTTCGGGGCAACTTTTGGAGCTTTCTATATTTGTCCAACCTTGTCATGTGCATCTGGGGAGTTTGGTTGACTTTCCTCATTGGGAAGCTGCCGTTACGGCCCATTTTGCACAATACGCGTTTTTGCCCGGAACAGGTGTCTGAACATGGTTTGGGGGCAATTTTTGGAGCTTATTACATCAGGCTCACCTAGTAATGTGTGTCTGGTGAGTTTGATTAACATACTTCATTTGGAAGCTGCTGTCCCTGTCCGTTCTGCGCAATATGCGCTTTGCGCGGAACGGTTATCGCAAGGCAGTTTCTTTGCACCTTTTGTGGCTTATTGCATCCCTGCCATGGAGTTATGAATGACTGGTGAGTTTGGTTGATATCGCTTGTTCAGTAGTGGCCGTTCTGGCCATCCCATTCTGTTCCGGACGTTGTTTTGGGAGTTCTGGGGTTAATAGTGATATAATATTGGCATAGTTTTAGTCCTAAAATATTGTTCCCAAGTGTTGCTAACACATGCCACTGTTTTTAGTATGTTTTTTTAATATAATGGGGTCGTTCCGGCCTGTTCCGTTCCGTTCCGGCTTTTACACCGTCCCCTGCTTTTGCCCGATCTAAAATTCCAACACCGTTCTTCAACTTTGTTGCATGCGAGGCTTTGACTTGTTTATTACAGGCTTATATATCTGGCTGGCACTCCCATCCAAGGCTGGTACAAATGAATGAAGGGGCAACTTCCAGGCCCCAGAATTCTGTTTAATACTCTGTGAGATTGCGGCTAGCCACTATCATGAAGGAGATAGTGAATCATAGAGTAAGAAGGGGCCATTTAAACCATCCGACCCATCCTCTCTGCAGGAAACCTTTGCCCATTAAGTGTTAAAACAGGGGTGGTGCTAGAGGAGGACTGGAGGATGCAAGTGTCGTCGTCCCCCCAACCCCGCCCCCCCAAGGAGCTCACCCACCCACGCACCCCCATTTCTGGACTCCTATCATTACTTGGAGGAATGGCACTTTCCACTTATCGCTGTAGCTCTTCGACACTTCAAATGCAGCTCTTGAGCAAACCAAGGCTACACATTTTGCAGCTACTGACAATACACTTCAAGATGTCAACAGACCAGTAGCACTCCACTAAGGGGAAAGGGCAAACAACTGACATGCAGGAGAGAGAAGTAATTGAGGAGGGATGGAAAGTTGCATTGCTGGGGTGGGGTGGAGCGGCTGTTGTTTTTTTCTTGAGTCCCCCTTGGTGTCAGCCAGGCTGGGAATTTCTTGCTGCTTTGTTATGCAATCACAACCCCTCCTCCAATTACCCGAGAGTGGGATAATTCCTTCTAATTTCTCAGTCTCTGTTGCCCTTAGAGTGTGAACCTCCTATGCATGTTTATTACTCAGTTAGGAAAGTGTGCATGGAATTGCAGCCTTAGAAATCATGCTGAACATTATCTGGAATGAGACATAGCCCAATCTGCTATATAAGCAAGAAACAGTAAAATTGATTTTTGGCTGTATTTTAGTGGAGTGTGTCTTGGCTTGGGAGATGTGAATGTGAGTATGGGAGGCGGGCATAAGAAGCTTGTGGGCTGTGTGCATGGGGTCCCTCTCTCAGTGTGTGTGTGTTTGTTTTGAGGACTAAGACATAGGTGTGTTCTAATATAGTCAGTCATCTTAATAAAGAGGACTGTTTGATACCAAAGAGTCTGCAGTGTGCTGAGCTGGCCAGCAGGATCATGAATACAACAGATTAGGTTGCCCCTCTTCTCCTACCTTTCACATAATTCTCAGCAGAGACGGCTGGTTGGTGCGGGCAAACAGGGAGGAGCCCCATGGTCCTACCTCCCTTCTTGATTTCCCTGAGTGTCCCCACCCCCATAGCCAAAACTTTAGCAACACTGTTTAGCGGCAGCAGCACGTTCCTCACTTCTTCCTCTAGCTGGCTAGAGGAAATGCCTGAGATACCTGCACTGTGTTTTGATTTGTTTTTCTGAATGGGCAGCACACAAGTGCACATCTCTCTTCGTTGAAGAAATGCTTTTCTTGCAGGGCAACATGTACAGCGCACTCATGAAAGCTGTGAACTCCCTGGTGGCAAGTCAGAGAGTGAAATCGATCAGCAGTTTCCCCACAGTCCTGAAATGGATGGCTGCCTGCAGAGGCACCAGAGAGTCAGCCCCCAGCCGATCATGTACAGTACACAAAATCACGGAGCACCTCAGAGCAGCCACGCTCCGTGTGTTTTCGGTCTCAACAGAAGGCAGCGAGAGAGGGGGAGGTGACTACAACTGAGCAGCGACTCTGTCTGTTGGTTAACTTATCCACTGTCTTATTTATTTATTTATTTCATTTTAATACCGCCCAATAGCCGAAGCTCTGGGCGGTTCACAAAAATTAAAACTATTCAAAATATATAACAAACAGTATAAAAACATGATATAAAATACAATATAAAAGCACAACAGGATAAAACCAGCAGCAGCGCACTCTTCTTGCTTGCAAATGATACGTTAATATACTCTTATGACTTCTCCCTCCATCAGGAAGGGAAATAGATTTGCAGCAGGCAGGGAGCAATTTGCTTTCTCTTCATCTGGAAGTAGCTCTATTAGAACTCCCATCCTTTTGAACTTGAGCCCTGGAACTTACTTATAAGCACAGTGCCTCTGAGCGAGTGCAGAGTACCTTTCCTTCACCTGCGCTTGTTACATTGCAACTAGAAGGGATTTACTGCTGGAGAAAAAGATGACATTCTTTTGAACTCATATTCGTTCTTACAAAACACACCCAATTCTGCTGTTTGGGGAAGACAGGCGTGAAGATAGGAAAGGGGACTAAGGCTTTTTGGTCTTGCAGAAGAGCAGAAAAGCAGGTTCCATAAGATATTGAGGCCTCTTGTACATCCCAAGTGGAACTACAGATTTGTTGCATACAACTTTCTGGCCAGCCATTATGCTATGATTTCCCCAATTCCTCCGTATTAATATTTGCAAATTTCAGGTCTTGCCTCAGGTCAACAACCACAGAAGCAGTCGCTGTAAAATAGTTTACACTGATTTCTAACTTTGTTTGAATAGTAAATTGTGAAACCCAATATTGTGTAAGCAGGGATGGTTACAGCTCTCTTTGTCACCTATGTTTAAGATAATCAGGAAGTCCCCCTTGGCTATCTTGCTCACCTGGACCTCTGATAGCCAGAGATATGCACTCATCAACTCCCATCCTTTCCTCACCACAAGGAAGAAAGAGGAGCCCATTGTCTTCTTTCTTCCCTTAATGTCTGCCACTTAAAAATCCATTTTCCAACATCCATGAGCAATCTTAGAAGAAAGACTTGTTTTGTTTTATTTTGATTACGAAATCTTGGGTGAAGAGGGATAAAAAAGCAACACAAATTCATAGAGCACAGAGAGGGAGAGAAGGAAAGAGGACTCCTTCTGTCCTTTTCTGTTCAGAAGAGCAACCCCCTTTCCTCCTGTATCCCCTCCCTTTCCTCAGAAGGAGTTCAACAGAGCTTCCCATCACTTCACAACTCAGCAGAATCAGAGAGGTAAATCTTTGCATTATCTTCTGTTTTCTTTCTAAGTAGTCCATACTCCAACTATTCTATTTTCTTCCCTGTTTCCTAATAGTTCATCCCATTCCAAACTCCCGCAGCCCTTGGCTTTGGGAGCTCCCTGTTGCTATCATATGCCTCTTCATCCACTTTCTTCCCAAACCTCTGCATTTGCTCTAACCCCCTCCTCCAAATGCTCTCATAATTCCCCAAAGGAGTCTGTTTCTCCCCCATCCAAATGATTCCAAGCTGAAACTTCTCTCCCACACACTTTCTCCCCCTTCCTCCATAATCATTACACACATACCTTACTAGAAATTAATGTTGTTTTCTTTTGATCACACACAATTTTCTATAAACCCAGTGTACCTAGCTTCACTATTGACTTTAAATGCTTTATTATTTTACCCTTCTCAGTGTTAATGTAAGATTCTAATTCCCCAGATATTTTAATTCATTTTAAATTCTTCTTTAATAAACAGAATTGCTTTCAAAGACCTTGTTGAGGTCTCTGACTCTCAGCTTTTGGTGAAATCAGATTTTCCTAAGAGCCAGGAGTTCAATGGCCAAAGATCCATCATGTATGTGTTTGGTTTACATGTGTGCAATATGTATGTCCATATAAATCAAAGCGTACTTCCTAACACTGTCTTGGGACTGAATAGCCACATCCTAAGGGAGTACCTAATTTTTAATTTTTCTTCTTGTCATTGTGTTTTGAGGTAGAGTTTTATCGTATGTGTTGGGTGTAACTGTGTGTGTAGGGATTCCACTTGTGGAAGGCTCAATCTGGGCTGCAGCTTGAAACCTGATCTCTCAGGTGGGATGTAGGGAACAAAAAAAGGTGTCTCTGAGGATGTGCAAACTGTTTCCATCTCATCACTGAGCCACTGTAACCATCACAAAGGGATTTCTGTGCTTTCCTCTGGGGGAATGTATTGAGGTGGTGGTGGTGCCATGGGAGGGCCCAAGATGATTATAAAGGTATGTGTCTTTGCACAGTGCTTTGACTGAAAACTGTTTTTAGGCCTTATCTGGTTTTTAAGTTTTAGGAGAAATCTTTTTCTCTCTACTAAATTATAGACTAGAAAGTATGTTTTCAATTAAGAATGCTCAAATTGTAATAAAATGTGCTCGATTCTACACACACACACCATGATCTGTGATCCAACTTTGCTGACCTCTTGAGTGTCTGTGCTTTATCACTTTGCAACTGAAATTTGCAATGAAAATATGTGAATAATTAAAGCTCAGCACTCTGTGTATGTTTAAGGAAACTGTCACCAAAAAGTAAGCCAGTTGCTGCTTGCTAATGTTGCTTACGGCCTGCTTTAACTTAATTTCTTATTTATGTATGCGGTGACTCATTTAAAAAAAGAAAGGAAAAAACACAAATAACGATTTTTCAAA
This sequence comes from Elgaria multicarinata webbii, assembly GCF_023053635.1. NCBI lineage: Eukaryota > Metazoa > Chordata > Lepidosauria > Squamata > Anguidae > Elgaria > Elgaria multicarinata. The sequence goes on from NC_086177.1 coordinate 62,115,158, forward strand.
ATTAAAATTATCTCTTCTGCGTTGTAGACCCAAAGTAACATTTTCTCTATTTATTCCAGAAAAAAAGTATGTTTAGGATGGTAGTTTTAGTGTGAAAGATACCATTATTTTTCCTTCAATCAACTCAACTTATGGGACAGTTTGCTCACCTAGAAATATATCTTTGTTTTCTGGTGCCGCCATTGCTAAACCGACTAAATTTCAGAATGTTCTAGTAATCAGAATATTCTGAACTACTTGAGTACCAAATTTCAAACACAAAGAATCTCTGATTTCATCCTAGTCGTGACTGGCAGCATAATTCGATGCATAGCTACTTTGAAGAATAAATCCACCGATTTCATTGGGTTTATCTTAAGTAAAGATCACAGCCCAGGGCTGCAATTCTATGCATGCTTACTTGGAAGTCAGCCCCATTCAACTCAATGGGACTTAGTTCTAAGTAGACATGCATAGGATTGGGCTGCATATGTTCACATTGCTCCTCTACCTACACTACTTATTCCGCCCCACCCCCAAACACCCGAACATCTCGCCTTGGCGCCCAGTTCAGGTATGTTTTATACCAAAGGACAAAATTTCAGGCCTAAATAAACAGGCGTGCGCAGCCTTTCTCGAGCTTGCTACTACGCATACAGGAAACGAGCGAGAAAAGGCGGCTTTCAAGTCGCCTCCCAGCGGGCTGGGGGAGGCGGCGACAGCGGCGGCCACAGCTACTCTTATTTAGTAACAATTCCCGCCGGGCGGGAGGGGGGACTATTGCCATGACAACCCAAGCCCGCCTGTTGGGAGGAGGCCGCCGCGCTGGCGGCGGCCCAAGAATTATGGAGAGCGGTGGTGAGTTTACCGGCTTAGCCCACGGGAGCCATGAAGATCCCGGCCCAGTCCCGAGGCCTGTGATCGACCCTCCCGTTCTCTCCACAGGTAGCGATTATGCCTCATGGCGGCCTCTTGAGGTGAAGGGCGGGCAAATTTCCGGGCGAGATTCGCCTGCCTGAGACGCTCGGGGCGCGAAAACCGAGGGGGCTGAGGCTTGAGGCGAGGCGGCCCGCGCTATCCCCCCACTCCCCTCTTTTCTTCCCTCTTCCATTCTGATTGTATTTCTCCCCCCCCCCATGGCAGCGTTCCCCAACCTGGTGCCCTCCAGATATTTAGAACTACAGCTCCCAGCATTCCTGAGCATTGGCCATGTTGGTTGGAGCTTCTGGGAAATGAAGTCCCAAACATAGAGGGCACCAAGTTGGGAAAGGGTGCTCTGTGGCCTATACAGGCAGTTACACTCCTTCCTCTATCGCCACCGATATAACAACGGGATTTCAGCTTATTTGTTTGTTTTCAAGCTGCTTTTCAGCTCCAACATTTCCAAAGTAGGTTCCAAAACAAAAGTAACACCACCAATTAAAAACACTTAGGTTGCAATTCTATACTCAACCTGGGAGCAAGTCTCCTGTAGCTCAGAGGGTCTTACTTCTGAGTAGACTTGCATATGATAGCACTGTTAACAATGCAAAGAAACTGAAATAACCAACACACACTTCAGTTTAAAAAGGAAAGCAGCAACCAGAGGCTCACCTTTAATAGTACAATCCTATGTGTTTTTTTACTCAAAAGAAAGTAAATAGGCATAGCAGCCTAAAATGCCTAGATCTTAAGGTCAGGTGAAATAGGCTACCAGTTTTTTGAAAATGGCAAGAGACTCAGAGGATGGTGTTTCAGAGTTATGGGCCTCTCACTGAAAAAGCATTGTGTCTGATGGAACATAACCACATCCAGATTGGGCCGAACTTTAGCAAATGCTTCAGTGTAGATCTTAAGGGGTAAGACTTACAGGAGAAAATGCTCTTGAGATCATCATGATCCAGGGTCTTGTTATTAATGGATTTTCTTCAGTAAGAAAAAAAGGCAGAAGTGGTGCGGAAACAGGAGGGTTACCAGCGGAAGACAACATTGTCTCAACCTCTGTAAAATTCTGTGAATGAGGCAGGGTGACAGTGTGATAAATATCTTGTCCGGAAGCACCCCCAGATCTTTAGGTTTAATCATGCTTCCCCAAACCAGAGTACAAGCAAAACAATTTTGTGTGATGTTGCGTACCTCCCATTCTATACTGCAACAATTGAACTTACCATTGCCACCATCAGAAATTCTTACAAACTTCATTTCGTATCCTTGGACCTTAGGCCTTCATCATGCTCAATATTGGGATACCCCAAATCCTAGGGAAGCCTCTCCAAAAGCCAAAGGAGCAAAGCAATAAGAAATGTCAAGTGGAAGGGATTATGCACTGGCCTGGGCTCTTGTGGCCAGCACCTAATGTGTTAATATTTTTTTTTTCTCATTAACAATCAGAAATACCACATTTTTCTGCCATGAATGAGGAACCCGCCACAATTTGTTTTAATGAAGAAGACTATTACTGCCCTGTCTGCCATGATGTGTTCAAAACACCCGTGAGGGTTTCCACTTGTCAGCATGTGTAAGTATCTATGTCTCTGGCCAACGTTTTTGTGTTTTCCCCTTAATTTATTTTTTCTCCTTTCCCTTCTATTCTACCAATCTAGTGTTAGATATTCTTCAGTGTTCTAGGAGCATGTTCCGTGTAACTCCACTTTCAGCAAGAATGAAAATGATTTAAGATTTGCTAAACGAATAGCGGTTCATATAATCTTGCAATTGTTTGTACTTCTGTATATGTTAACAATACTGTATATACTGTGTGAAGAAGTATTTCCTTTTGGGTTAGATTCAATGCTGGCTGTCCAGCATTCAAATGGAGAACATGGTGGAATGGATTTCCCCTCCCACTTGCTGTAATTTGCATGCCCCCACCCCCCAAATCTGCTCTGGATTTGGTAAGGGTTTCAAGTTTTGCCACTCTATATTTTTTCCTACCTAGTAAAAACTAAACTCTGTTTTGGTACTTAGAGTGCAGTATCATACGAAACCATCTCCAACACTGGGTATATTTGTAGTTTTTCTTTGAATAAAACTAAAGCATTTGTCCTTCTTAAACTTATAAATACATCATCAGCCCAATTTTTACTGCAGGGAGTGCAATCCTATGGTCCCTTGGAGTGCATTCCAGGGACCATAGGATAGGTCGAATTTCACCTTCCAAGGCCATAGACACTGTTACAACCTTCGAAGGAGGAGTCAGAGATCTGAACACCCTCCCCTGCCCCCTTTTCAACCAGTTTAGGAAGAACCATGCCAGCTGCTCTCTGAGGACAAAAAAGCTACTTCAGGGGGGAGGGGGCTTTCCAGGAGGTGGGGTGGTGACCTGAGAGGCAAAACTCAGCCCCTTCCCCACAAGAACACCCTTGCTAGATGGGCTCAATGGCCTGTCTAGCAAAAAAATTCTGAATCAGGTAATGGGGAGGCAAAGATTGCCTCCCGCACTCCCTCCTTCTTTCTGGCATCCTCCTCCTACCCTGCCTGGTAGAGCTTTGGATTCTCAGAAGCCTCTGAATTCAGAGACTGCCAAAGATGCATAGGATTGTGCCCTAAGTGATACTTCCATATTCTGAAAGTAATAAAGTAAGAACGCAAGTATTAGTATATTTCAGTTTTCCCAAAAATTTCCATTCTACCCCCATGCATTTCAATATTCAGAATGACTTAAGAATAAGTGGATTGTGGCTTTCTTTTTTATTTGAAGATATAGCATAATGGCCCAGTTCGGATAGAACAGTGAGCTACTTTGTATCCCATTTGCCATTTTGTTTCCCATTCATCCTGTTTTAAGATATCTTTTCACTCAGTTTGAGATATTAGTTTGGAGCTCTTTACAGTTTATTTGACTTTTTACCATCATGAATAATGTAGTATCACCTGCAAATTTGACCACCTCATCACTCACCCTAACACCCTGGGAGTATACGGATTATGACAGAATTATTTAAATAAGAGTATGCTGTAATTGGAACAAGATCGGAGTAGTTCCTGATAAAGCAGAACATTATTTTTATATATCAATTTATATTTGGGTTTAGGTTTTGCAGGAAATGTTTCCTAATGGCTATGAAAGAAGGTGGAACACATTGCCCGTTATGCCGAGGCATTGTAACCAGAAAAGAAAAAGCACGTCCCAACAGAGCCTTAGATGTTGAAAACAACATGAGAAAGCTGGTGGGAAGCTGTAGATGCTGTGACAAACAGGTATAGTAGGTTTTAAATAGTATTAGAAGTAAACTAACAGAACAAGCATGTTAGAAGTTGTTACACTTAACAGTTCACAAACATGCAGATGTTAAACAGGATCTTCATTCTTTATGAGCAAATCTTTCAAGAGTTGAGCATCAGGCTTAGAGTAATAAGTACTGAACATAAAATGTGGAAAGATTAGACTACAGCTTTAATTACATTAAGGACTCTACTGATTTCCAAGGTCCTAACTATACTTATCAGTTTTCAGTTTTACTTATACTTATCAGTTTTAGCATCAATTTTTGTGAACCGCCCAGAGAGCTTCAGCTATTGGGCGGTATAGAAATGCAGATAATCATCATCATCATCATCATCATCATCATCAAAAGCTGCAATCCTGCGCACACTTACCTAGGAGTAAGTCTCATTGAACCCAGTCTGGCACTTACATCTGAATACATATGCATGAGATTGTGCTGAAAATAATATTGCAGGCGGGTGGTCGTGCATCATTGTCTGCTACCAGATTTTTGTATTATGAAGAAGGCAGATTCTGACTTTGAGTAACAAACAAATGTGAGTAGCTGCTGATATGATGCCTTTCCACATTGTCTTTCATCAAGGAAATGATTTGTGAGACTCCCCTTGATTTTCCAGTACATCTATATTAAGAATGACCAGGGATGCTTCCAGATGAGATTTTTGTGGTGACATCACCCTGTCTCATTTGTGGAATTTTACAGGAGGATGTCATTTTCTACTTGTAATCCTCCTGTGTTTTCCCACTGCTTGCTCCATCTTTTTTCATAACACAGAAAATCAGTTTAGGGGAAAAAAGACAGAATTGCTGCACGATGCCCCCTGATTGGTAGTGCTAGGAACCCTGTATCTGGATCCAGCCATGTATACTTTAACTTTTTATCCACCCTCTCTTGGGATTTCTGAAGATCAAACCAGAGTGTACTGTAGACTTTTGCTAGATGTCACCAAGTGCTATTGTTCAACCTGTGTATTAGGTTCAGTGCAACCAAAACATTAATAGAACCATGAGAGCAATTTATGTGTACTGCCTAATTATATTGTGATTTTAGTGTTTTGCTCCCACAAATCAAACCTAGAGGATTCTGTAGAATGTTGCATAAGCTAACTTCTTTTATTGCTCATAAAAGTATCTTTTCAGATACAGTGTTGCCTTTTAAAATCTAAATGACAGACAACTTCATTTACAGGTTAGATTCTCTCGTATGAGACAGCATTATAAATCATGTAAGAAGTATCAAGATGAATATGGTGTTTCTTCTGTAAATCCAAACTTAGACATATCTCTGGATTCAACAGGAATCAGGTAATTCATATTTGCAAGTTGATTTAGAAATTTGAATGTTCACTTAAAAAAATTATGTCCAAACTAGTATATACTGGCTGCTATAGGTCTGACATGGGGAAAATATTCAACAGCATAGGTTAAAATTTCTTCGTATGTGATTATATCATGATAACTTAAAGTATGTATCTTGGTATGTTTCATAATGGTGTCTCTAAATTAGTTCTTTCTACGATAGAGAACTATGGCTATGGCTGCAGTAGTTCCTATAAATATAGCATTTGGAAATATAGCATTATAGTGATTTCAGAAATTGCTGCCTATCAATTACACTTCTGTTTCTCCACACAGTTGCAAGCAATTGTTTGCTGAGGACAGCTAGGAAGTAACTGCATGGATGGAACTGAACTGCAATTTTGTATGAAACATGAAGTGAGCTCTGTTCAAGCATTCAGAAAGGGATTAACATCAACACATGAGGAGAAGGAGTGCTCTAGCCCTATTCCTTTTCCTAATCATGTTTATCACCATCTGCTTGTGGAGGGTGACAATCTGAAGAAGAGAGCTTCCTGTATCAGTGGAGGCTTTCCACATGAGTCAGAATGTTGAAAAAGCCACTTTCTGGCTCTCTTGGAGAGCCTCCATAGATACAGGAGGCTTTCCTCTTCAGACTGGAGCCTTCCTTGAGTAGAGGGCAACAAACAGAATTAGGGAAAGGGATGAGACTGGAGTGCTCCTTCTCATGCATTGATTTTAACCCCTTTCTGAATTCCTGAATGTGGCTGTGGTCTTACCCATATCCTTTATTCGATGTTTCTGATTTTAGGTAACACCTACAGCCCAATCTCAACATCAGTTTGAAAGCAAACTCTACTAGTGTCCCTGGGACTTACATATCCATTATGCTGTTTAGGATTGAAGATCTTTCTATATTTAGCTTGAAAATAAATTCTCACCCTTTGCATGAAGTTTTAGGAGTGATTCTTCTACTTCGGAAATTGGAGAAAATTCTAATATACATGTTCCTGAAGAAGCTACAAGGTAGGGATAATCTTTGAAATCAATATCTATTAGGTTATTGGTTCTAGGATTCGGGGAAGGAATAGAATACCAAAATAATATGAAATTTGTATATATAGATACATCAAAATCCAAATTGTATTAAGTAGTAAGTGCAATTTGTTAAAGAGAACCTATGGTAATAGTACAGTATATATCTGTTGCAGAGAATGACACTATCCTTTACCACTGACCAGAGAATCTGAAGGGTATGTTTTAAGTTTGTAAAAAATGGTTGCAAATGGGTGAAAAAAGCCCTTTGTTGTATATCAGACATATTATCTGGTTTTTAAAAATTTGGCCTGCTAATACTACTTGCATGCTAAATTCTCTGTCATAAAGTTGGGACAAATTGTTTTGATTTTATAATAATTAGAATATTCCAATTTTATAATGGTGTAATGCAGTTTGAACTTTCCATCTTGACTATATAAAGATGAGGCTTAGGCAAGTGGGGAGGATTATGACAACAAGAGAGTGTTGGGGGTGCAAGCCGTACTGCCTTACCTTTGGAGACCTGCTGCTGCCACCCACTATGACTGAGAGGAGGAACAAGAGACTGATAAACTCATTTTGAGCTAAACATTTTGGCTTTATTTGTCATGTGAACCATTCTTAACCATGCTGGCTACATAGCTATGGTTTAAACATGCTCAGTAACCATTTTCAGCAAAAGGATTAGCAGCCTAACTGTGGCTTAGCATGTCATCTGAACAGCCCAATAGAAACCTCCCCTCCCCCTTTTCTGGATACATTTAAATATCCCAGCTATCTTTCAAACAGAACTGTCACCTAGATTGATATGAAAGCACAGTGGATTAGCCACATTCTAGCAAATAATGATGGCCTCCTGGAAGTCTTGTCTATCATCTGTTGTCTTTTCAAAGTCAAATCCAGGTATCTCCTTCTAGCCTGATTTGACTACTGACTAAGCAACTGACTGATAAATATCGAAGTAATTCGTGATTATTAAGGAACATCTTTCTCCTGATTGATTTTTTTCCATATTTGATTTTAGTTATGAACAAAACACCTGGAAAACCTGGTTTCAAAGCTAATTTTCCCATTGCCTGGTCCTAGATTCTTCAAGTGACTTTAAACCCTAGGCCCAGCTCTGATTCACAGAGTTGCAAAGCAAGATTCTGCTTTCCAAAGCACTCTTGGGGGGAAACCGGCTTTTCCTGGAGATTTTTAGTTGGGACTTTGTAAGTTCCTCATTAAAAGGGGGTGCTCAAACTCTCAAGTGAGCAGGTTCCTGACAGGTCATCAAACATCATTTGAGCCCCAGTATTTATGAGCAGTGGGGAGGAGGTCTTGCTCATAGTGAACAAGATAGTTCCACAACACTTGTGCTTGGTTGTTTTCAAAGGAATGCTAAAAAAAGAAGAAGATAATTTAGACCGCAAGTATGCCTTTTTATTTTTTGATTAGGTCTGCCAGACAAATGCCTTAACAGTATAATTCGATACTTATCTACTCAGAAGTAAGCCCCATTGAGTTCAATAAAGCTTACTCCCAGAAAAATATGTGTGGATTGCAGTGTAAATGTACAATGGCTAATTTAACTATGCCAGCTTGAATTCTTTTTACTGCAAAGCTCCAAGGATATTTTATGTGTACGGGGCTAATTTCAGCCTCTGCTGAAATTATTGTGGGTGAGGGAGCTCCTTGCATATTTTCAACCATGTGACCCTATCTTACATTTATCTGTTTTTCAGTCTGCAACCTACATTCAAATGCCCTCTATGTCAAGAAAGTAACTTCACAAGGCAGAACTTATTGAATCATTGTAACGACAGGCATCTTTATCAAATAGATCCAGTAGTAAGTATATATGTCTAAAAGTGTATATGTTTGCAGTAGGAGCTTGCTTTTTGAAATTATCTTAATTCTAAGGCAGCATTATTTTGAGAGAGAATAAGCCACCCTTTTCTCCCTGCAGTGATGCTGGACATGGATCTGCTCCCAACCAGCTTCAGCATTTGCCCCAATGTTTTGTCTAATTGCATTTTTCCTTTTGTCACACCTCTTTCTAGTATTTAGATCCGTGATTTTAAAACTTTTTTCTCTTTTAATCTTGGAATGGCTTTTTTTCTGATGCAGTAATCATAAGAACATAAGAGCCATGCTGGATCAGATCAAGGGTCCATCTAGTCCAGCATTCTGGATTGTTCTTTATGTGGGATTTTCATTTTATTTTTCCTCGAGCAACAGCACAGTTCCATCCTCTTTTAAAGTCTCATTAAGTTCAATTGAAGCATTAAGTCTAATAAGTCTTAGCTATGGCCGAATGGTGCCCTGTTTTACAAGTGATGTCCAATATTCCAAGAATGGCAGAGATTAGAGGAATAACTTCTTTTTAAAAAACTTCATTTGTACAAGGCCTCATTTTCCCAGCTTAGTTTTGTTAAAGATTGTATATAAACATATCAGCAGAGAGAGAGAACTAATATCCTCTTTAGAATTGGAAATATTAAAAAAAAATCTGTGAAGTACATATGGGAAAAGTTAGATATAGTTGACTCAATTCTGTAAATTTTATCTCTTTTGTTCACTTTCCTTACCCTACTGTCCTTTAACTTTAAGAATAGATTTCAGTTTGAAAGCATTTCTATGTAACATGATTTTCAGAAAATAATATTGACATACATAATTGCTATGTAATTTACGTGAGAAATCATCTGTATTTCCTCCTAATAGTGAACAAATATCAAATCAGGATTTTATGTAACCTGTAGCCTCTTATTCACTCTCTTTTTTTAGGTCTGTCCTATTTGTGTGTCTCTCCCATGGGGTGATCCTAACCGGGTTACAATAAATTTTGTTGGCCATTTAAACCGAAACCATTATGAAGATTTTATGGTAAAAAACTTTCATTTAAAATTTAACATTGTTCTCTTTTTGCCCTGGAAGATTAAATTAGACCTCCATGCATCCCAAATTAATTTATATTCTATAGAAGCTCAGTAGTTTATGAAGTTTAATTTGCCCAGGGTATAATCCTACTGATTGCACCCTCGATGATCCTACACAGGGCAGGAAGAGTGGTGGAGGCAATCTTTGCCAAGCCGTCCTCCCACCCTGCATTTTTTGCTAGACAGGCTTTTCCATTCATCTAGCAAAGATGTTTCAGAGGGGGAGGAAAGGAAGCTGCCAGAGGCTCTGGATAGCTTGTATCCTGGCCTGCGAAGTCTCCTTACCTCTTCTTTGACCTCAGAGGAGGGACTCTGAACAATCCTATGGCCCCTCAGACACTATCTAGGGGCCATAGGATTGCTCCTTAGATTCCTTGGGAATTCTACAGCTGCCTTGGTAGGTTATGGCATCTTTCCCAGGTAGTTCTCTAGTATTTTCTCCAAACCTATCTGGCAATGTCTTTGTTATGGAGTAGTCTTGGGGTGGTTACTTGCCCTTTGCCACACCTACCATGACAGCCATTTTGTGGTGGTGCACAGGAGAGTTTCTCAAATTGCCAAATGCGCCCAAAGATTGCCTATCCCTGCAATATAGTGTTTATAGTGTATATTTCCTACATACCTTTCTTTTGTCCTACAGTTGCTTCTGGTCAAACAGGTTTTGCAGGCTTCTCAAAAAATACAAATACCTGTAAAATTTTGTATATGCAGGCATGCAATTAAAAGGAGGCTGTCAGCACTGTGAAGATACTTTGGTTTTTCTTTTTAATATGCATGTGACTGATATATGTTTTTTCTCCACTGACCCACAGCTTCGTTGCTGCCACCTCGCCCTCCTTCTGTTGGGGAATGGCAGCTAATTGCCTGAGACATGAAGAAGTTGCTGCACTTCTGTCTCAGGTTCTCAGCTGTCTGATGCTCTTTTTCCCAGCAGGAAGCGGCAGCAATAGTAAAGGAGCAGGCAAGCAGAATGCTTTCTTTCCTTTCGCATTCACCCTTTCCCTGCTTGCTCACCTGTCCCATTTGCTGCTCCTGGAAACAAAAGTGTCACAGCTGAAAGCTTGAGATGGAATTAGGACTGTCTCTTTCTGACTCCGGCGATTGGTCGCTGTCCCCAATAGAAGGAGTTGGCAGTGGCAGCAGAGCAGCCAGTAAGGAGGAGGAGGGAAGCTGTGTTACAACCACATGTACATTATGAAGAAAGCTTAAAATATTTTTGCAAATGGTGAATCTGCGCTCACTATCTATTTACCAGAGGCAAATGTGGATTGACTATGAACAACTGAGCAGTGTTCCCTGCTTTGAACAATTGTCAACAGTCTGAAAAATTAAACTTCTCTCCCCAGTCTAAATACCCACACGCTTAGTTAAGGCATCCCCTTTATGCAAGGCTTGTAGATTTTGTGCAGTTATGTTTTATCAGAGTTTGTGGCCAGGGCTAACCACCACTGAGTCCTTCTCAATGGGTGAAGGGCAGAGGATTCCGTCACTTCCTGGGTGCCTTTCTACTCATTCTATTATTTCTTTTCCCTCCCTGGTGCTTTCCATCTTACTTGCACGTGGCCTTTTCCCTCTATAAGCAGCTGCATCCTCATAACACCAGTTTTATTCATAATATCATTATGCACTCTTTGTAGTAATAATGATTGCAGAGTACATATTGAACTCAGATGGGGTGGAATAGTTAGACTTGGAAAGTTTGTTTCTAATCCAGTGTTGTTTTGTTTGTATAGAATCTTCAGATGGATGAGGACACTCTGTTTCAAAACGCTGTTGAGGAATCTTGTCAAGTGAACCTTTGAAGCCTTTAATTTGCTCACATCGCTGCCATCTGCAAGGGGGGAACCTGCATCTCATGGTCTCAATGTTAATAAACGCGAACTCTGTATCCAGTTCAATAGCAATTGTTCTTTTTCCCTAGTTTAAGTTCATTTTATAATGCTTTTTATGTAAACCAACAAAAAAGCACATATTAATACATTTCAGTATGAGGTATTTTTTTTCCTCCCAAGTGATAACAGAAATATTTCAAATATCTGGGGAAAATATAATTGTCTTTGAGAGAGAAAGAGAGAAAATAGCTATTTTTCAGTTGTTGTTGTTGTTGTTTTAATCCTGTTATACTTTAGGATAGTTTTATTGTACTGGAAAGAGAGTTGAAATGTTTTATTAAAATGCTCATAATGAGGGCAAGCATCTTTGTTTGAATAGTTACTTTTTCTTTCTTGAATGTATTTTGTATTTTCTGGCATATGGTAAAAGATAAATGGTTTTCTTCTAGCTCACGACTTATCTCTGGCTATTGTCAGAACAATAGCATGCAGGTATTTTCTTACTTGTTGTCAATGATCTGTAAGTACAAGGCACATTTAACTTAAGCCCAACACTATGAAAGTGGCTGACTGCGCAATCATGGGGGGAGAAAGAACCCATCATGGGTTTTTTCACCACCCCTACATGTGCTAATTGTACACTCGTGATTTATATAATTACCTGTGATGCAGTGCAGGTTGCTATGCCATCTCGATTTGGCATGTGACACAGCAGGGGTGGCTTCATACTCACCCTACAAGTTGTGGGTTGTAGTGTAGGTACAAAGCTACTCCCTCTGCGCAGTATACTGGATTTGAATTACATAGAAACTCTCTCTGCATTGCAGATATTTATGAAAATTGTGATTGTGTAACCAGTACATGTGGAGGCCAGGAAAGAGCCAGTGATGGGTTCTTTTCCCCCCGTGATCATGTGAACCCAGCCAGTGTAGCCACAATTTAGAATTTTTGCCAGCTATGGCATACTGAGTTTCATTGCTATAAAGACAACTGCCACTATGCTTTCCTCCAGCTCTCTTAAATTGGTGGAATTCATTCACATTAGTCTGGTTTAGACCTGTTATTTATAGTTTTTAGGGAGGGTTTATGAAAACTTATTCGAGTTCTTTAAGAAAACCTAGGACAGAAATGTCAAATGGTGGCCTTCTGGTAGTTGGTAATATTAACCTACTAAGGGAGCAATCCTATGGCCTTTAGACAGCATCTCAGGCAGTGGGGGGTGAGGGGCATAGGATACTTTGTATACCTGGATCCGACATTGGAGACAGCACTCTTATTTCAGTTCTGGGAATCTGTCCATGCCCCTCATCACAGCTGATATGGAAAAGACCATGCCAGCTGCCTCTTCAAAGTTGGGAACTCGACAGTCTCATGGGCAGAGAATGGGGGTGGGGGGAACTAGAGAGGCTGGGTTATGAGCTTTTCTGAGGCCTTTCCAGCCTCCTTCTCTCCTGTTCCACGATGCCCCAGCTATATGGGCAAAGATGCCCATGTAGTGAAAATGCAGAGCGGGAGGAGTGAGTTTGGAGATGTAGGAACATCAAGGGTGGAAGTCATAGGATTGCGCCCTAAGGATGTTTTTATAGAAATGAATAAAAGGGCTTTTATTCAAAATGCTATTTGAGGGGCAATAAATGTCTTAAGTATGTAAATGTACTTGTTTAAAGAGTAGCTCTGGAGACTAGAATCATTGTAGTGCTGTAGCTATCATTATAATTGGGGATGCGTGGATTCAGCCATTATCACTCCTTTGTTGTTCCATGTTTCTGTTATGCCTTGGGTTCCCCCTTGGATGTTTTCAGGCAATAAAAGAGAATTTCAAATTTTATAATGAATTTGCTTGTGTTTGCTTGCTGTACATTTTCTCCTTTTGCATTTATGATGATGATGTTGGGTTGTTGTTGTTTTAAAACAATCTGAATCTGCTGCTTTGCTTTTATAGGAGAAAAACTAAAATTTCTTCTGCAGAAGTGCAGTAGTGCCTTATTGCAGGGTTTATTCAAATGTTCTTTCTTTCTGGGTCTGCTAATTTTCTGTTGTGCTTCTGAAGAAGAGGGATATATTTCTTCCATGTCAGTACAACAGCAGTTTAATAATTCTGTTAAACAAAGATTCTGAACGGTGCTTTGTTGAAATTTTTGTCAGTATCAAGTAGGCTTCAAGAAAACCTAACTTAATTAACAGGTGCAGTTATAAAGGGAAGGCATCAGCAGTGTGATTAATGAAAGAAGTCAAGTACTGAATAATTTTGTTGGGATGACCACAAGGGTGCAGAGTACTAATATTCCAGAACTTTGTTTAATGTACTAATGACCTCCTTCAAGTTTCTTCTGGACGTCACTCCTTAGTTTCTGGCCTTTTGACACTGTAGCAATATGGGGAATAGCTCCTCAACGGATAGTTGCCTTTTGGTGGAACAAGAAACAAGATATTTATAGTCTTCTTAGATTATGGCATGATAGAGGTGGAGTACATTATATGCAGCTCCCATCTGTTCACCATTCAAGAGGATGGTTACCCTGAGACGCTGCCCGGTGCAAAATCAAGAGATACTTTTTTTAATGCACTGGCCCTGTTTCAACAAAACCTTTTGAGTTGAAGGACTGAGCAGGGTCTCCTAGCTGGACAGAGAGAAGGTCTGCTTGTGAGTAACTTAACAGCTTCCCTTATAGCTTGAGTGGGTGGGATCATTTAAATACAATAATTTTATTTAAAAGCAGTACAGACATGTAGGCATTTGTACTGATTTTCTTTTAATTGCAGATGATTCTTGGCATCCTGGTGAGGAGCCTGAACATCCATATCCAGCATAAAATGCCTCTCAAGGACATTATCTTCTGGAATCGGGATCAATCTCCCCACCTTTCTACAAGCCAACTAAACAAATTAAGTTGGCAAAGGAAAGGGTCTTTACACCTTTAGTTTATACTCCCTTTATATACTACCATTTGGTTAACACCAAAAGTGTGTTTTCTGCCCTTGTCTGTAAGGGATAGATATGATGATCCAGAGATAAATAACAGATCTCCCTTATTATGTTTTTCTAGCTGGAATTTATTTGAACGGCAGGATATATATTCTTATAATAAAATAATAAAGTCAGTGGAAAGATGTCTTCATGCCTTGTAAAAGGAATAAACATTGTCTTTTTCAGCCTGGAAGGGTTTGGTTTTCCTAGCATTTGAAACATTTACAAGTAATACTGAAGGGAAAAAAATAACTGTTTTTAAATGTTTATTATTCTACTCAACTAACTTGCCTGAGGAAGACTTGCTACCAAAGCTTTTAAGCCAGCTTGTCACAGAAGACAAAACTTTCCCAGAAGACGGTGATAGAAGGTGATATTATGGCTGCTGACCTACCATCCATAATTACTCTGATTGTATGTCTGATCTGTGATGTCTCCTGAATGAAGGCCAATAATTAATGATACCTTTCTGAGTGAGCGATTTACCTGCAGGATGGGGTCTGAGGCCAGTGCTCACAAGGTGGGGTCTGGGTATGCGGGGCAGAAAGAGCAGCTTGAGTATTCCTGGCTGAAGGTGAAACGCCTTGGAATGCTGTTGATCTCTTTGGGAAACTAGTGCAGAACAAATGGTTTTACCGCCTGCAGTTGTCGTCTGTGTTGCTTCGGCTCTACAGTTGCTACAAAGGCATCAGGAGTGTCCAATATTATTTCCATCCCAAGGAATCAAAACCTCTAACACTAACCCTGGACTTCTCACCACTAAGAGAACTGGGGAGCACATAACACTATTTGGGGGAAATTGTAGAACAGTTGAGAATGGTATGATGCTTGACTTTTACTTTTTTGATCTTAAAATGTTTTACTTGTTTTTGTAAGTAGCCCTGCTATACAAATTCTGAGGTTGTTGTATCAGACTGGC
This sequence comes from Elgaria multicarinata webbii, assembly GCF_023053635.1. NCBI lineage: Eukaryota > Metazoa > Chordata > Lepidosauria > Squamata > Anguidae > Elgaria > Elgaria multicarinata. The sequence goes on from NC_086177.1 coordinate 62,130,321, forward strand.
ATGTTATGGCACCTGGTTTAAATTATGATTTCATTACAATCTCTCCTGAAAGGTAACTTCTATCTAAAGGCCAAACTAGACAAGATGGTGGAGACTTGTGATAGGATCTCCCATCCTTTTAAATTCTTGCAGAAATAGTATGGGGTGGGTACAACTTTCTTTGGGGGCAAAAAGGAACGGGGAAAGGGTTAAATCTCACCTCCCCCAGCACCACATTCTCCACTTCAAATCGGCTCTCCCCCTATGGCTGCTGCATTATTATCTCATCTGTTTGAACCCTGACACGTACAGTGCTAGAGCTATCATAGGTGCTCACTCAGATCGAAACTAGATGTGCATAGACAATTGTTTTCTAAGCTATTGATAGGGTTGTCATTCTTGCTACCACATGGCAAACCAGTTAATATTGCCTCTGGCAGTTTAGTCAGTAAGGGCTTAGGAATAGGGTCACTTCTTGAAATTGGCAATGTTTTTTGAATTCCCCAATCAAGGAATCCTCATGCATCCTTACTTACATATGTCACTATCTTATATTAGCAGAAACAGAGTGGGATCTGTCCTGCATGGAGGTTCCCTGCTCCGAGAGCTATAGAATGGTGGGTGCACCTAACAATTGGCAGTGTGCACTTTAAAAAGAATGCAAAAGGAGACCAGTTATCCACAAGTGCCAACAACTACAATTTATTGCAGCCCAATGCATTTTGGAACAGTAGGTTCCTTCATCAGGGCTGATCTTTTTAAACAGCCAAATCTGAAAACCGGCTTAAACAGCATACAGAAGTAGTGACTGTCTTGTTCCGAACATCTTGCGCCTGAAGGACTCTACTGTTCTGAAATGTTTAGGGCTGCAATAAATTTTAATTGTTGGCACTTTTGAGAACCATTTTCTGTTTTTGCATTTTGTTAGAGACAAAGGGTGCTTCTTGACAGAGCTAATGCTACCAATCCAAAGGTAATGTGCAGCTATCCTGCCTTTTCCTCCTTAATGATTTCCTTTGGTGAGGAAAAAGGCAGAAGCAATACCAGGAAAATGTGGAAGAGTTATAAGTGGAATATGACCTCATCTTAACCCCCTGTACAATTCTATGAATGAGGCTGAGCAATTGCACAATAAAAGCCTTGTCTGGAGCACCAAAGACAAAGGAAGTCCATGCCGCCCCATCTCAAGCTTTACTATTGTGTTGAGAGGTTTGGTAGACTGACATGGTTTTCTTGATACCCAAAAAATCATATGTGAAAGTTTGATTCCAAGCAATAGCATGGCAGTGTCTTCAAATTTCCATAAAAATAATTCTGCCAGTAGAGGGCACCAAACTCTTTGAAAGATACGCCATTAGAATGATTTAAAATAATATTGGGAAGGTTTTATCTTCCATTTGTAGCACAAGTGTCCCTTAAACAAGCATCTGTTCAGTGCTGAGGTGGTTTTTTTTTAATGTGGATCTTATACTTGTTATTTATTTATTTTTTAACTATCTCTGGTCATAAATAAAAATGTTTTCCAAGGTTGTTCGCAGAAATTGACAGGTGGACTCACTAAAGCAGTCTTTTCCAACCTGGTGCCCTCCAAATGTTATGGAAGTGAGGCAGGTGGCTACCAGGAGGAGGGCCTTCTCTGCTGTGGCACCCCGGCTGTGAAATAAGCTCCCTAAGGAGGTTCGTCTGGCACCTATACTATATTCTTTCAGATGCCAGGTGAAGACCTTTTTATTCTCTCAGCATTTTAACATTCTATAAATTTAATTTTAACTTTGCTGTTTTAAATTTGTATTTCTGTACTGCTGCTGATTTTATTCTGGTTGTACTTTTATGTTGTATTTTATATCATGTTTTTATACTGTTTGTTTTATACTTTGAATGGTTTTAATTTTTGAGAACTGCCCAGAGAGCTTTGGCTATTGGGCGGTTTAAAAATGCAATAATATAAATAAATAAATGGACTACAATACTTTGGATTCCTGACTATTAGCTGTGCAGGATGGGGCTGATGGGAGTTGAAGTCAAACACGTGGAGGTATCAAATTGGAGAAGACTAGACTAAGGCATGGCACTTACAGGCTTGTACAGCTAAATATATATCTAGCATTGCAAGGGTGATGCATCAGTGATGAAACAAACATTGCTCTCTCTTTTTTCCTATACAGGCTAATTGCAGAGTAAGTCATGGTTTTCGACACATTCATAATATATTTGACTTATTTTTATTCTTTGGTAAGGCTTTTTGGCTCATCTAGCTGCTAGAAGCTGCAGGAATATTAAGTTGGGAATAGTCACCATCACCAGAAACAATCTAGAAGTTTCAGCGCCAACTAAACTTTATTCACAGGCATTCGATAGTATGTGATGCAGTGCCTTAGTTCTCTTCTCTTCTCTCTTCTCGCTCATGGCGGTTTTTCTAGATGGACATGACAGGGTTTGTCATTGAACATGTTTTAAGTATGACTGCTTTCTGGATGTTGGTGTGGATGTATTTTGATAGGGCCATTTTCTGAAGGTTTTCTGTAAAAAAAAAAAAATTGATGTGCTGCCAGTGACTGATGTGACTAACGGAATAATTGTGAACTTTTCCTGTTGTCTTCGTTCTTTAACTTCCATGGCCAGTGGTGTATATTTCTCTCTCTTTTCCTCTTCCTTTTGTGCAACATTTTTGTCATTAGGTATTGCTGTCAATGAGGTGTGTTTTTCTTTTTGTCTAGAATCATTGTGTCTGGTTAGTAGCAAGGTATTGTCTTGTCTGTATTGAATCATAGAATCATAGAATAGCAGAGTTGGAAGGGGCCTACAAGGCCATCGGGTCCAACCCCCTGCTCAATGCAGAAATCCACCCTAAAGCATCCCTGACAGATGGTTGTCCAGCTGCCTCTTGAAGGCCTCTAGTGTGGGAGAGCCCACAACCTCACCAGGCAACTGATTCCATTGTCGTACTGCTCTAACAGTCAGGAAGTTTTTCCTGATGTCCAGCTGGAATCTGGCTTCCTTTAACTTGAGCCCGTTATTCCATGTCCTGCACTCTGGGAGGATCGAGAAGAGATCCTGGCCCTCCTCTGAGTGGCAACCTTTTAAGTATTTGAAGAGTGCTATCATGTCTCCCCTCAATCTTCTCTTCTGCAGGCTAAACATGCCCAGTTCTTTCAGTCTCTCTTCATAGGGCTTTGTTTCCAGACTCCTGATCATCCTGGTTGCCTTCCTCTGAACACGCTCCAGCTTGTCTGCATCCTTCTTGAATTGTGGAGCCCAGAACTGGACGCAATACTCTAGATGAGGCCTAACCAGGGCCGAATAGAGAGGAACCAGTACCTCACGTTAATGCAGCCCAAAATAGCATTTGCCTTTCTTGCAGCTGTATCGCACTGTTGGCTCATATTCAGCTTGCGATCTACAACAATTCCAAGATTCTTCTCGTTTGTAGTATTGCTGAGCCAAGTATCCCCCATCTTGTAACTGTGCATTTGGTTTCTATTTCCTAAATGTAGAACTTGGCATTTATCCCTATTACATTTCATTCTGTTGTTTTCAGCCCAGCACTCCAGCCTATCAAGATCACTTTGAAGTTTGTTTCTGTCTTCCAGGGTATTAGCTGTCCCACCCAATTTTGTGTCATCTGCAAATTTGATCAGCGTTCCCTGCACCTCCTCATCCAAATCATTAATAACAATGTTGAGAGCACTGGGCCCAGGACTGATCCCTGTGGTACCCCACTCGTTGCCTCTCCCCAGTTTGTGAAGGTTCCATTGATAAGTACTCTTTGAGTCCGATTCTGTAGCCAACTGTGAATCCACCTAATAGTTGTTCCATCTAGCCCACTTTTAGCTAATCAGAATATCATGGAGCACTTTGTCAAAAGCTTTGCTGAAGTCAAGATATATGACGTCCACAGCATTCCCACAGTCCACAAGGGAGGTTACTCAATCAAAAACTGAGATCAAATTAGTCTGACAGGACTTGTTCCTGACAAATCCATGTTGGCTTCTAGTGATCACCGCATTGATTTCAAGGTGTTTACAAATTGACTTCTTTATAAGCTGCTCCAGAATTTTCCCAGGGATGGATGTCAGACTGACCGGTCTGTAGTTCCCAGGTTCCTCCTTTTTGCCCTTTCTGAAGATAGGGACAATGTTAGCCCTCCTCCAGTCGTCTGGCACCTCACCCGTCTTCCATGATTTTGCAAAGATAATAGACAAAGGTTCTGAGAGTTCTTCCGCTAGCTTCTTCATTACTCTAGGATGCAGTTCATCGGGCCCTGGAGATTTGAACTCATTCAAGGAAATTAGGTGTTCTTTGACCATTTGTTTATCAATCTCAAATTGCAATCCTGCCCCCTCAACTTCTGCTTCACTTTCTCCAGGGGGGGTCATAGACCCGCTTTTGGGAAAAGACTGAGGCAAAGTAGGAATTGAGCACTTCAGCCTTTTCTTTGTCATCTGATATCAATTTGCCATCCTCATTAAGCAGTTGAACCACCATTTCTTTCCTCTGTCTTTTACTACTCACGTATCTGAAGAAAGCCTTTTTTATTTCTTTTAGCATCCCTCGCTAATCTCAGCTCATTCTCAGCTTTAGCCTTCCTGACGCCATTTCGGCACTTCTGTGCCACCTGTCTGTACTCTTCTTTTGTAGCCTGGCCTTCCTTCCACTTCCTATATGTATCCTTTTTTGTTTTCAGGTCATCTCTAAGCTTTTTGTGGAGCCACATTGGTTTCCTCTGTTGTCTTCTATCTTTTCTCCTTGTTGGAATTGTTTGTAACTGTGCCTTTAAAATTTCCTTTTTTAAATACTCCCACCCATCCTGCACTCCTTTTCTCATTAGGCTCACTTGCCACGGGACCTTACTTATTATAGTTCTGAGTTTATTAAAATCAACTTTCCTAAAATCCAGAGTACGTGTATGGCTACACTCAACTTTTGTCTCCTTCATCATCAAGAATTCAAGTATGATGTGGTCATTTCCCCCCAGAGTTCCTGTAACTGCCACTTTATCCACTAAGTCACCCCCGTTGGTCAATATCAAGTCAAGGATTGCCGATCCTCTAGTTCCTTCCTCCACTTTCTGTAGGAGAAAGTTATCACCCACACGTCAGGAATTTCTTGGAAGGGCCGCTTTTGGCAGTATTTGTCTCCCAACAGATATCAGGGTAATTGAAGTCCCCCATCACTACTGCATCACACTTCCTTGAAACACGCAATTTGTTTCTCAAAAGTTTCGTCTTCGTCTTCTCCTTGATTGGGTGGTCGGTAGTAGACTCCGATTATCATGTTCTTTTTATTCCTTGCCCCATTTATTTTAATCCAGACGCTCTTGACGGGTTCCCAGTCTGATCCCCCTGTATTTCTGTGCAGGGATAGGTATTTTTAACATATAGTGCAACTTCATCTCTCTTTCTATTTCTTCTGTTCTTTTTGAACAAGTTATATCCTTCAATTGCTATATTCCAGTCATGGGAGTCATCCCACCAAGTTTCAGTTATACCTATCAAGTCGTATTTGCCTTCATGTACTAAGAGTTCAAGTTCATTCTGTTTGTTTCCAATGCTCTGGGTATTAGTATATAGACATCGAAGACCATGTGTTTTATAGTCTGGCTTTGTTCCTACATTGTATGAATTGTTCTGTCCCAGAATATTTTGAGATCTGTATTTTCCAAGATGGTTTCAGGTGAGTATGTATAGTATGGTATCGGTTGATTGATGAGATTTAATTTGATGGCCACTTATTTTTGCAGCTGTATTGTGTCTGTCCCTGTAGTCCATTCCTGCCAGAATTTTACTTCTTCCTGTTACATGATCTATTGCTTCTTGGAATTGATGACATTTTCTACATGAATCTGTTGTTACACTATTATCTTTTATGATGTATTTTTGGTAGTTCTTGGTTGCTATAACTTGATCCTGCATGGCTGTTAGGATTCCTTCTGTTTCACCCTTCCTTAGTCATTCATACAATTGTTTGTTGTTGTTGTTGTTTCCTAGTAGTTTTATTGTTATTTGTTTTTAACTTGTTTTTAATTATTTGTTTTTGGGATAAAGCAATAATACAATAAAATAGTCCAAAATAGTAAGGAATAGCATCATTTCTGATACCTGCTTGGTAATTAGACGTAATCAGATTTTCTTCATTAGAGGGCTGTTCATTGATCTAGGGATTTTTTAAATGCTTAGTTTTCTGTCATAATGTACCGTAAGGTTGTAATCCTATAAATACTTACTTGGAAGCAAGTGTAAAGGTAGCCCAAAGGGAGCTGGCAGCCTGCCCCCTTCGTCTTCACTGCCACCACCTTCCCAGAGGCTCCCTGGCACCCAAAACCTCTAGGGAAGGGCTCTAGAATCCTGGCCCAGTATCTCTGGATTTAGAACTGACCCAAGCAGCAAGGGAATAGCAGCTTGTATAAATGAGGTAGAAGGGCTTTATTCATAAGTAAGGGTAGGGGCAAATGGGAAGAACAACAAGTAAAACACCCATACAGGCATGCATAGCATAAAATCCAGTAAAAAATGATAAAACTTAGCTAGACTACTTACTCCAAAGTAGGGCCTTGCCACCGCCACAAACACCTCCACATGCAACGTGAGGAGGGGCAAGACAAAGACCAGGGGGAAGCCCCTTAACTTTATACCCTCAAGCTCCCCATTCCTTCCCTGGCTCCCTCCTCCCCCCGCCCCCAGCGCAGCCCTGACGCCTGGTTTCACACCTCCCCAGCTGCAACTTCCTCCTCCCTGCCAGCCTTGGTGGTTTATGGCCTTGGGACTGACAAGGGCATTCTGCCTGGTGCCAAGATCTTTCATGTCTGCTCCCATCCCCAGGTGTCCAGCCATAAATCTACAGGCCGGTGCCCTTATGTATTTAAAAATGACATGCATTAAAAGTGTCATGCTAAAACTACCCCAAACCACTTAACCCGTAACACACCACCACATGGTGCAGTCTATCTGACCTTCTTCAGAAGACACCTTAAACCACAGCTTTAACCACGGTGGTTAAGCCAGAAAGCCAGGCTGTGTTCAGAAGACACCTTAAACTATGGCTTTAATAACCATGGTGACTAAGGCAAAAAGACTGATTCACCATGGTTAATGCCATGGTTTAAGGTGTCTTCTGCATGGGGCCAATAACAATATATTGTGGGCTATGCTTCTCCCCACCCCCTAGCTAATGCGGGGACTGGAATTCTGAGGCAGATAGCAGAAGACGTCATCATCCCTGCTAATCATGAAGCCCCAGCTATTTGACCCTATGGGCCCTAGTTCCACTACCATTAACAAGACCAAAATATTGCCAATCAGTGGTCAGGGGAAAAGCTTCAGCTATTGGCTGGTATAGAAATTTAATTAATTAATTAAAGAGGATGGGGTTAAGGGAAGTGGGCAATGGCCTTCTGGGGAAAGTTGGAGGGCTGGATTTGGCCCCTGGGCCTGAGGTTCTGGACCCCTGCATTAAGAGTGGTTGGAGGAACATGTTCTATTTGCCATATACAGCCCACCAGCTATGAGCCTCAAAGACCCGGAAGTTGTTTGAGAACTTCATTAACACAACACAAACAAGCCAGCCTTCCATAACAATGTAGAAGAGTCTGCTTGCACAGGACAAAGTTGATACACAAATACATAGGGAAGAGTGGAACAGGAATTGGATCATCAGATACATCCAGGACAATGGAACTATGCTTTGGCTTCCATTTGGCATATCTCTCCAGACCGAAAATTGTGCTTAATCCAACAACAATTGATACATCGCATATACTGGACCCCACAATGCTTGAAAATACAATTAATGACCTCAGATAAATGCTGAAGCTGTGGTGCAATGGGTGCTTCATTGGTCCACATGATGTGGGCATATCTAATGGAGATCCCTTTTCGGTTAGATGTCATTATTCGAATTAATTTTGTATTCCATGCATAACTAGAAATGAAGGATGTTTGTGTACTCCTTAATTACATACCAATAGTGGAGAGGAAAGTCTCTGAATGTAGTTGGAAATGGATTTTATTGGCCTTTATGACAGCCAACAAGATTCTTCAAGGCCAGAAACAAAAATCCAGCCCTTGCATAGTGCAATGGACAGAAAGGCTTCCAACGTATGAAAAAACATACTGTCATTATCGCAAGAAGCATATGGAAGCATATGAACAGTTGGTCTGCTTATTTAGAATTGTATGTATAATGGAATCTAAAGTCAAAAAACAAAACGCAGATTGACATAGGATTGTATCAATTATTATTGTTATTGTTTTATTGTTAATGACTTTTATTCTTAGCACTGTATAGATTGTATGTTCAATAAACATTCAAAATAAATTATTAAATGCCCTGAGAATGAGACAGAAAAAAAAAATGAAAGCCCCTTTCATGAGGAAAGAAAACCTGAGATTTTTCTTACCTCCTAGAAATAAAAGGACACTTTTTCAGAATTTTCCCCAGCATTATTTTTTGTGATTGCAACATTCCCTCTCCTCAGTGCCCTGGAGTGACGCTAGGTATGTGGGGCATTGTGGAGAATGCAAAATGGGGTCCAGGCTGCCGACAGTTGATGCTGTTGCTAGTGGCAGTGCAAAAAAACCCAAAAAACCTTAAAACAAAGGAAGAAAAAGAAAGAAGCTATTCTACAACCCTTGCCAATGGTGATGCCTACCTGTGAGAAGGCATCACAGCTGATGCCTCCACCGCATCACCGCTCCACAATTTTTCTATCCCCACAAATAAAGTGGAGAATTTTGAGAGGAAACTTGTACACAGCTCTGGTGGAAAACACTACATTCTTAAAGCTGTGATTTATAAGCAACAATTGCTGTGACTTATTAACAACAATAAATTCTGGTTCAAATTTCTTATTAATGCTGAGTTAATGAATAACTGATCCAATATAATCAAGATATGTATTGGTTATCTACAGTAAAGAGCACAAAGTTCATTCATGATACCGTTCAAGTTTATTGCTTTTGGCCAATGGCCTTTGCATAAAACAAAATATAAAGTGCACAGAAATGCAGAGTTCACTGCTCTGATATCATGGATTTGTGGCTTGTTTCTGTGCTCCTGAGCGGGGTTGTTCTACAGATTGTTTGCTGTCTGGTAAGGCAACAAAGAGCATATTATTTTCTTACTTTAGCAGAAATCTTTGTAATTCTTGTAGCTCTGAGAGCCAAGCTGGACATGGTATTTAATGCATCCTTGCATTTAACGTTTGCATTTTACAAAAAGGCAAATAGTTGCCACGGTGTGTATGATAATGATCAGGATTACAGCAGCCAAGGAGGAGAGTTTAAGCCTTTCCTCCCCTGCTGTGATCCTGATGAAAATTCCCTTACCTGATGCTGATATTTGCACTGGAAGGAAATTTCCTGGTCTCCGCCTCTGCCTCCCCCTCCCCACTGCAGCTGGGAAGGAAGGGGATAAATCCACTCCCTCCACATGCCAGAATCCTGATAATGAGCATTGAAATCAATCAGCATTGACTTGTCCTATTGATTTCAATGGGTCTACTATAAATATGACAAAGTCTGGGTCCGACCCATAGTACATACTTAATTTTCCATATGGTATATGTATTCCGCTATTATACCCATTTAACTTAACAGCAACAGTTAACAGTAACAGTATAATATCTGTGGCAATGGTGTTATGTTATTGTTAATTTGGTCACTATTCATTTTATTTCAAAACCGTAAACACTGGCTTTCCCTGTGTGTATACACAGAGAGAGAGAGAGTTTGGGGAAAGAGTAAAAATATGTTGAATCCATATGACTGGTGCAATGCTGGGGTTCATAGCCCCATGGAAGACCCATCAAGCCAATAGAGTAAGTACCATATATCTAATATTTGATTTAGTTTAAATACTCAGTTCAGAAATTGACCTATTAAGAATACGTGAATTATGCAGACTCTTTTTTTTTTTAGCTGAAAATGAGGAAACAATCATAGAATCATAGACTAGTAGAGTTGGAAGGGGACTATAAGGCCATTGAGTCCAACCCCCCTGCTCAATGCAGGAATCCACCCTAAAGCATACTTGACAGATGGTTGTCCAGCTGCCTGTAGTTGGAATAATGTATGTTTCTTGTTGTGTTGCACATCATGAAATCCTCTTAATTTTAAGCAGTAGTATAGTGGTAAATTTTGGAGTGCAGGCACTTATCTTGACAGTTCCCATAGCCACATCCCCAATGAGAGTCCAAAAAATGCAGACAGTTGTGTTGATCCTATCGGGGTAATTGCTTACCCAAAAATATATAGCAGAGTGCAAATAGCAGCAGCGTAGAGTCTGGAAATGGTTTCAGCTTGAATTTAGGAACAAAAAGAAGCACTCACGGTCTTTGGTCAGTAAGAAGCTTTACTGACACTAAATAAATTACTTACAGAATAAATGGTCATATATACAGTCTTTTCACCAACAGTACAGCAACATAAGATAGCAGTATAACATCAGCAGTCTGATAATGTCAGCAGTAAGTTCCAGCAGTAAGTTCCAACAGTAAGTTCCAGCAGTAAGTTCCAGCAGTAAGAAGCCATACAACATGGACTTCTTAAATACACTTTTCTCCTTGGCCCAATTAACCAATAGTCTCTTCATCTTGTACATCTCGTACCGCACGTAGGCCAGGGAAGAATCTGCTTCATACTGGACTTCTCCTGGCAGAGACAATCTGGCCAAGGACATCTTTTTAACTCTTTAGAGTCCTTTTCCTTCTGTGGGTAAAAACCTAACCCCAACACCCTTTCATTTTTAACTACAGAAAAAATACAATTTACATTTCATTACATTTCACCTGTAAGAAATCAACTTTACATGTTTACAACAATCCCAACATTGTGTACATTTCTCTGTGTGTTACATTTCCCAGAGACTTATTTATATGTAAGCTTTTCTTTTCTTCTTCTTCCAAGCACTGTTGAAAAACTTGGTGCTTTGGGGCGTTGAACTACTTTGCAATCTTCCAACTTGCAAACTTTCAGCAATTTTAAAACTTTCTGCTTCTGGCTTTTTTAGGTAATTTCCTTTGGAAACTTTTCTACCTCTACACCAAGGTAACACCTAACTTTCCCCAGAGACTTCAGTTTCAACCCTTCCTGCAGCTTTGCGCTGAGTTTTCTTGAATGTGGTCTTGGGAACTCCCTGCCACCAGTAGACGAACCACTAGCTCCACAATCATGTACTCTTTTGCTTGCCCCTTTGCATACAGACACGTGTGTTTGAAAACACCCCCTTTCAGTTTTCGCTGCCTGAAAACACTTTTCTTGCTCTTGTTCAGACAATTTCAACACACCACTGTAACTCTCAGGTTCAGACTTCACATAACAAACACTGAATTCATCTGAATACTTTAAAGGTGGAATTCCTTTGTTTTTTCTTTGTGAACGATGAGGTACACTGGAAATTTCTTCCTCCCTTTCATTTCCCTCCTCCCTTCCACTTTTGGGAGTGGAAACACTCTTCTCAGAGATGTGAGGGCTCTGAGAAGTTAACCCCTGAGTTACTGTTTTCTCCTGGTTGTTCACGGTTTCTAACAGAACTTGGGAACCTTGTATCCTGTCCCAACCTGCCTCCTGAAAAGTAGCAGACCTAGAAACAACCACCTTCCCATGACTTAGGGAAAAACGCCAAGATTTGGATTGCATGCCAGAATAACCCACAAAACGTAATTTCACAGACTTGGTTTCACCTTTGGACCTTTTGGACTTTGGGATATGCACGTATGCCCAAGACCCCCATGTTCTCAAGTGAGACAAATCTGGCTTTGAACCAAAAAGTAAACAGTAAGGCGAACTGCCTGTAACCCTGCTCCAGGTTCTATTACACAAATAGTTTGCGGTTAAAAATGCTTCTCCCCACAAATCTTGCTCAGCGTTTGCATCAGCCATGAGAGAATCTTTCTTCATTTGAAGTACTCCAATTCTTCTCTCAATTGACCCATTTTGAAAAGGAGTTTGGGGGTCTATTAACCTGTGTGTGATTCCTGTTTTCTTAAACCACTCACAGAACCCTCCAGAAACAAACTCACCCCCACGGTCCGACTGCACAGAAATAATGGGCTTGTTAAAGAACTTTTCCGCCCAAGTTTTCCAATCCCTAAAAGTTTCAAAAGCTTCTGATTTTCGCTTCAGTAAATAACACCAACTAAAGCGTGTGTAATCATCCAGAATTACAAGCACGTAACTGGATCCCCCTTGTGTAGGCGTGAATGGCCCTACCAAGTCAATGAACACCAATTCAAAAGGCTTTTGTGACACCCTGTCACTTTTCCTGCAGATGTTCTGCACCCGGGATTTGGTCTGATGACAGATTGAACAATCCAAGAAATTTTTACAGTTTCGCAAGCTTAACCCTGTACACACTTGAGGCATGTGACTTAACACTTTAAAACTTGCATGACCTAAACGCCTGTGCAACTCATGAACACAATTTTTATGGTCTGGCACGTTACCAGTTTGTGCCACCCTTTCTTTACCTGCACCCATGTAGAACAGTCCATTTTTAACATGTCCCAGTGCCACTTTTTGTCCATCCTTAATCACTTGGCACTCATCCTTCTGAAACGTAACAACGTATCCTTCAGACGTTAGAGCACTAACAGAAAGGAGACAAAAATCTAAATCTGGAACATACAGAACCTGTTCACACTCCTTTTGCAGACATGGAACGTAGCAACAGCCAATTCCTTCCACCCTCGACGTTCGTCCATCTGCAAGCGTGATTGACTTCACCTTGCTTGGTTCCAACTTCTGAAACGCCTCTGGATTATTAGAAATTGTTCTGGACGACGCAGAATCAATCAGCCAAACCTCTTGGGCCTCGTTACACCTCACTGTGGCTGAGACAAATGCATTCGAGCATTCCTTCTCCTCTTCAGCCTGTGTAACTCCCTTCTTCCTTTTTTTACAGAAGCGTTTGATATGGCCCGGCTGTTTACAAAAATAACACTTTCTTACTGCAACTGCGGCTCTCTCCACACTGTTGCCTTGGAAACTCTTATCTTTCTGCATTCTTTCTCCGCTGCCAAGGGCTGACTGCTTAACCCTTTCCTGGCAGTTTTCCTCCTTCCTGGAAAGACGCCGTTTCTCTTCTTGGAGCAAACGACCCGTCAAATAATGAAGAGTGAGTTCATCAGTCTTCATACTTTCCAGACTGGTTGTCAGAATGTCCCAGCTTTGAGGTAACAACCCCAAAATCAGGTAGCACTTATGCTCTTCCGTAAAAACGATTCCGACCTCCTGCAACTGGACAAATAGAGATCTCACCTGTTGGAGATGATTTGCCAAACTTCCAGCCTCCTCCAACTTTAACCGATACAGCTCTCTGGTGAGGCTCAGCCGTGTGCTTGCCGACGCACGCACATAAATCTGTCTCAGCGCATTCCAGCTGTCTCTTGCCGTCTCATCTCTGTTGATATGGACAATTTGCGAGTCCTCCATACTCAAGACAATGTTTGCTTTGGCCCTTTCATTCTGCTCTTCCCACACTTGTGCTTCTTGAGCAGTCTGACCAACCGGCCTCGGGACACTCACGACGTTCCAACATTTGTCCCGCTTCAAAAACATTTCCATCTTGAATGACCACGTTAAGTAATTTCTCTCATTCAGCCGTTCCACCGGAATACTGGATGCCATCTGAACCTGGGCCATCCTCACCGGCTGGGCTGGAGCGCGACTCACACTGGATACAGACCCGTCTGAGCTCGATGAACTGCCTGAGCTAGACTCCGTCTTTCCCTCCAGCGTTCCTTTGCTCTCAAGCTTTCCAGCAACCAAAAATTATGCCTTCCAGACTTTCTCTGGGCGCATAACCTATCGGGGTAATTGCTTACCCAAAAATATATAGCAGAGTGCAAATAGCAGCAGCGTAGAGTCTGGAAATGGTTTCAGCTTGAATTTAGGAACAAAAAGAAGCACTCACGGTCTTTGGTCAGTAAGAAGCTTTACTGACACTAAATAAATTACTTACAGAATAAATGGTCATATATACAGTCTTTTCACCAACAGTACAGCAACATAAGATAGCAGTATAACATCAGCAGTCTGATGTCAGCAGTAAGTTCCAGCAGTAAGTTCCAGCAGTAAGAAGCCATACAACATGGACTTCTTAAATACACTTTTCTCCTTGGCCCAATTAACCAATAGTCTCTTCATCTTGTACATCTCGTACCGCACGTAGGCCAGGGAAGAATCTGCTTCATACTGGACTTCTCCTGGCAGAGACAATCTGGCCCAGGACATCTTTTTAACTCTTTAGAGTCCTTTTCCTTCTGTGGGTAAAAACCTAACCCCAACAGATCCATCTCTCTCACTTTCTCTCTCGGTTCGCACGACCACTGCAGCTGGCATCCATAAACGCCATGTTGCTGATTCAAGTTCCCACCACTGCAGCTTCTCGGTTTGTCCAAACCAGGCAAATGGGGCTTGTTGAGGTAGTTAACCACCCCACAACCTCCAAGTGGCCATGGGTTCTGGATCCCAAGTCACCCTTGCCAAGTGGGTAGTTATGCAAATCAGCCAGCATGCCATGTGCCACAATGTAAAGCTAATTGGTCTTAATTACCCATTTGAGATGAAGCAACACCTAAATACTTTGCATTACAGCAGGGCTACTTGCCAACAATATGTTGCGGGGAAGAATCCATTTCTCCCTCCCCACCCCACCCTTCCTGTTACCCTGAACACTGCCCCGAGAAAACAGGGAAGCCTGAGGGGGTGGCAGATAACATCATCATCACTGCTAATAAAAACTCTTGTTATTTCAAACCTGTGAGCTCTGGCTCCATTACACCACTGTTTTCCATGGGCTCTGCAATACCATTGCTTCCCATGGGCTAAACCACTGCTTTCCATGTGTGGTTATGAAAGGAAGAAAGGTGCCCTTCAGACCAATCGAATGTTGTTATGTGATAGAATGAGAACTTGGGAGGAACTGTCTCATTTTGTAGGAATATTCACATGTACTTTAATCCCAACCCTACTGCTAACCCAGCCCTTAATTGTATTTATCCCTGTATCTTACTATGCAAGATCATCTTATGTGACCTGCCCAGAGAGCTTCGGCTATGGGGCGGTATACAAATGCAATAAATAAATAAGATATCTTTGAGAGAAAGAAAGAGGTACTCTAGAATAAACAATACTGCAAGGGGGAAAAACAGGTTTTATCACAAGAGTCAGCTAAAACATGTTTTCACATATGCATGTGCAGAAGTCATGACAGTCATCCTATAGGTGTAATCATTTGGCTTTTAACCCTGCAGCACAGAACTTGCCAAAGGTAGTTGCCAGATGGTTTAACTTTCTATTAGATATCCCCCGAATTCTTAAAATGACACATTTTTCTTTTATTCTAGCCTGTTCAAGCACCACTGGGTGAGTTCTACTTTGTGCCTTACTAAATGATATAAAACATGGGCAACAAAATCAGCTAATCATTAATACAGCAGATACAAAGATTTATAAGTATTGTTACCTCTAGCACATAAATATTCTGATCCTAAGCGAAATGCAATCTTATACCTGCCTACTCAGAAGTAACCCCATTTAGTTCAATGGGATTGACTCCCAGGTAAGTGAGTATACGATTGCAATCTTACTTAGAAATAAATGCCTTTGAGTTCCGTAGATATTACTTCCAAATAAAAATACTTCGGATTCAAGCTTACTTTTTATCATTCATAAATATAATGACTATAATTAATAGTTCATCTGTCTTTTTTTCTTCTTTCCCAAAATAGACGAAGACCATGGGACAGATCAAGATATCTTTGAAATCAATGAAGGTTTTTCAGTCTGAAGTTTTCTTTATTTAAGTATTTATTTATGCACTGCCTGGGATCATTAAAATGTACTAATCTGTATGGGATTTTTCTTTTTTAAGCTTTAGGCCTGGACCTCTTTGAGGGTGACATCAAACTTGACGATGAGGTGAGTTCAAATGGCAAGCACCAGCATAAATGACTACCTATTGGGAAATGGTGCTTCCTTATTCTAAAAGCGTTACCAGATTTCCCCCCTACTCTGAGATTGTTCCAGGCTTAATAGGCTCATGATCTGCCGTGTCTACAAGTTTTACTCTTTTATGACTTTGAAAGTCCCAACATTCCCTACAGCACTACTGTGGCTTTCCCACTCTTCTGCTTCTCACCTTCCACTATCTATCTTTTGGAGGGATGGGCAACCCTTTTGGCCCCAATGGCAGCATGTAATGGTAGCTGCACCTGCTTGTGTGCATAAACACATGCATGCACACACATGCACACCCATACAGAGGTTGGGAAGTTCCCTGTCTAAGGAATTCCTAACGATACAACAGCACCATCAGAGTGAAGAGCTATTAACTCTGTTTACTAGCCATAAATGTTTTATTTATGAAGCTATAATTGAAAATGCCTGAAGAGGAATTCATATTGAATGTCTGAAACAATAAAAGAGGTAAGTGTACTGCAAAATGCAAAGGTGTGACACTAAATATAATCAACTCAGCCATTGGGTTATCATTATTAAGGTTCTAATTGAGCCAAAGATTAGATTGTTGTTGTTGTTTATTCATTCAGTCGCTTCCGACTCTTCGTGACTTCATGGACCAGCCCATGCCAGAGCTTTCTGTCAACTGTCGCCACCCCTATCTCCCCCAAGGTCAAGTCTGTCACCTCCAGAATATCATCCATCCATCTTGCCCTTGGTCAGCCCCTCTTCCTTTTGCCTTCCACTTTCCCTAGCATCAGCCTCTTCTCCAGGGTATCCTGTCTTCTCATTATGTGGCCAAAGTACTTCAGTTTTGCCTTTAATACCATTCCCTCAAGTGAGCAGTCTGGTTTTATTTCCTGGAGTATGGACTGGTTTGATCTTCTTGCAGTCCAAGGCACTCTCAGAATTTTCCTCCAACACCACAGTTCAAAAGCATCTATCTTCCTTCGCTCAGCTTTCCTTATGGTCCAGCTCTCGCAGCCATAGGTTACTACGGGGAATACCATTGCTTTAACTATGCGGACCTTTGTTGTCAGTGTGGTGTCTCTGCTCTTAACTATTTTATCAAGATTTGTCATTGCTCTCCTCCCAAGAAGTAAACGTCTTCTGATTTCCTGGCTGCAGTCAGCGTCTGCAGTAATCTTTGCGCCCAGAAATACAAAGTCTGTCACTGCCTCCACGTTTTCTCCCTCTATTTGCCAGTTATCAATCAAGCTGGTTGCCATAATCTTGGTTTTTTTGAGATTTAACTGCAACCCAGCTTTTGCACTTTCTTCTTTCACCTTCATCATAAGGCTCCTTAGCTCCACCTCGCTTTCAGCCATCAAAGTAGTGTCATCTGCATATCTGAGATTGTTAATGTTTCTTCCTGCGATTTTAACTCCAGCCTTGGATTCGTCAAGCCCAGCACGTCACATGATGTGTTCTGCATACAAGTTGAATAGGTAAGGTGAGAGTATACAACCCTGCCGTACTCCTTTCCCAATCTTAAACCAGTCTGTTGTTCCGTGGTCTGTTCTTACCATTGCTACTTGTTCGTTATACAGATTCCTCAGGAGGCAGACAAGATGACTTGGTATCCCCATACCACCAAGAACTTGCCACAGTTTGTTATGATCCACACAGTCAAAGACTTTAGAATAGTCAATAAAACAGAAATAGATGTTTTTCTGGAACTCCCTGACTTTCTCCATTATCCAGTGGATATTGGCAATTTGGTCTCTAGTTCCTCTGCCTTTTCTAAACCCAGCTTGTACATCTGGCAATTCTCGCTCCATGAATTGCTGGAGTCTACCTTGCAGGATCTTGAGCATTACCTTGCTGGCATGTAAAATAAGTGCCACTGTCCGATAGTTTGAACATTCTTTAGTGTTTCCCTTTTTTGGTATGGGGATATAAGTTGATTTTTTCCAGTCTGATGGCCATTCTTGTGTTTTCCAAATTTGCTGGCATATGGCATGCATCACCTTGACAGCATCATCTTGCAATATTTTAAACAGTTCAGCTGGGATACCGTCGTCTCCTGCTGCCTTGTTATTAGCAATGCTTCTTAAGGCCCATTCAACCTCAATCTTCAGGATGTCTGGCTCTAACTCACTGACCACACCGTCTGAGCTATCCCCGATATTATTATCCTTCCTATACAGATCTTCTGTATATTCTTGCCACCTTTTCTTGATCTCTTCTGTTTCTGTTAAGTCCTTGCCATCTTTGTTTTTGGTCATACCCATTTTTGCCTGGAATTTACCTCTGATGTTTCTAATTTTCTGGAAGAGGTCTCTTGTCCTTCCTATTCTATTGCCTTCTTCCACTTCCGTGCATTGCTTGTTTAAAAATAATTCCTTATCTCTTCTGGCTAACCTCTGGAATTTTGCATTTAATTGGGCATATCTCCCTCTATCACTGTTGCCTTTTGCTTTCCTTCTTTCTTGGGCTACTTCCAATGTCTCAGCAGACAGCCATCTTGCCTTCTTGATTTTCTTTTTCTTTGGGACGTTTTTTGTTGCCACCTCTTGGACAATGTTGCGAACTTCTGTCCATAGTTCTTCCGGGACCCTATGTACTAACTCTAGTCCCTTAAATCTATTCTTCACTTCCACTGCATATTCATTAGGAATATTAGTGAGCTCATATCTAACTGATCTGTGGGTCTTCCCTATTCTCTTTAGTTTGATTCTAAATTGTGCAATAAGAAGTTCGTGATCTGAACTACAGTCAGCTCCAGGTCTTGTTTTTACCGTCTGTATAGATGTCCGCCACCTTTGGCTGCAAAGGATGTAGTCAATCTGATTTCGGTGTCGGCCATCTGGTGAAGTCCATGTATAAAGCCGTCTTTTAGGTTGTTGGAAGAGAGTGTTTCTTTCAGAATACTGGGTGGGTTGCCATTACCTTCCCCAGGGATCGTATTTAGTCTGACCTCTCTACCATGACCTTCCTGTCTTGGGTGTCCCTTCACGGTTTAGCTCATCCTTGAGGTGCTCAAGCTCCAGCACCACGGAAAGGTAACGATCTCCTTTGCTGGAGAAAGATTAGATACAAAGCCACAAATTAACTAAAATTCTATAATTGAACGTGCAGCATCTCATAACTCCCTGACATTCATGTAAGGAGTATGAGCTTCTTTGGAAATTTCTGACCATATGAGACTATTAAGTGCAGTGGTCTGGCTGTATTTCATGGAACTATCTACATAAGTTTAGGTGAGGAGGTACAAGCCTGTAAAGCACAAGCTTGAAAAGAAAAGAAATAGTGGAAGATAAATAAGGTGCTCACACCCACATTATTTGCATATGATTACTATTAATTCCTCAACATTGCCCTGACCATCTACCTCAAGGTGAGGGAAACTAATTCACTAATTTGCAAGCTTTTCTTCATAGCTAAAAAGACCAAAAGGCTGCTGAAGGTTCTTTTCTTTTTTTCATTTATGAAAAAAATGTCAAGTTTTTGAAATGTTGAAATGCGCCTGTGCTAGATGCTGGATTGTCTACATTTGCAGAAATCCCAGGGGAACACAGAATATAGCCCCAACATCACAGCAGTGAAGCATCCCTAAAGGTTTAGTCCCAATCATCCAGTTTACGGTGTACTGTGGGCAATGAGATGCAGGGGTGTATCATATTACAGGAAGTGCTCGAAGGGCCAAAGACTATGACAGCGGAATACTTCAGTCGTTCCAATGGCTATGCTTGCTCTCCCTGAATTCCTTGCATTTCCTTTTCAGGAACCTGGACGGAGCTCCATTATTGGCGAGCAATATCGATGGCCCCACACTATTCCATATAACCTTGAGGACAGTCTGGGTACAATAGTGAATTTCTTAAAATCACGTGCTGTAAAAACAGTGGCCTTGTGGACACTTTTCATTTGTTTAATAATTGTTTTTGAAGTTTATTTGACAAAATTATGGGGTGAAAGTAAAGACTAACTTCATAAGGACAATATATATATATGTGTGTGTGTGTGTGTGTGTGTGTGTGTGTGTGTGTGTGCGTATGTTTGATTGTTACTAAAGAAAATTTTGAGCAGAATCCAGCAGGGTGCTTATGCCCTTGGTGATGCCTTTCCATCCCACTGATTCCCTTCTGCAATTAGTGGGTCTCACCAATTCCATTGTGCAAGCGGGACACACCGCTTATGCAATGGAGATTTAGTGCTTCCTAGGGGAAGCCCCAAAAGTAGAAGAAATGCTTGTTTCCAGAAGGAGGCAGATCAGCAGAGCCCCCTTATGCAAGCAATGCTGATCTGCCTCCTTCCAGAAACGAGCGGATTGGTGGAGTATAAGAAAATTGGCAGGGGCATAAGTGTATTCTGCCCATTACGTATATTACGAAACAGAAAAAATATGATCAAGTAAAGAAGAAGAAAAAGTTGGGGATACAATACTGATGCCCAGCATTTTATAAGAATGTAAACTCAACACCTTAGTAAAAGCAGCTAGACTGTCTGTGGAGAGTGGCAGTTCTAGCTTCAAAAAAGTTGTACTTGTTATAAAATGTACCTGGTTTAGTCAAACCATGCACAGATATAATTTAATTTGTTAACTTATTTCATTATAAAAGTGTTCCGTAAGTGTACAGTACTGTTATGAGTTTCTTATCAGATTTTGGTGAGTACAACTATCATTGTGGTCGCCCTGAGAGAACACTAAAAAATATTGATTGCCCATGATGTTCTGATGATTTGTCTGCATGAGAGCTAAGAAAGCTAGGTATTGGTCATGAGAGATGAATTATTTGGATTCTCCACTATACTCCTACTAGCCATGAGGAAGGCCGCAGCGTCTCAGTGTGAAAAAAATAATGGCCTGCAGTTTGAGACAGAGACTAGGAAAGGCACAGAGAGATGAGTTTGGGGTTTGTAAGCATCATAAGTAGTACAAGCAGAGTTTCCAGACAGTATGTTGGAAGATTAGCAGTGAAAAGCGTTAGAAAAGCATTATTTTAGAGGCATAGTAACCCACTCTTTACTTTTCTTCCAGAAATTAATGCAAAGGGGCTTATCCTTAAAGCGTTTGAACAGTATCGCCTAAAAACCTGTATTGATTTCAAGCCTTGGGAAGGCGAAGCAAATTACATATCAGTGTTCAAAGAGTCTGGGTAAGAGGAATCATACTTCAAGTAATCTTTGCTGCTTCTTCATGGTCTCTGTTCTGTCTCTGGTCCTCAAACAGGTTGACACCATCTTGTCTTTGGCCTCATCTACACCAAGCAGGATATTGCACTATGGAAGTGGTATGAAAGCAGTGTATAAAAGGCAGGAGCCACAGCAAGCAGGATATAGCACTATGAAAGAGGTATATGGTGTATGTCAATGGGCCCCAACACTTGTCAGTGCACTTCAATACCACTATAAAGCAGTAGTGTGGCTCCTGCCTTTTATATACCGCTTTCATAGTGCAATATTCTGCTTGGTGTAGATGAGGCCATAGTAACAACAACCGTTTTATTCAGCCTTCCGGTACCTTCTTTACCACAGTCTTTCCGGTACCTTCTTTACTACAACAGATACCACAGTGCTATCTATTGCCCCCTCTGGTAGCCTGAGAGAATGCATCCTTGACTATTTCTGTATATTGCAGCCCCTGTGCATTCCCTCAGGTGGGATTTGTGTGCCTGTACTGAGATAAGATTAAGAGAGCTTTAGTTAGGGGTCTGGTACTTGGCCCTCCTTGCCAAAAGGAGCAGTCCCAATATCTGTAGAAGTAGGGTCAAAGTCAAGGGAGCACATGGTTGGACACCTGCCTATGGCCACACCCAACAAGGGCCTACTGTCAAAAGCCCCCTGGGCTTGCTCCTCCTCTTCACCATAGCAACCTGGTTGTTTACCTGCCTCTTGCTCTGGCCCAGGCAATGGTGTTGTTGAGAAGGAGGAGCAGTATGTGCCACGGCCAATTACTTCCTTGCTCTCTGCCGGTCAAGAAAGCAGGTGGTAGCAATAATAAGAAAGAGGACGGGGAGCAATAGTAGCTGGTGACAATGGCAGTGAGAAGGTGGACTTACTGAGGAAGGGGGCCATTGAAGGTGTCATGCCCAAGGGCCCTCAAAAATATGGAGCAGACCCTGAGTGGAGTGAGCACCTTCCTCCCCATATGGCATCTTCAGTGATTAGTGTCAGTCTGTACAGTTATCCTTTCTACAGTGGCCTTGCTCTATGTAGATAGACACAGGTAAGGAATGAGGCAGAGGGAAAGGGGGATTGGATTGGGGCCATCTGAACATCCCCCAAGGAATATTTGTATAGCTTTTGGGTACAGAGATGTAGATTGATTTTTTAAAAAGTAACTTTTATGTTACGTAGTAAGAATATACAGTATATCTAATCCAGTCCATGCTGGAAAGACCTAGCCAATATTCCAAGCTGAAGGAGCATCAAATGTGGATAATTTATCTGTTTATGTATGGATACTTGCAAATACCCAAAATTTTTGTTTTATTTTTTGTTTTGTTTTAAGATTTACACAGATTCCTTTTCACCATATTATGCAGGCTTTCCCATTCATTTCAATGTGGGTTTTATTCAGTTGCACAGCTGTCATCTCCATTGAAGGTAATGGGGAGACCTTGGCAGGTCACAGGAGCTCAGGGTGCATATCTTGGCATCATGCTTGCCAAGTGTCAGCAGCCTTTAACCTTAGGCTACGTCGGGAGGGGTTGGGGGAGAATGAGGAACCAGTGTAGAAACCTACACATGTTTCTTGTCTCTTCTGTTTGGAACGGACTTAACACAGCACATGAGAGACTGCAACTTTATCTAATCTGATCTTGGATTTTTTCTTCCTTTCTACCTTAAGTTATCCGTCATTGCTTAGAACGCTAACATGGAGTAGCCTTTTATAAGTAGCTTACATCCAAAATTCTGTCTGATATATAGTTCAGTATGTTCCTGCTTTTTATGATGGCTTATTAACAAAAGTCGTAAATGCTGATAAAGCCATCCAATAAGAATTTATTGTCTTCTACAAGAATGGCTGCATGAAATACTTCAAAAACTGATCCCACATTCCTTGCCTTACATCAGCCTTCCCCAACTGGGTGCCCTCCAAATGTGTTGGACTACAAATCCTGTTATCCTCAGCCTGTATGGCCACGGCCATGCTGGCTGGGGTTGATGGGAAGTGTAGTCCAACACATCTGCACTGGGGATGGACGTTCATGCCATCTTTTGCACCTTGTAAAGCAAACAGGGAGGCTGCACTGGACATTTCTAATCCAAACAGTTGAGTATCCACATTAGTCTGCATACACAATACCTGATCCAGCCAGGGAATCTGCATACAAGCAATGTCTGCGTACAAGCTATGCCTTGCAGGATGACCACATTAAGTGTTTCTTCTGGGTAGATCCTTTATTGTATAATGAGACCAGATTATTTACAGCACAAATTTGAATTACTTTTGCATTCTTTCCTAGCTGCTGGTCCTCCGTTGGAAACCGCCGAAAGGGGAAGCAACAACTGTCCATAGGAGCCAACTGTGACAGGATTGGGACCATTCAGCACGAGTTCCTCCATGCGCTGGGATTCTGGCATGAACAGTCACGATCTGATCGGGATGATTACGTCACAATAATGTGGGACAGAATTCAAGCTGGTAACTAATCTGCCTTCCTTTCATTTTCGGTTATTTATAGAGTTCCTCTACACAACTTCTCTTTCAGCCAAAAGCTGGTTGAAGCTTCCGTCTTTGAATGATAAGATCTAAAATGATTAGATATATTTTAGAGGAGAAGGTTATGAATGGCTACTAGTCCTGATAGTTATGTGTTACCTCCAATATCGGAGGCAGTAAGCCTATGTACACAAGTTGCTGGGGAACATGGGTGGGAGGGGTCTCTTACACACGTGTTCTGCTTCTGGTCAACAGCTGGTTGTACTGGACTCGATGGACCCTTGGTCTGATCCAACAGGGCTCTTATTTTGCTCTTATATTTTCTTACATCCCAGCCACCCACCCCGCTTTTCTGAAGAGTGAGAAGCTCAACCGGGAGTGTGGCCAGGTTTATTTTCCTTTAATTCAGGGGTGGGGAACATGTGGCATGCCAGATATTGTTGGACTGCAGTTCCCATTATCTCTCACTATTGACTATGCTAGCTAAGGCTCATGGGAGCTTTAGGCCAACAACATCTGGAGCACCACACACACACACTGATCTCTAGTAGCACTGGAGACCAGCTGGCAACATCTTTGTACAATTCGCTTTTTAAGTATATATAGCAAGTAAGAGTGAAGGCAAACAGGCATGACTATAAGGAAGATCGCCGGAAAGAAATTTGGGCACCTTTCCAGGCTGCAACCCTAGTTTCAGCAAACCCCAGCTCAAAATTCTCAGATCTGCCATTCCTTTACATATCTGCAGCTCCCCTCAGCAGCAGGGGTGTCATCTTCAGCCATCTCTGATGGTTCTCTCATTCCAACATATCCTTTACCTATCAGGAAACCATTTCCTAACATTAGCTCCCACTGAGGAGTCATCAACTGGCCATCAAACAGCAATCTGCCTAAAACAGCAGTCCCCCAAGAAGCAAAGGACATAGGTTGCAGCGGGCAGCTGAGGGCTCCCTCAAAGGCAGAAGAGATCAGCTGCAGGCATTTTACTTTACTCTTTATTCTTTTTCTTTTTGTCAGGTAAAGAATCAAATTTCAATAAATATGATGATAAAACATCAGATTTCCTTAATGTCCCATATGACTATACCTCTGTAATGCACTACAGTAAAACGGCCTTCAGGAATGGCACAGAACCAACAATAGTAACAAACATACCAGACTTCATAGATGTGATTGGACAGCGAATGGATTTCAGTGAATATGATATACAGAAGCTGAGTCGACTATACAACTGCAGTAAGTGTATTAGGATCCATCACATCTTTGCTTTTCTCCTGATATGGCTTTCTTCATTCTTTAGCTTTGATTTTTCTGCCTTATTTTTTCTGCAAACCCATCATTTAATAGCTGTTTTTGGGGTCCATCCTCCCAGTGTTTTATCTCACTCTCATGCCTAGTTTGCCATTTTGCAGCACAGTATTCACATGACGTCGTGCCTGTCCTGCAGTCACTCTTCCCCTCCATTTTCTGTGTTTTTCTAGAGTGGGGAAAGTCCAGTTGATTTCTTCCATGCAGAATTGAAGCGCCCTTCCACCCCTGTGTATTGCCGTCCTCACGCTCTGTCCTTTGTTGGGGGCGAGTGCTTTGAAGGGAAGTCTTGCTGATAAAAGAGGAGGGCGGGGCGGTTCTCCTCCTCCAGCGTGCCGTGTTGAATGAACGGGCTTGTGCTGACTCAGTTGAATGACAAGAACCAATGAACTGGAGGGGGAAGGAGAAGGGGTGGGGTGGGGCAGGGTGGAGTGGGAGAGCAAACAAGCGAAAGAAGATTTCACTGGTACAGTGGAAATACAACAAACACACGTGAAAGGGACCATTAGCTTGACCCGCTAATCATGGAGGCAAACCAGGAAAAAAATTGCAGAGGCAAAGTCATGGAGGCAAACCAGGAAAAAAAGTAGGTGTGATGGAGCCCAGTGTCTATCTGAAGACCATGGTGAAACTCAACTTTTTAAATACTCAGGATTGCAAATTACCACTTGCCTAGAGTAAATGTAAATTGACCCCAGGCCACTAGGTGTGATTAATCTTGTGTCAAACCCCTTGTAAAAAAGGGGTCAAACCCCTTTAAAAAAGACATCCATTATACCAGCCTTCCCCATTCTGGTGACTCCATAGCAAATTTTGCAATGCATGGTTGGGGGCTGCAGGAGGGGAGAGGGAATTGGTGCCCCTCCTCATTTTGCTGACAAAAGCAGTTCTGTCAGTAGGAGAACATAATTGGATACTACTCTACAGGGCTTTCTTCTCCATAAGCATACATAGAATTGCTCTCTGAGCTGCATATGTTAGTTTGGACCAAAAAATGGGATTTCTTCTTTGTCCTTGGTCTTTTGGAAGAAGAAAGGGAGAGTTATTACTTTGAATGACCTCCGCTTAGAAATGCTGAATATTTTGGTTGTTTTTGCTTTTTCTTAATCCAAGATTAGCACTTTTTATGCACATCACTTTTTTTAAAAAAAAGGAGATTAAAGGATTGCTTTTCATTTTGAAGTCTGGTATGTGTTTTTTTAAAAATCTCATATGTATGGACAGATGGGCAATCAAATATTTTGCTAGGCTGTTAACTTTTGTGGAGTTGCATTCAAGGTTGTTTGGTATGCAGTATCATTTTTTTTTAGGAAGTAAAGGCATGTGCCATCCTAACAGTGGTCATGTGCAAAGATCTTGTTGAAAGAATTCTGGCTGGGCCTGAGTTCCAAGTTCACTATCAGTCAGATTCCAAGAATTGAATCAGCTGAGATTAATGAGCATTAACCTCAATAACATATAAGTCAGTTAATGTCCTTGCAATATTCAAGTCCACGTTTTCTTCGCATTTTGGTTAGCTGCTTGCGTAGAATTTAACCTGCAATTGAGAGTAAGGAAATGTTGTTACCTTTGAAGTGAGTTGGACAATTGAATTAAATAGAATACTGTAAATTAATACATATTTTCAGTAGCTAAGATATTTTCAGCACCTAAGTAATATATATTTTCTGCACCTTTTTTCCATTTTCTTTGGTCACCATTTTGGTGCTGCTTCCTCCCTCTTTTGTTCAATATATTCTTTATCCCAGCCCCAGCCCCATTTTTGGGTTGGAGAGATATAAAAACATCAAATTTCCAGCCTTTTCTAATAACTGGATTCACTTGTGTTGTATGTGCACCAGGTTTCTAGGTCATACAGACACACATAAAAAAAAATGAGAACTTTTTGTTAGGTCAGTGAGTAAATCAAGTCAGTCTTTATATGATATGTTCACATACCCTGATGTTGGATGTATCTTGAACGTTGCTGGAAAACACTCTAAAACAGTTTTTACTCATTGTTAAGCAAGAACAACAAAAATACATTTATTAGGTGCACCCATGTTTCACAGCATTTTTCATGCGAAAGGTCCCAGGCTCAGTCCTGATTCCCTGGCATCTCCAGGTAGGGCCAAGAGCAATTGCCATCTCAAACTATGGAGCACTGCGCAATCAGTGAAGTAGGGATCGATGGACCAATAGTGTGATTCTGTATAGGGCAACTCCCTGCGTCTCTTCCTCAGGCAGGGTGCTAAATAAAGGAAGAACAATTTTAAAGGTGAAAAATGAGGATAAATGGCATGGTGATTAATTGTATAGGCAATTGGTCTTTCTCACCACCAATTCTATTAGGAACATAGTTGATGAAAGCATATTGCAACATCTGGCACCCTCCAGGTGTTTTCGACTTCAACTCACAGCCCACAAGGCCATGCTGAGAGTTTTAGTCCAAATGGGATCAGTTTGGGGAAAGATGGAATATTGCCATAATAGATTTATTAGATTTTGAGTTGCCATAAGACTCTTTCTAGGTTTTTATGTCCTATGTTTTTGAGTATACAAACTCTGCCCTTTAAAGGTCTTTTTAAAATGTTTCTAGTAATGGAGGAAAGATACAGCTCAATCCATAAAACAAGTAAACCAGAATATCTAGATTTCATTGATTGTAAAATGAGCTTAATTTTGTCTTTGTTAAATACTCTTGTGATTTATGGACTCAGGCGATAGTATTCATGGGATATAAGATGACTGAGTTAGTACGAACTTTGAGCCGTGAAAGTGTAGTTTTTAAAAACTAGATGAGATGTTGGGAGATCTGTGAGTGGATCTCCCACTCAAAAAAGAAAATATTTAAGAGCTGTCGGCACCTTGACCCTATCCATTTTCTGGCCCACAGCTGCTTTTATCTTTTAAAAACCTCATGGGACAGCCAGTCATATCTCCTGCTGTCGCATCTAATTTTGGCTCATGCTATATTAACTCCTGATCCAGTTGAGTGAATCTTTCCAGTGAGTTTAACAAAAGTTTAATCTACCATGTTTTTTTTTTAATGTAGGCTCTTCCTTAACCTTTATGGAGACATGCAGTTTTGAATCTGAAAACGTGTGCGGCATGATTCAAAGTACAGAAGATAAAGCTGACTGGCAGCGTGTGACCCAAGTTTCTAGTGGACCACAAAGTGATCACACATATGGTGGAAACTGCCAGGGTAATATACAGCAGTTGTTTTTATCTTTTAGAGGAATAGTTTCTTTGGACATATCTGTGAGCTTTGATGTCATAAAACTAACTTGCTGATAAACTAACATTGTATTCTAAACCAGGCCTGTTAACCAGACCTTGCTCAGGACATATGTGTCTGGTCACATCTGTAACCCATATCGCCATGTTTAGGGAATAAGCCCTTCTGGAACATGAAAAGCTGAGTAGACTTTGGCTCAAATGTGCTAAGGGAATCATTTCCCACTACAACCTTGGCTCTATTCCACCGGAGGACAGGAAGCTGCCTTTCCTATAGACCTAGGCCAGAAACTAGTATGCTTGCAAAATTACACAAATGCACAGGGTGTATAAATTTGAGCTTGGATAGTGGAGTGCCCTCATAAGGTGTCCAGAAGTACAACAGAGAACAAATCAGAGCTTTCCCAGAAATGCAGTTTTATTGCAAATGTATAACAAAAGGCAATTTAATAGTTAACTGTGAAAACTGTCCTGAAGAAGGAAATGATAGGAAGCGAGACTGCAGTGGGCTGGCGATGTGCTGTTCTGTTTCAGCTTTGGGGGAAGAGAGTGGAGAAGAGGGGGACTAAAGAAGTCGAAGTTGGAAACTGGTAAGGGATGAACAGCTAAATCTTATCCCATTACAGCCACAAGTTTAAGTAATTTAAAACCACAACTGAAATTCTAAAAAGTTTTCTTTAAAAGAAAGTTAGTACAATTTTTAAAAAGCATCAAGAAGTTACCTCTACTTCAGAAACTAATTCCACAGCTTCTGTGCTACTGCTAGGAAGATGCAGCTCGTTCCCTCAGCTATCTAGATCTCCTTAGATGAATGGACTTTCAGCATGGCCCTACCTATTGATCCCCAAACACTAGAGATGCACATTCAGTGTCAATGAGCTAAGCATGGAATTTGTCAATTTCTCTTATTAGTCAATGCCAGGTCTTGGCATCAGATAATTGATCAGTGGGAAATAAACCGGAACGATTAATGCTTTGGAATAGGAGTAAAAGATAGAAGCAATCAAGCAGATGGCAATGAAGAACAAACTGGTCACTTGACTAATCCATGCTTTAGTAATCCTGCTTTCAGATTTTGAAATTGTCTAATGTGCTTGTACAATGGCCGCACCTTTGAGCCTATAGCAATCTTCCCCATCCCAGTGGTCTCTAGATGTATTAGTATACAATTCCCATAATCCCCAAACAGCATGGTCACTGGGCATATGGGCTGGGGATGATGGGAGTTGTAGTCCAGCACATTTGGAGGGCACCAGGTTGGGGAAGGGTGGTTTATGGTATTTCTCAATCTCCCCCCACCCCTATTTTGCCCTCAACAGGAAGTGGCTACCTTATGCATTTTAACACTAGTGTGGGTAATGTGACGGACCAAGCCGTCTTAGAGAGCCGGATTCTGTATCCGAAGAGAGCATTTCAGTGCCTGCAGTTCTATTATTACAACAGTGGAAGTGGAAGTGATCAGCTGGGTATCTTCATCAAGGAGTACACTGAAACCTACCCTGATGGTATTTTAACACCTGTGAAAGTCATAGAAGGTATGATAACATTTTTCTCATTGTGTATTTCTTCTTGGTTTAGTTCACACTGAGATGGTAAGCCTGTGTCTGGTATATGTCTGTATCTCTTCAGACTGCAGGCCAGGGCCTAAATAATTGCATATTCCTCCATACATTAAAACAAACAAAATTCCTCCATACATTAAAACAAACAACACCCCACGATAGGCTTGGCCAAATTCCTTATCCCCTAACACAGTGGTTCTCAACCTTCCTAATGCCGCGACCCTTTAATACAGTTCCTCATGTTGTGGTGACCCCCAACCATAAAATTATTTTCGTTCTTCTCTACACGATCCATTGTCATGGGATGGTTTGCTAATGAAAATAATACATAACAATAGCTTTAATAATACAAAAGATGATACATGACATAGTTCAGTCAATACAGTTTCCTAACTGTAATGTGTTTTCCGATGGTCTTAGGCGACCCCTGTGAAAGGGTCATTCGACCCCCAAAGGGGTCCCGACCCACAGGTTGAGAACCACTGCCCTAACATCTAATTTTCCACTTGGAGGTGTTTTTTTTAATGGGAGACAACTCAATAACATGCAGTCTGAGGCTGAACATTCCAGGCTTTGGTTTACCATGACTAGGCCTGAGCATATTTGACAAGAACAGTATAGTATTTCCTCCCATCTTTGTTTTGGCCTAGTTTCTTCAAAATGTCTCCAATGGATTTTCACCCCTCCCCAACGTAATGCCAGTATTGATTCATGCGTGTTTTATTTATTTATTTATTTATTTATTTATTTAATTAATTAATTACATTTATACCGCCCCACAGCCGAAGCTCTCTGGGCGGTTTACAACATTTAAAAATAGTAAACATTAAAAGTATACAATTTAAAAAACAACAACACACACACACACATAAAAAACAGTATAAAAACAACAGTATCCATTTAAAAACAACAATTGTGGGGTCCATTAAAAACAAACTTAACATTGTTAAATGCTGTTAAAATGCTGTTAAAGATGCCTGGGAGAAGAGAAAAGTCTTGACCTGGCGCCGAAAAGATAACAATGTTGGCGCCAGGCGAGCCTCATCGGGGAGATCATTCCACAGTCATTATTTTGATCTGAGATTGTAATGGGACACAATTTGAGCCTGAACTGTTAAGGGTATTTCAGGTCAAAACCAGCAGCTTGAGTTCTGCGCAAAAGCCAACAGGAAGCCAATCCAGACCTAAAGTAATACACTCCCTGTTAAAGCCATAGTTCATGAGCAGACTGCTTAAAGGCAGGGCTTCCATTAATTGCAGCAGAGTAATCTAGCTTTGAGGAAATAAAGGCAGCCCATCTTAGGTGGGTTCAGAACACTGAGTCCGCTGAAGCCTTTGCATCCATCCTATCTGCTAGAAATGCAGAACCTCTTTCAGCCCCAGGGATGAATTCCATTTCAGGAAAGCTCTTGGAGGTTACATTCCAGTTGCGTGTGAGGCTGAAGGCATAGGGGCCAGGACCAACCCCTCTCCAAAATACCAGCAAATTAAAGCTCTTACTGCCAGTAATTAAACCTTATGAGAGGGATTTCAACCTTTTAGGATGGGGGCACGCACGAAATTGCTCAAAAGCCAGGAAACCACCAAGCTGGGGCTAGGACAAAGGGATGTGGCCTTCTGAGGAATCCCAGAGGGTCAGATTGGGACCCCCAGAGGGTTGGGATTGGCCCCCAGTCCTGAGGTTCTGCACCCCTGCCTTCAATGATCTTAGTGAAACTTCTATCAAAATGAGTCACCAAAGTTGTACTTCCTCAAGATGGAGACGGCTTGTCACTACAAGGAAAGCTATTCTATCTCAATTTTCTACTCTAGCCTGCTGATAACTCCACACCCCTCTACCTGGAACGTTCTCTGTAGCTGATTGAACATCCTATTTGCATCCCTTAAAACCTTTTGTCTGGTATCATCCAATCCAAGGATCTGTTAATATCAGGAAATTGTTTCCCCTCCCCCACTCCTAAATGTAACCAAGTCTACACATATACAGAAATATAAAGGACAAAAGAAGCTACATGTTCCCCAGTGAAGGCCTGCACACTCTGGCCTCATCCATTGGCCAGAGAACCAAGGGCTGCACCTGCTCCCTCCCAGGAAGAACATCAAAGGGGAGACCAACCTGGTAGCCTCCATCAGCCAGAGGAGGAATAGCTGCAGGGATTGTGCTTTGCCCTGTCCTTCCAGAAAGGACACTCCTAAGAATATTGTAACTAATAATGAGTGCCTTGACTTTGCTTTCCCCCCTCTTCCTTCCCAAACCCTTTATCTTTTGACTGTGTTCACACAACACGCCAAACAACAATGGTTTGCTTTCGGAACAACCAACAATGGGTTAGTACTTCATCCAAACCTGGACAGTTTTCTGCAGGGTGGGTTGTGTTTTCCCAACAACCCACCCTCAGGGCTGGTGCTACCATAGAGGCCACTCAGGCGGCCGCCTAGAGCGCCAAGGTAAGGGGGGTGCCGAACGCCACACCTGGAAGCCACTCTCCCACAGCGGCTCTGAGAGGGCGGCTTCCGGGCGCGCTGTTCCAAAGCCGCCCACCCGCCCCAGCAGCCTGGCTTCACTTTGGCTGGGTGCCCACCCAGCCGAAGCAAAGCCATGCCTGCCCCCCCACTCCAGTGTCCTGGCTTCACTTGGGATGGGTGGGCGCCAAAGCAAAGCCAGAATGCTGGGGTAAGGGGGCGGGCGGGCGGCTTCGGAATGGCGCACCCGGAAGTCGCTCTCCTAGAGCAGCTTCCGGCTGGGTGCGCCGTTCCGAATCTGCCCACCCCTACTCCAGCGTCCTGGCTTCGCTTTGGCTGGGCAGGCGAGATGGCACCCCACGCCCAGGTATGCTGGGGTGGGTGTGGGTGGGTGAAAGCAGCTCACCTGCCTCTGGCACAAAATAGTCTGGCATCGGCCCTGCCCACCCTGATAACCTACGGTCTGCAGTAGGGGTTATTTTGCCAACAATGCGTTGTCATGTCATCTGAACACTGACAGCAATGTCATCGTGGATTATGGCTATCGCCTACAGAGCTGCTCAACAAGACAAGTCAAAACCGCAGCTCCTCTGCTCCTCCTGAGTGATCTCTGTTCCTGAGACCTACCTAGCAACAGATAGTGCCTGCCATCTGCGCCCTCCCTCCTTTGTTGCTCGACTCCTCCCTCCTCCCTCCCTAACCCTTCACTGATGCATTCTGCTGCATTCTGCTGCAAAGTTGCTTTTACTTGCCTGTGTGACCAAGCAAAATGTAATTGGTGGAGTGACTTTGAGGAAGCTTGTTTTCCTGCCACATCCAGCTGTGTTTCTAACTCCAAGCCCCTCTCCCTTGCACAGTTCCCAGATGGCTTCACGTGTGGATAAATTCTCACTTTCCATGACAATGCAAAGTCGTGCATCTTTTCAACACTGCATGTGGTGCATCCCCATATGGGGAGCCTATATATTAAATTTCATCGCATTTCTACCGACTTTCAAAGAATTGTGTCCCCCCACCCCACCCCACCCACATACACACATTTGGTCCAATGTTCCCTTAGGTCCGTGTAGCAAAGGCAGTTGGGATACCTACTCGGGCAGGTGGGAGGACTAGAGAGGGAGGAAGATGAGGAAACAAACTACACACTGAGGATTGTTTGTCTGACCATCTGGCAGGAGCACCAGTTACACACTGTTGTTTGTTTGCAAAACAATCCAATGTCACCTATTGGGGGTTAGTGTGTTGTGTGAACACCCCCTTTGTGCCGTGCCTTCTAGATGCTAAGCCTGAGGGTAGGGACTGTCTTGGTACTGATCTTTGTAAGCAGTTTTGGAAGCCTTCTTAGGTTGAAGAATGGGGTAATCATGATTTAAATAAAAACTCATTTTAAATCTCACAGGGAGCGTAAAATTGTGTAACATTGAAAATATAAATAATACGATTCATGATTTTTTTCTAGGTCCACCTGTGAACTACTGGGAGCTATACCATGTTCCTTTGAGTGCTACAAATAAATTCCGAGTAGTATTTAAAGGTGTAAAAGTATCAAACTCATCAAATGGAGGCCTTTCCATAGATGATATCAACCTATCAGAAACCCATTGCCCTCACCATATTTGGCACATAAGAAATTTCTCTCAGCTCCTTACTGCAGGAAATGCAGAAAGATTATACAGTCCACCATTTTACTCTCCTAAAGGGTATGCGTATCAGATTACTTTGGATGTGAATAGTCCCAGCAATCCACTTAATTTAGCAATATATTTCCACTTGATCACTGGCGCAAATGACAATCTCCTTCAGTGGCCTAGTGCATGGCAGCAAGCCACAATGGTTCTACTTGATCAACAATCGGACATTCGTCAACGTATGTCAAATCTAATGAGCATAACTACAGACCCAGACAGATTACGTAAGTTAATACCTTGATCAATATTTCCTAGTTGATGTGGTGATCTCTCTCTCTCTCTCGTCAACAACAGTTCATTAACATTTTCTGTGCTACACTATTTTAACCATCTGAATTGGGAGACACTGCACTCAGGAACAGATAATGCAAAAGCAAATATTTTAAAGAAGGAGGACATGTTTGTCTCCTTAAGTAGACACTGTGATACGTTCAGTAGCTCTCATGATTGGTCCTTTTAAAAAAGAGTTCCGTAATCCTCTGGATAAGTTTTGTCATGAAGTCTAAAGACTTCTCAACCTGAGTAATATATTGCCTGCTTATTATTGTCCACTCATGGAAGTTTGCGGGCCCATTACATGACATTGTCAACCTCCAAGACGTCTCTCACACCTTCCTCAGGGAATATTGCTTAACCCACCCACCCCATATAATCTAGTATTTAAAATAATCATGAGATTAATTCTGCTACTAGATGGTGCTATTTTATGAAGAGTCTTTGTAATTCCATAGCAAAAAGTATCATTTTCAAACCACTGAACCAGAACATTATTATCCAGGTTCCTTTTTCATTGCGTTCAAAGCAGGGCAAACATTTTTGCCCTAGTGGCAGAGCCCCCACCTGCTTCTTGGAACAGAGGTATAAAGAGTAGTAATGGGCCAAAAGTAGGTAATGTGAAGGCTTAACATCTGTCTCTACACTTGCTGCTCTTGTCTGGAGTATGGGAAACAACACTGCAGCCGGCTGTTTTATCAGTTGGGCTACGGGGAAAGAAACTTCTGGCAGGGGAAGATGAATCACGCAGTTGCTAAGTGGCAAAAAGTTTTCTTTTCTCCTGCCCTCTCCATACGTAAAGGGCTGGACCAGGTCTTTGTGGGCTTTAGGCAATGCACTTCCTGGGTTGGAGCCAACATGGATTGGTAGCAAATGTTTAGAGGCTTGTAACGCTTTCTTTCTTTCTTTCTTTCTTTCTTTCTTTCTTTCTTTCTTTCTTTCTTTCTTTCTTTCTTTCTTTCTTCATGCACTATGGGACCCATTGGGTTGTATCTAATGCTAGTTTAACTTCAGTCCCATTCATTTCATGGGGTCTGCTCTCAGTAGGACTCACATGGGATACAACCCATTGTGCTGCTATGGAATCAGTAGAAGTCCTTGTAGAAACTACACTGGCAGGACCCATGTGTTAAGGTTGGGCTCAGGCTGCCCAGCGTTCTAGTGCTGTTCCTGCACTACGTGCGCAAGAATACTGTGTGTCTTGATTCATTCCAACTGTTTTAGCAATTTTCTTCCAAATTGTCTTCTTTTCTTCCAAAGATATTAGTGTATACTTACTAATAGTTTTTCTTCCTTCACAGTCTCCACGGGGGCTTACTTTTGGGATAGGCCAGATAAAGTAGGAAATAATGCTACATTTCCTAATGGCACTCAGTTCATGAGAGGTCCTGGATTGGGAACAAGTGGCTTTTTAACACATCAGAGACTTAAAAGTCGTGACTTTATTAAAGATGATGGTATTTTCATTCTTACAACAGTGGAAGGTATGTGGGCCTTGTTATGACTCTGTACTACAATATCTCTTTTTAGTATCAAGGCTGCAAAGTTATGCCCAAGCCATCCCATGACAGTCAATAGGAGTCCCCTAAAACTAATAGCGCAATCTTCTGCATTCTTTCTCCTTTCTCACTTAGAAAGAGGGGGTTTATAGGGCCAGAGATGAGACTAGCAGATGGGTCCCAAACATTTTGAATTCTGCTGATAGAAACCAAAACAGAAGTGGGATGACACTTCAGCTATGCTAAGCTACTTCAGACTCCACATATTTAAATGGATGCCTTATCTACATCTGAAAGCACTCATTTTGCTAAAAGACAAAACATCAGCCCTTCATGAAAACTGTCACATATTGGATCTTTTGATTTTTGTATAATTCCCCAGTTTAACAGATATAGCTACTCAATGGCCTTGTTCAGACATAAATGAAGCTGGTCAAACCTGAGGCTCACATTCTTCCCCTCTCCACACTTCCTTTAGCATGACTGCAAGAAGATCAGACCTTTCACTTGAGTTTCATCTGAATCCTAAACCATGGTTTATCTTAATCATGGCTTATTGAAACAAGTCAACTTCATAAAACAAAGGTTTGAAGTTGGCTTGTTTCAGTAAATCATTGTTGAGTCCAACCATAATTTGTGGTTCAGACATCATGCGAAACTGTAGTTAGTTAAGAAGAAAAAACTTCCAGCCTTTTCCTTGTGGCAACATTGAAGGTGGTGGTGGTGAACTGTGTAACTTGTCAAATCATGGTAAACCATAGTTTAGTGTTATGTCTGAGTGAGGCTGTTGTCTTAGCCAGTTGAAGATCAAAGAAACCTAAATCAAAATGGGATACCTTCTACTACTTCTGCCCTATCATCTTAGGAAAGAGAGGGGAAAGGGAACTATACCTTCCTTAAACTTCCATTGCTGAAGCTTCTAGGATTATCTGGTTACTAAGTATGACAACACTATTGTGGAGCATCAAGACCACCATACTGGCTGTGTTAAAGTGTATTCAAACATGTGTATTTTTGATGTTCTTCATAGGCTGTGTTTGGATACAATGCTAAATCATGGTTTAGTGCTGCAAGAATGAGCCTTAGCAACTTTCAGGTTTGCATGTTCTCCCCTCCCTTCCCCCTTCATGGCTGCAAGGAGGAGATTTGAAGCTTTGGCTTCTGTTATAGATTAAGTGCAGTTTAGCATGTCATCCAAACCTTAAATGTTGGCTAATCTTAATTAAAGTTAATTGAATCAAGCCAACTTCATATATGAATGGTTTGAAGTTTGCTTGTTTCCAGCTGGCAACTACAGTTAATCCAGAACAGAAGTCAGTGTTCCCAAACTCCTCCTAGTGGCTATGCTGGGCAAGGGGGGAGCTTGGAAGCACAAGGTTTGCTAAGGCTTGTTCTCATAATTTTAAACTATGGTTTAGCATTAACCAGCCTTCTGTGATTC
Organism: Elgaria multicarinata webbii; assembly: GCF_023053635.1. Classification (NCBI taxonomy): domain Eukaryota; kingdom Metazoa; phylum Chordata; class Lepidosauria; order Squamata; family Anguidae; genus Elgaria; species Elgaria multicarinata. The sequence goes on from NC_086177.1 coordinate 62,167,321, forward strand.
TGTTTAAGCCAATGCCACAGGTTAACATTTACCCCCCCCCCCAATAGTTTATATCTACTACTCATATTAGTTGGACAGCTTCAGATTCTTTGCTAATGAAAATTCAATGTCTATCTTAATTTAATACCACCAAATGTTTTACAATGTATTGGTTGTGATGCAAGAATTGAAGTTATACCTCTTTTATTCACTTCAGATATATCACATTTACTATCAACTGAAACAACTTTGATACCCAGCTTGGCTCCAACTACAGAACAAGTGACAACCAACAGTATGTCCAATACCACAGCTGATGTGTGTAGAACATATGGCTGTCAAAATAATGGAACATGTGTTGTTGTTGAGAAAAAGGCAACTTGCAGGTAACTGAAGGGTGATTATTGTGCTTCTCGGTCCTAGAATCTAGGAGGACAGGATATTTAGCAACAACTTTTTAAAAAATTCTGTGTAAATTGTTGATGCAAAAATGTAAGTTCTGAGGTCTTCATCTTACCAGCAGAGGTAATTTTAAACTTTCTAAGGGAGTGATGTTAACTAAGCCAAGCTTCAATTGTACAGCGTGGTGCATATTATTCTGTATGTGTCACTAATAATCTGCTATGCTCATTTAGTTCTTTTTGACCACGTGAAGCTGTGTCCAGTCAAGGTTTGTGCATGTGGAATTTTATGGATTGGGGCAGCAATGTTTAAGCTCCAGTGCTAGTATAATGTTGCCAGTGTTGCCCTAGGTGGGCAGGTGAGGATATTGATGCTGCTCAAGGAATCAAGTCTGGGATAATGAGAGAGATGAAAGCTCAGTGGTAGAGCACATCTTCTGCATGCAGAAAGGTGCAAGTTTAGTCTCCATCACAGGTTGGATAAGACACTTGTCTCATACCTGTTCAAGCTATGCTGACTAGCAGTACCAGGGCAAGTTGGCCAAGTGGTCTGACTCAGGATAGGACTGGTCCACATGTGACAGAAAAGATGGATATTTCATAGGGCTGTAAGCTTGGAAGAAACCCACTTCAAATCCAACCTTGCACTCTGAAGCCCATGATCCTTCTAAAATAAAAGATTCTCCAATAAATGTGTGCCCAGTCTTTTTAAAGTCTCAGTCCGTGGAGGTTTTCCTGTTAGTCAGGATCAAAGAGCTGAGGTCATCGTCTTCCAACATGTAATTTGTACCCTATGCGGTTACTGTAGACAGAAAAAAATACTACAAAATATTAAAATTAAAGTTCTCAAGAGTTTTCCTTGAAGCAAGAGTGATGCAACCACTACAGCGTCAAATCCTGCACTCGTTGATATTTATGTAAATGCTAGATCCCACAAGCCTATCTATCATTTGATTTCCCATCAACTGATTACTCAGCACTTCATGACTTGCTGCTGATATATGAACTCTTTACATTGGGAAAAGATTGTGCTTGAGCTGAGTGATATGGAAGATCTTTTTCTGTGCTGATAAGATGCAATAGGAAATGAATGTGGTGTTCCCTCAGCCACATGGAAGGTCTTCATCTGCAAGCAGTCATGGATAAGGAGATCCTATGAAGCTGGGAGAGTATCTAAAGGGCAGAGAACATCTAAAGAACGTCCAATTGACCAGGAAAAAGTCCTTGGGGGTCATCATGGATGGCTCAATGAAAATGTTGATTCTGTGCAAAGAAGGCATATTCTGGATTGGATTTGAGCATGTACAACTGGGCCACCAGAATAAACTTCCCCACCCCATCCTTTTCGTAGCAGCTTCTCTAGCCCCTTGAAAATGCTACATAGAAGGCTAGGGGATATCACTGAATGTGATGAGCTGTGGTGTGGAAGGGAAAGGGGGGTCCCCCAAATTGGATAGAGGTGCTCTTCCATAGAGAACAGATCCTGGATCCAATTCACTATGTTCGGGATTACGAAGGAAGGGGTTTGTAAATTAGAACAGCTGGTACAATGATGCCCTTATATAAATCCATGGTGTGACTACATGTAGAATACTGTGGAATTTGGTCAAACCCAAATAAAAAAGAAGTTAGAAAAGGCGTAGAAAAGAGCAAAGTGATTAAGATACCTTCTACCCACACCTGTCTTAGAAGACAATAGTCACTTTAAAGATATTATTTGGTTTGTCATCATTTTAGCATGTTTGAAGACAGCATTATGGTGGAGAAAGAGATGCTGGTGTATATGAATAGAAAACCATTTAAAATATATATTATTTCACCTTCTGTTTCAGTGTGATTGTTTAAACTGCTGCTGTGCCTTGCAGGTGCCTTGCAGGTGTGGATTGGTGGTATATAGGAGAAAAATGTGAAAAGGCGGGATCAACGCAGGAAAACACTGTAATAGCAGTTGCCTCATCTCTTAGTATATTTGCTGTTATGTTGATCATCGCTATTGTATCTACCATCTGCGTTAAAAAGAAATATCGCAAACGACTCCAAGCCAGTGCAAATCTGGAATTAAGCAATAAAGTAAGTATTCTGCTTCTGTATCACTTTGTGTAACCCTCATTTTCTGCCGTTGTAACTGGGAACTCCTCTCAAATGAAATTATGTTAGTGAAAAGCCAACGTTTTGCATTAAAAAATAAGACACAAAGCTGTATACCACTTTCAGAAACCACAGCTAAGAAGTCATGAGATGGGTGGAGCAATCCTACTTCACACTGGGTCTAGGTTGATGGCATTATCCTGTTCACTTGGGTACCGACCCCCTCCCCGTCTGTATTTCTAACTATGCAACTTCCATATTGACCCTGTTCAGACGACATGCTAAGCCATGGTGGTTAAGCATTTTGAGCTAAATTATGGCTTAGCATGTTAGGTGAACCATTTCCAACTATGGTGGCTACATAATCCCGCTTTAAACACGTTCACTAACCATTTGCTGCAAAAGGGTTAGCGGCCTAACCATGGCTTAGTGTATTGTCTGAACAGGCCCAATAAGGGAACATGGATTAACCACCAACACTTGTATTCAACAGCCAAATCATTGCTGCATTAATAAACATCATGGCTTGTTTCATCTCATCCTTTACATTGATATCAGGTTTCAGTTTATCACTAAACATTGCCCCTTTAATCTTTCTGCTTTGGAGGCTCCGTTCCACTGCTAGCACACTAACGTTGCTCTACCAGCATGTTTCTCCCTCACATGATGGGATCAACGCCTAGCATGTGTTTCATTAGGTTCCTTATATCTTTTTGGAAGTGTTCCTTGCATCTTTTTAGAAGAAGTCTTCCAGTTTCACAAATTTAAAAGAAATTACATTCCAAATACTCAATTTTATATACAGCCCCTTAACTATATCCTCCCCATTAACATCCACACAAAAAGGGCATTCCCGTTGCCAGCATTTGTTGTCATACAGCCGAGACTTCACAGGATGTTGTCTCAATGTTAGCAAGGTAGTACAGTCAACATTAGCCTTAATGTTACAATGGTCAAGAATCTTTTGGGCTTCCCAAACAAATCTGTCAGTCAGAAATGGGATTATCAAGGCAATCAGTCTGTAGTATACTCCTCTAACAGCTGTGACTGGTAACCTACGGCCATTCACCTCTGCCAGTTTTACTGCCTTTTGATTTGATTCCTCAGCATAATTAACTGTAGACACCTCAGCAGCTTCTGAATCATGTTCTTTACTACTTGCCTTTTTACTAGCACAGGGTGTGCAGAGTTACAATTCAATAATACATCCATTTGCATTGGTTTCCTAGACCACCTTGTTTCAAACTGCCCATTACAGGTCTTCAATTCCACATCAAAAAAGAGAAGCCAACCATCTGCGTTTAGCTACTCTTGTGTTAATTTTATATGCCTTTTATTGCATCAAACCCTTTATCTGCTTCTATCACTGTATACATTATAATTATGATATCATCTATATAATGGCAATATAGGAGAATGTCACGAGCAATACAACATCTTTCAATTGAGATGTGTTTTCCTGATTTGACAGGTATCACCTTTTTGAAGACAGTGAAAGTTTGGAAGCCAAACGACATCATCACTTTTGGCACTTGGATACCTGATTCATAACATCATGTCCATCATGATTTCTTCTCATCTGGCCACCAAATGTTTTAATTACAACAAGAAGGAAATTATTAATGTATGGATTCCTCCAATTTCTAAATCAATATTAAAAAATGAAGTTTCTAGAAGTGACACATACTACTTGTGATAGATGGGAAAGTGATCTCTGCAGCACAGAACATGAAATGGATAACCAAAATGGTCATTTTTCTTTAATTTATAAGATGAATCTGGTAATGCACAAGTTTCCCCACCAAATCACATCACTTCTAGAGGTCTCCCCCACTACCCTGCTGCTCCCAGGATCCTTAAACCGTTCTTTAAATTCCTGAGTTCAAAAAATTGTTTGGGGATTTGACACAATAGCTTTTCATGGGCGAAAGTAGGTGGAAAATCTCTTATGTTCCAGTGCCATTTCCCCTTTGAAAAACTCATCAGCTGCATGACTGCTTTGTGAACTCTGAGGTGTCAAAAGCTGTTAACCTCCCTTCTAGGGAGGCAGTTGAAGTTCTAGGGCAGCCTTCTGAAATCCAGCACCCTTGAAATGTGCTGGACTACAACTAGTAGTGATAGCCCTGCTGGTCAGTGATGATAGGAGTTGTAGTCCAAGGTCCTGGTTTGGGAAAGGCTGTTCTAGGATGTACTTAAGTAATTTCCATTAGGAGTTGTGTTATCAGATGTACAAAACATTAGCCAAACCTCTACGGGGATAGCAGAGCCTGCCTCCCTTCATCCAATTTACTGAATGATGGAGCTTCCCAGTTTTCTTTACTAGGTTGTTAAAACATGCCCAAGGATAAAAGCAGCTTATTCTAGGTGACAGTAGCTTTCCAACTGAAAATGGTGAAGAGTTGTATTACTGAAATTAGCCTTTATTATCTTGCTAATCCTGCATATCAAACTTGTTCAAGTATGATGACCAAGGGATAATAAAAACATCAATGTACTATTAACTTTTTATGCTCTTATGTATGATGAAACAGAAATCTCCCTTACAGAAATCTCCTATTGTGAAGAACCCTTATTACTCACAAGGATCAGACAGAAAATAGCTTTTTAAAAAATATACTTGTCTATGAGAACAGTGTTAAAATACATGCTTTATGTATCTCATTGGGAAATAAATGTATGTTGCATTTTAACAATAGGTTGAAAAACTAATTATCCATTAGCCAAAATCACAAAAGATAATACGCGGCTTTAGTTTGAGTTTTGAGAAATAGCTTGCTTTTTTGCCATATCAGTTCTAGATACCATTTCTAATCTATGCTTATAGTTCTGGATATCTTTTTAGCTCCCCCCCCCAAAAAAAAAGTTTGAAGACATATTTGTCTTATTACAACAGCTACTCCTTGAAGAGGAGTATTAAATTACGTCATTAAATGCCACAGGAGAATTTATAAGCTGCTTTCGTAAAAGAGAACTGTATGAGTTACACGTCAGAGGTATATAGCTACATGTCATGTCTACTACTACCACAACAATTATAAACAAGGGCCAAACATCCTTCTGTCAAGAGCTCATCAACTCTGCACTCAGTGCACTTCTCCATTTTACTTACATGAAAGACTGGGAGGGAAATAGAAAATCTCTTAATGTTTGATAGCTCAAATTGTGCTTTATAAACATCAGCATGTATCACTACAAATCAAAATCTTAAAATGACAAGTTCTCTGTCATATACAGCAAGTCACACTTGGAGATCAGGTTAGTGCATTTCATGCAAGTCTGTATTTATTCAAAATGTTCTTTTAAATCCTAAACAAATCCTGAAAGCATCACATTTCTACCTTTGCAAAGAAACAAGCGTTATAGATGAGCATCAGGCATGCTGGCTTTGTGACCATGTACTATGAGTTATGGATTTAATTGCCATTGCCCTGACACCATGGCTCAAGAATTTTGAAAAAATTAATATTCCTTTGCCAGGAATACTGTCAGGGCTCTGACATTCCCACAGAGCCATAAAATATACTTGCTTCCTCCATGATTAAAGGTAGCCACAGAAGCATGGAAACACCTGGCTGATTGCCATGTCTCCACGCAGCCAACTAGCCTTTCAACTGGCCAATCAAGAACTCTGACAGGAAAAATCCAATTCTGAAGCGCCCCTCCCTCCCAGACAAGTTAGCAAGGTGAAGCACTACCTGAGGACATATTTTGTTTTGAATATGGTACTACGCTGCTCTGTCTAGCCAGTTAGATGTAAATTAACCAAGGGGCAAGGAACCTCCTTGAGTTTTCTATTCATTTCCCAGAACCAAACTATGGTTTCTTTTGTTTTGGATGTCCCCTGGGTCCAGCTTTGAGTCATCGAGGTTGTTGTCACATTTGTTTCAAAACCTACAACTGCCTTGAAACCCAAGCCCTTTTTTCCTCCTTGGGTGTGTTTTATTTGAGCATAACCCCCCAGTCTGATTTGCTTTAATTTTATTTGTCTTGAGTCTTTTCTAGCATGATGCTCTATTCCACTCTTTTGCCTATCCTTTTTTTTCAGTTCCAGAGTTTGGTTGTAGTTTCCAACCAAACTACATTATTGCTGTTTTGTCCAGAAAAATGTGTTTACCTTGTACACCAAAACAATGCTTTACCAAACTTGGTAAGGCACACACGAAGCTCCAAAGCCAGGTTCCATACATGTAAGAAAGCAGTTTGACCTCTGAGACCATGCTGATACTCTGTAACCTCCAAGTGAGTTATCAGCTGTGAGGTGGTCAAAAAGTGATTTTCAAGTTTGGGGAAGCAGATACCCAAAATGTCTTGAGCTAAATGCACGATTTCTGAATTCTATGTGAAACTCTGAGAAGCCCCTTTGGGAAGACTATCTAAATACATTTTTAACCAAATTGTGGTGGCTCCAGGTTCCCTAATAATGGCGGAGCCTCTCTTTGCTTTCCTCATGGTCAACCTTTTGGATGTTTATAGCTAAATGTGGTGCAGCCTGTTATCTATCATTTCCCCAGGGGTCCTTTCTCTCTCTTTTAGTTAGGCCTTTTAGAACTAGGATAGGACTGTCTTCTAGGATAGGAGTAAGAAATGTGTAGCCCTCCAGATGATGATGGACTACAGCTCTCATCTGCCGTAGCCAGCATAGAAAATGGAAAGGAATGATGGAAGTCGCCATCCAACAACCTCTGGAGAGCCATACATTCCTCACCTTTGTGCTTGGGGGGTTCATGGCACCATATTGTCCAACTTCTCTTGGTACAGATATTTAGGGAGAACATTTTCTTCAGAAATGAGATCTTTCCATTTTACCATTTAGTGTCTTCCCTGTGGCTGCATGATCAATGGTTTCGCACAAGGATGTGTTTAGAACTTCCTGAAGCTCCAGCTATTTCCATGAGTAGTTGTAGGAAAAAAAGACGGGCACAACAACGCTGACCACTTTTCCACAAACCAAGCTGTAGTTTTCATATTCCCCTGCCCTGCAAAGAAAGCCATCTTCCCAGAAGCAAAAAGGGCATTGAAAGACAACCTTGGCTCCTAAAAGGAATCGATCCATTTTATATCTTCTCCAAACACAAAATGCTTACCATGTAGGAATGTAATCAATCTCTCTTCCATTACTAGACACAGTGACAAGTTTATCACTGCAGGCTTTCAAAAGAATGAGCAGTTTTGCAAGCTTCTGCTTCATTGTCCAAACAGTTATTTTGCCTGGCACAGAGTCTTCCGCAGAAAGAGCGATATCTAGCATTATATTTAGTTGCTTCTGTAACAAATGGGTGCCAAAATAGTAATGTCATTATAATATTAGAAACTGAATTAAGAACATACACATTCAACTTCAGGCTATTTGAACTTAATACATTCTTAATGACTAACCTGTTAGGTATTGCAGGCCATCATGGAAACACACCGGAGCTGTTTGCAGGTAACGACATTCCCTGTGCTTCAGTGCACAACCCCTGCTCTAGAACCTAGTGACTTGGAGCCCCATGAGAACTCTTTGTGCAAGCATTTTCAGAATAGTACCAACAGCTATTTTCCTCCTGCTCACTCTTCCTTGGATTCAGCTCATGCTATAATTTCTGCTGATATGTAAATAGTATGCAAATTACCTGCCTTCTAGAGACCTGGCTTGTTGTTGGGTTAGTCCCTAAATAACCCAGTGGTTTGGCTTTGTGGCCTTGTTCAGATAACACACTAAACCATGATGGTTGAGCATTTTGAGCTAAACTTTATGGCTTAGCATGTGTGAACCATGACTTAGTGTTTCATGTGAACCATTCCGAACCATGGTAGCTACATAACCACATTTTAAACACATTCACTAACCATTTACTGCAAAATGGTTAGTGGCCTAACCATGGCTTAGTGTGTTGTCTGAACAGGCCCATAGTATCACACTCCACAACCTATGACGGAGCCAATTGTGAGTTGTGGAGTAAAATCGGAAGAGGCACCTGCTCTCTCCCGCTTGTGCAAGATAACCCATCAGTTCTTAAACCAATGGACTCATCACATCACATGTAAACTGGGTCAGTGAAAAAATTCAAATTGCTCATTGTTTCACTTCAATTATTTTGGTCAAACATCTATCAGTAAAGTAGTTAGTTTGCCAATACTGTATATTTTAATCGATCTAATTTCTGATGAAATGAAAAAAAAAACTCTACACATTTGAAATATCATGAAAATAATATCTTTAATATACAGTTATATACTTACAATACACCATTGACATTTGTTCATATACATTATAGGGTTGTTTATTTGCTCCTGGTTTAAATAAATGTTCCTCACCCATAAACTTGTAAAGAGTTGTTCAAATTGGCAGAGACTTTCACAAATGCACACATAGTTTTAACTATGGAATATATTCACTGAGCCAATAATTTGGGTTTTGTTCTGAAATCTATCTTTTTGACATACATGGAACTCATTAGAAGCTGGACAAGAAGAAAACGCCTGTTTTCTTTGACACAGTTCAGAATATGTCTGAAATTCTGCCATTATTGTTTTATACGCAACCTGATCAGCTTCTTTATTAAAAAAAAACAACTATTCTGAGATCTTAAAAATGATCTTCTGTCCTAGAGATTAGCAAGGCTTGCATGTTCCACTTTGTTTTCAGATTAAAAAAACAAAAGATATGCCACATCTTTCCTGTTATTGTTTTCTATTCATACAGTCTCACCTTCTGAATGGATTGTTCGAACTAAAAGGTAATCCATATGCCGTAATTATAATGTTTCAATTTCAGTTTCAAAAATAACGTTCTTAAACTCTGGAAGTTAATTTTCAGATTGCAACCGCCCCAAACGTAATACTAGTGATAGCAAAGTATGTATCAGACTCCTTATACGCTTATTCATGTAGAATTGCCTTTCCCAAACCAGTATCTTCCAGGTGTGTTGGATTACAATGCCATTCCATCCCCAGCCAGCAGACCAGTCACTATATTGTCTGGGGATGATGGATACTGTAATCCCAACAAATCTGGAAGGCACCGGGTTGGGAAGACTGATGTAGGAAATAGCCACGTGCAACACACTGTTGCAAGTACTTCACAATGAGCTAAACTGGATTCATGCCACTCACCCATTCTCTAGCACTTAAATACAGCTTGTTCCTCATCTTAAAAGGTGATCTTTCCACCTCCACATCCCCAGAGACAATTACACATTATTAAGCAAGTATAGAATCATTGATCCATATAAGTTCCTCTTAAACTTCTTACAAGCTTTTGGGCCAGTGTGGTTAAGGTTTTCATGGCCCAGACTGGATCAGGCCTGATGACTATTGATTTTCTCAATCCAACTGATAAAGACCCACTTGCAGTTGGGCATGCTAGTGAGACATGAACACACATCATTTCAGCCTGTTTGACCAAACCATCTCAATTCCCTACTGTATCTAAAAAAACAACACTGCTTCCATTAATATACAGCAGGGAGGAGGAGAATGGGAAAGTTTCATTCCATGAACTTCCTTAATTTAGGATCCAAGCCACTGAACTGATTCATCCTATCTACTTCTAATGAAACTGTTGCCATTGCGAAATCAACATATACACTATAAAAAGGTGTCTATGACAAAGTAAAATAAACTAGTTTAATCTGCAATTTCTAAACTGCAAACTGGACTTTAAAAAGGGCATGTTCTTTACATATTAAGCAAGCATTCTTCAAGGTTTGAGATTTCACCACTAGCAGCTGGATGCTTCTTCTATGCCCAATGCAAGTTTTATGGGGAAGATGCACTGAATCCAATGTGGATATTCCATCCCAAGTAAGAGTGCATGGCAGTGTTACTGAACTCAAGAGTAAGCTTGTTTAGGATTACACTGCAAGTGTCTAAAAGAAACTGAACGCAACACATTGCAATGTAGGCCTTTGATTAAGCACAGGCAGAATAAGAGCAATTGTTAACAGATGTATTATACACAGACTCAATTCCCATTGACTCCCTCTTCTTCAAAAGAAAGAAATCTTACTTGAAGGCTGTTGTGACAACCCCCTGCCCCAATCTATAAAGGACTATTGTTCTGCGTACAAAGAGATCTTGCATCAAGACTATTAAAAACAGAAATAAATCCATTTCACTACTCCTATAGTCTTCTTTCAGCTAATTCTTTCATCTTGGTTATTTATCCAACATCCACAGGAAAACAAGACTGAAAATGGGGTGGTTTATTCAAAATATATACAGGAGGATCTTGTCACAACCCATTTTGAAGGCTACAGCTAAGAGCTCCAACTTGTAACTTGCAGCAGGGAGCGAGCAGCAAGAATGCTGCCAGCCAGCCTGAGTGTGCCTCCTTATTATGAATGTTACTTGCATAGCACCATGGGAAAATTATGGTAATCTGTGTCAGATTTTAATCTCTGATCCTGCAAGAAGTCAGATCTCTGAATATATTCAGGGATGAGAAGATACTGGGACCTCTATGTAAGTGGACAGAGCTTGAAGAATGAGTACTGCTCCTTACATGGTGTACAAATGCTTATGAACGCTCCTTCCTCCATTTATCCACAACTAGGATAAGCATTACTGGGAATATTTTATTTTGAAGAGAGCAGGAAAGTTTCAAATTCAGATGAAGCAACAATGGCATGTAGACAAGAAGGTCAATATTCACAAGTGAACGTGAGAAGAATTCAGTGAATATATGGAAGGATTCTTGGGGTCACCCGTCACCTCCCTCTGCCCTGATGAACATCCTGTGGATCCTCTATGCTCCCACTTGGTTGCACGGGGTGCCCCCTTGAGTGTAGGAGCTCTCTGTGGATACATCTGTACCCACACAGAATTCTTTCTCACAAACATTGACTGGTTGTTCATCAGGGGAGGGGGGAGGCACCGTGCCGTTCTGACCATAGATGGGACTATCTCATGTGTTCTCCTCTGCATGTTCTTTCAACTAGTCATTCTGGTTAACACATGCCCACACATAAAATTGGTGTGTGTTTTTAGGGGTGAGAAGTTATTAAACCTGTGGTTTTCCAAGCACTCAGGAAAACAGCACATTGTCTCTAGCACCTGGTTTCCTAAAATATGAGAATCCTAAGACAATGACCCATAAGGCAATACAAATTCACAACACTCAACTAGCCTCAACAGGATTTTTGCACTGAATGGTTTCATTTGCAACTAAAATGTGAATTAAGTTTTACAAGACTATGAATAAACTATGAATACTCTAAATATGGAACAGCGTTGATGGCATACAAACAAGAGTAGGACTGATGTAAAATTAAACAATTAAGGCTGCAATCCTATGCTTACTTTCCTGGAAGTAAGTCAGCTACATTGAACACAGTGGGACTTACTTCTGAGTAAACCTACATGGGATCATGCTGTGAGTCTTTTGAAAGGTTGCCCAAAGTACAGAACTGTTTTCTGATAGAAGCATTTTTCTCACATCCCACGAAGCAGAGTTCTCTTAGCCATTAATGGTTTCTAAACACATGGGTGGCTGAACTGAGCTGAAAGTACATTGGATTGGATTCTAAGGGTGCAATCCTATGCATGTTTAGACAGAAAGAAGGCCCACAACTCCCAGCTTATGCTGGAAATTATAGGTCTTTTTCTGTCTACACTTGCATGGGATTGTACCTAAAGATAAGTTGGATCCTAAGACCATTTCCCCCTCTCCCAGCAGCCCCCAACATTCCAACCTACATTATCCCCAGCCCCAGACAGGCTATTCAGTGGGTGGTTGTAGTTAGGAGAGAGGTTCGGAAACTTTCTTTATGTGAACTTCCTCATGTCAGCTTATTTTAGAATCCAAAGTACAGGCTGGTTCCGAGGGAATAGTTTCCACTGCACAATACTCACAGCTGTCCTTAGCCACATATGTCTGCAGTCATATTGGGTGCAGGTTCAGCACTTAGCCAACAGCAATTTCTCTGACTAAAGCACCACTTTTGCTAGACATATCATGGGGATTTGTAGGATTACTTGTGAGTAGCCCATTTCTACTGATCTTTCCTCATATGAGAATCTCCGTACTGGCAACTCTGGACTGAACCTGTGTAGAGGAAGTGCTGGGTAAACAGCTCTTAATTTCTATTTATTTCAAGAGAGTTTACTTCTAAGTCACACTATTTGCTTAAAACAGGGCATAAAATGAGCACCGTTTGAATTTGATCAAGTTCTCCAAAATGTAAAAAAAAAAAAAGGAAAGGAAAATAAAAGATCATTCAGCTTACAAACTCCTGCTAATGACCAGAACTTTCTTCCTTAAATACAGCATGCAGTCTTCCACGAGCTTTCTAAATAAGTATTCTGTTTTCTATGTACAAGGGTAACTGAAGAAAAATTAAGGGAAAGATCAGTGAAGGAACATTGCATCAAGGCCACAAAGAGAAATAAAGTATGGTTCATTTTGCCTTAAAAACAGGCATGAAAGCCTTTACCCTATGTTTTGTGTGTGAATAAGCAGTTGAATTAGTAGTGATGTGTTAGACCCAGATCGAGTTGCTAAGACATCAATTTATTTGTTGTTTACTATAGTCAATATAGGCTAACAGGGTAAATACATCACAAAGCATGTGGGCCAAAGCTAGCCTTCCTCCCACATAATGTTTTTCATAGTAAAATGTGCATCAGATATATCAGGGGTCTAAAACATCCATACATTATTTCAAGAACAGGATGCTTAACATCAAGCTGTTATCCTTCATCTAAATACAAAGCTTTAAAAAAGCACAAAATTATTTACGCAATTTTGGAATGTGATTTCTTTTAATTTAGGTTAGTATTTCAGATGTTGCTCTTGCCTAATTGTACATTTTTAAGAGCCTTAAAGAAACAGCAGCAATGCAAAGCATCAAGGACAAATGACTGAACTGTTGCACTAGTATCTTACCTCCTAAAGTTATGCTCCATGGCAGATCACTCCTCAATGCATTTTATACCTAAGACAATTGATTGACATTTTCTTATTGATCCCTAGCAATTATTCTACATCAAGGCAAGACATCAACATTTGCTCAGAATACAGGAATACTTTTTATTGTTTGCAAAGTGGTTGCAAAACCCTTTTACATTTGCATTTCTCTCTGTTCTTTGCTAATGCCAAGTATTTCCCCCAAAATCAATTATTTAAAATAACATGTTTAATCTCACATCTACATATTAGAGCTTGTGCATTTATGCTCTCTCTTTCTATATTTGTTTTGTGCTATGCAAGAAAACTCTATTTGGGTGCAAGGATCTATCTGCCTTGATTGCAGTAGTTTCATAGTAAATCAAACAAGGGCATTTTTTTGGTTTGATTTTTGGTAAGGACGGCCTATACATTACTTGGGCTAAACTTCTAAAATTCTATCACTTCTTCAAGGTTATGGAAGAGCAGGACATTCTCTCTTGTGTATTATTAGGGTGATACCTACAACTTTGGCTCCTCATAAATCTCAGGATGGGGGAGCAGAAAGTAAGTAGATGGTTCCAGTAGTCTTCTGAGCCTCTGTTTCCTACCCTACCAACCTGAAGAAGTCATGCTTGAGCAGGAAGATGCTTCAAAGGAGAAAACGATAACAGTGGCGGGGGAAAAAGAGTGTATCTGTGAGCAGGGTAATGGCATCTCTCAAGCGATTAAGAGCTTGTATTGCTTCTCTCAACCCCAGAAACCTCTTACGAACCAAATTTATTTTCCAAGTAGGCAGTGAAATAAATGGTGGTCTTCCAATTGGCTTTTCTGTGAAAAACCTGCAGTGATCTGGAGGTGATGTCAAGCTAATAGGTTTTTGCTTTGATTTTAAAAAAATGAATATTGGTTCATTCAGAACCCAGGAATCTTATAAAAAGGAATCCTATCCACATATTTAGAAGAAATGTAAGAAGGGGAGGTTGACACTTTCCATTGGATGTCAAAACTAAAGGCGAGTTAGTGGCCATCAGAATAAAAGTAAAAGTAAAAAACTCCAAGAGGAAATATGTGTATTGGGAAACACACAAAATCAGACTGATTTATGTGCTGCTCAAATTTGCCTAATCAATAATAATAAATATGTCTTAACAAACTACATGAGTACAAATTAAATTCCCTTTAACGTCCACCGTTTAGCAGCTGCTGAATGTTCAGGGATGTGCAAGGCACACCTTTATGTTTCTACTATGTACAAAAGGGTCTGCTCACCACTCAAAATTATTTGCATAGTAAGATTTTTTTCTCCTACTATTTACACAAGAGAGGAAAAAGATCTTAGTGCAGAGAGAGAGAGAGAGAGAGAGAGAGAGAGACTTTGTGTTAGTCCCAGCGCTTCTAGCACAACTCTGTGTTTTGTTGGACAAGCGAGCCCTACATTTTAGGTCTCCAGCCATTAATGAACTGCAGTATTTTCTTAACCTGTAGTTTGCTTAGTTTGAAATCCTCTGAAAGGATCTCTTCGTTGAGCTGAACAAGCAAGTTGCCATCAATCTTCTCAGTAACAAAAAATGTTATGACATCCTCCGATAAGCCTATAAATCTCAGAGATTTAGAAACTTCCTCTATTGAAAGTCCGGAGAGATCTATAGGAGGCTGCCAAGGAGAGCCATCACCGCAAGACCTTGGCACTAGCTGAAGATGAAGGGGAGACGAGAAAGGGTAAGAAGCTGAAAAGATGTCCTGCAGGCCCTTCTTTCCAAGGTACTGGTCTTCAGAAAGGTCTGGTGAACCTGTCTCAGGCTCTTCCTCTGCACCATCAATTCTGAGAGCCAGTGGACACAAGTCTATGGCTGGTTTCTCATCTGCTGCTTTTGGTGCACGAGGGGGTAAGGCGGGGCACGAGAGAGACTGCACGGTGCTACTTACTGCCAGACTTTTCTCATCAGTGCACTCTAGAGAGTAACTTGCAGACTTTGGGCAAGTGGACACAGTGCAGCCCAGTTCCACTGTGGCTAGCAGCGCATCCTCTGCAGGAGTTTCACTTCTGTTGAAGTCGAACGTAAAAGGTGCCGGACAGTTTCTCTTTGGTGTGCCGGGAGTCTTCTGCCTTGGATAACTGTAACTCCTGCTTGGATCCAATAGAAAGTCGCTCCTATGAAGGCCTTCGGCAGCTCCAGAAAAATGATTTGGCCATGACAGTCTCAAGGGCAAAGCATCAGCAGAGGGGCTCCCCAAAGGCAATTGGCTACCAAGCTCTTGCAGGTCAACGTTCACAGTGCCGCATGGATAGCAAGCGACTGGAGTGCTCTCAGTGGGATTTTCAGCTTCTCCTTCTGTGGCATTGCTTTTTTGTCATTTAAAAAAACAGAGACACAAACAAAAAGAGAATTAATGTACAGGGTTGGTAGTTAGTGGTCATGTTAGAATTCTGTAATTTTGGTTGCCATCCTGATATAACATAAGGTGACGTCTCTATGCAGCTCCCCTTATGTAGGACTGTTTGTACAACATGAACTCAAACACAGGAATCTGGGTGATACTATGCAACCTGCTCCCCGCAGTTGACTCTTATGGATGATTGTTTCCCACTTCTTGGTTTTAGCCTACATATGATGGACAAAAATATAGGCAGTATGGGGTGCATTTATTTTAAGCTTACAAAAAGTATAAACTGTATCTATACATCAATCCACCAGTGCTTGTCATTTGCTGCAATCTAGTAATTACTCCCCTTGAACATATAATGTGATCTATTTTTGAATGTTCAAAGTCTACACACGACGAGACACATTTCATCAAGGCAATAAAACTGTATGGTTATGTGACACTGTGTCTTAGTCTAAATTTACAGGATGGTAAATGAGGATGGTAAACTGTGCATTTTGAACTTCAAGAATGAAACCCAGACTTTGCTCTTTTAATAAGTCACGTAAGTCAGATTCCCCCAACCTTCAACCTAGCAGATACAAGGGTCAAGGTAGATAGCATTATCCTGTTCACTTGGGCTTTTCCTCCCTGTCTGTATTTCTAACTATGCAACTTTCTCATTTTCTCGGGTTGTAATTGGCAACTCCTCTCAAATGAAATTATGTTAGTGAAAACAGCCAACATTTTGCATTAAGAAATAAGACACAAAGCTATATACCACTTTCAGAAACCACAGCTAAGAAGTCATAAGATGGGTCGAGCAATCCTACCTCACACTGGGTCTAGGTAGACAGTATTATCCTGTTCACTTGGGTACCGACCCCCTCCCTGTCTGTATTTCTAGCTACGCAACTTCCATATTGACCCTGTTCAGACAACATGCTAAGCCATGATGGTTAAGCATTTTGAGCTAGACATTATGGCTTAGCATGTCAGGTGAACCATTTCCAACCATGGTAGCTACATAATCCTGCTTTAAACATGCTCACTAACTATTTGCTGCAAAAGGGTTAGCGGCCTAACCGTGGCTTAGCGTGTTGTCTGAACAGGCCCAATGTCTTCATTAAAACAAAGCTTAGGA